>NC_054829.1:47255433-47558464 GCF_018345385.1 Vulpes lagopus | reverse complement strand
GTGCTCAAGCAGTAAAGATGCCCAGAAGTTTCAGAGTTAGCTGATTTAGTGGCTCATCAATATTATCCTAGGTTCCTTTCATAACTTGGTTTTCCCATCAACAGATGCAACCTTGGACGTGGGGTAAAAGGACTTCTCTTCTGGTGTCTTCTTAAGAGCAGGGAAATTTTCTCCATCCTCAGCCAGACCAATGAATGACCCTTAAGCCACAGAGTGGGTCATTCTCCTGAATCATGTCAGGGATGAATTTACAGGGATAAAATCAGGATTCTATTAGCAAAGGAGATGGGTTAAACAGATCTGGCCTCTGGCTTGGAGCTTGGCAACTTCAGACTTTTGTGTGTCTGGGGAGGTTAGGCACAACGGTTAGGTACCCATAAAAAAAAAAAAAAGAAAAAAGGATGCTAAACACTTTTAAATGACAGTTTTTGGTGCATGTTTATAATAGAATGTTGAATGATAAGAGCCAGTTGAAAAATGTGCATTGGCTACAACTAAAACAATGTTTAAAATACATTTTAATACAAGAAAGAATATATACCAAAAAAATAATAGTGATGGTGGTTGAGGCTTTGGGACTATCAGTGATTTTTTTCCCCTATTTGCCAAGTCTTCTATAATATTTACAAATACCTTATATAATTTTTAATTATAAAAATTCCAAACTCCATTCTGCTTTATAAATTCTTTTAAAATTATCATTGTCCTCCAGCTTTATTTGAATATCTTATAAAAGGAAGTAATCCATATAGCCCACCTGTATTCATCTTATATATGAGGCACAAATACTCTCCATGAACAGGATAATTAAGCAAAATATCCCTGTCATAAATGCATGCTCACTGTATCAAAACTTGCCTTTAAATGGACTCCCTCATTAAATCTAGAAAGGTTATTTCTACTATTTTTCCTACAACCACTGTAAAACTCTAATGGGCTTTGTAATTATTTCCTATTTTTCAAGGCACTTTCTAATTTGAACATTAGTGACACTGAAACATTTAAGCTACTATTTTTGAGCTAATATCCACCCCTAAAGCACCTTTAAAAGAGAACTCCTAATTCTACTCTTGCCTTATCTACTAATTTCTTTAAGCCCAAGAGTTAGCCTGATTCCAGAGTAGTGAATATTGTTTTTGAAATATTTAGGGGTTTCTACCATTCTTCCAACTCCCATTTATGCAGAAGCTGATCCTGAATATAATATATTCTCTTATATTCTCTGCTCTGCAGCCACCTCCTACCATCATCCTTCTGGGCTCCATCTTGCCTTGCCTGCCTTCCCCTGTTGGTCTGGGTGCTGTCAAACCTCTTCCAGTCAATCTATTGTGTGTTCTTCTACTGTAGCCACCTGTATAATTGATTGGCATAGAAAACAGTGAACCCAATAGTGGCTACTACACTTTTATTCCTGTCTTCCTTTCAATAATTCTGGAGTAGAAGAGCTTACTTAGGAAGAGGTGGTATAGACTCTTTTTCTCTACCATGTGCCAATTTCTCCATTAAAATACATTAAAAAACTGAAATCTCTTTCTGATTCTATTTTGTGTTTTCTTTGCAGTTAACCTTCTAGCCTGCATCAGGGTCCTCCAGAGAAACAGAACCAAGAGGAAGTGTGTATGTGTGTGTGTTTGTCTGTGTGTATATATGTTAAGGAAACTTGTTATAAGAAATTGACTCACTTGATTATAGAGGCTGACAAGTCCCAAGATCAGCACCTAGCAAGCTGTAGACCCAGGAGATCCAGTGATATATTCCAGTCTGAATGCTGGTGAGTTGAGGACAAACAGGGCTAGGCAGGGCTAGGGTAGGAGGCCAGGGAAGCAGGCTCACAAAAAAAAAAAAAAAAAAAAAAAGCTGAGGTATAAGGAAACCAGACATAAAGAAACAAGCCAGACCACTCTGCCCTAAGGTGTGGGTGGGGAGGGTATCTTGTTATAACAGCAACTTGTGACCACAAAGAATAACCAGACCCAAAAGAAGAAGTAAGCCATTAAAGATATTATCAATAGTCCTTACTCAATGGTGATGTCAATAGAAAATGTTAAAAGGATTTAGGTTCCCTGATTAGATTCTCAATAAAAGACCAACCCTACAAGCCCTCAGTGGCAATCCTGTTAGGACCCCTCTCACTCTTGAGAGCTTTCTCTGTATCATTACTTAATAAACTTCTATCCCTTTACTCATTGTCCTGTGTCCGCGAGATTCATTCTCTGACTCCGTGAGACAAGAACCAAGCTCTCCTGAATCACTGACAAGCTTGAGACACAGAAACAGCCAATGTTTGAATTAGCGACCAAAGGCAGAAAAGAAGTAATGCCCCAGCTCAAACAGGCTGGAAAAGTTGCATCTTACCCTTGAGATGGTCAGCCTTTTTGTTCTACTCAGGCCTTTGATTGATTGGATGAGGCCCACCCACATAAGGAGGGCACTAGGTTTCACTGATTGAAATGTTAATCTCTATTTTTAACTCTGAGGAACCTACACCCAGCAATTGCACTGCTGGGGATTTACCCCAAAGATAAAGATGCAGTGAAATGCCGGGACACCTGCATCCCAATGTTTCTAGCAGCAATGTCCACAACAGCCAAACTGTGGAAGGAGCCTTGGTGTCCATCGAAAGATGAATGGATAAAGAAGATGTGGTCTATGTATACAATGGAATATTACTCAGCCATTAGAAACAACGAATACCCACCATTTGCTTCAACGTGGATGGAACTGGAGGGTATTATGCCGAGTGAAGTAAGTCAATCAGAGAAGGACAAACATATGTTTCATTCATATGGGGAATATAAAAAATAGTGAATGATTAAAGGGGAAAGGAGAGAAAATGAGTGGGAAATATCAGTGAGGGAGCCAGAACATGAGAGACTCCTAACTCTGGGAAATGAACAAAGGGTAGTGGAAGGGGAGGTGGGCGGGGAGATGGAGTAAGCAGGTGACAGGCACTGAGGGGGGCACTGGACAGGATGAGCACTGGGTGTTATACCATATGTTGGCAAATCGAATTCCAATAAAAAAAATATACAAAGAAAAAAAAAGAAATGTTAATCTCATCCAGAAACTTTCAGACACACCCAAAAATCATCCTTGACCAACTTCTGACTACCTATGGCCCAATCAAACTGACACATAAAATTATCTACCACAGTGCCCAAGGCTGATTTCTTTAAGTAACTCTTTTGATTTACTTTCTCCTTACCAAACGGTATTTTTTGCATAATTATTTTCTTATTGCTTTCCATTTCTCTTCAACCACCTTGAATTGTTGCTTTTTTTTTTCAATTAGATATTACCACAATGAGTCTCTCCTTTGCAGATTCTTAATGGGCACTGTCAATATAAAACTTGGAAGACCTCAAGTTCTTTTGGTTTTTAAGTAGTCAGAGCTATAATTTTTTTTATAAATTTATTTTTTATTGGTGTTCAATTTGCCAACATATAGAGTAACACCCAGTACTCATCCCATCAAGTGCCCCCCTCAGTGCCCATCACCCAGTCACCCCCACCCCCCCACCCTATCTCCCCTTCTACCACCCCTAGTTCATTTTCCAGAGTTAGGAGTCTCTCATGTTCACAAAGCAGTAAATGTGAAAGCATCTTTTAAATTTCTTTTGTATTAAACAACAACAAAAAAAATCTTGTTACCTAGGTATCACTAGCAACACTTTCAAAGAATTGTGTGCAAGTCCAATGAAGGAAACCAACAGCAAAACAAAAAGACAATCCACTGAATGGGAGAAAATATCTGTAAGTGATATATCAGATACAGGGTTAATATCCAAAATATATAAAGAACTTATACATAAAGAACTTATACAACTCAACACCAAAAAATAATAATAATAATCCCATTAAAAATGAGCAGAAGACATGCATGAATAGACATTTTTCCAAAGAAGACACACATATAGCCAACAGACAATGAAAAGATGCTCAATATCACTTATCATTAGAGAAATGCAAATCAAAACTACAATGAGATATCACCTCATACCTGTCAAAACGGCGAAAATCAAAAACATAAGAAACAAGTGTTAGCGAGGACGTGGGAAAAAAAGGAACGCTGGGCACTGTTGGTGGGAATGCAAGCTAGTATAGCCACTGTGGAAAACAGTAGGAAGTTTCCTCAAAAAATTAAAAATAGAATTACCATAAGATCCAGTAAATACACTACTGGGTATTTTACCCAAAGAAAATGAAAGCACTAATTCAAAAAAATATACACACCTCTATAATTATTGCAGCATTTTTTACAAAAGCCAAGATATGGAAGTAGCCTAAGTGTCCATTAATAGATGAATGGATTAATAAAATGTGAGATAGATGATAGAAAGAAAGAAAGAAAGATAGATAGATAGATAGATAGATACACACACACAATGGAATATTACTCAGCCATAAGAGAATGAAACTTTGCCATTATAACAATATGGATGGATCTAGAGAGCATAATGCTAACTGAAATAAGTCAGACAGAGAAAGACAAATACCCTATGATTTCACTCATGTAGAATTCAAGAAATAAACAAACAGAGAAAAGACAAAAAAAAACAGACTTAAATACAGAGAACCAGTTGGTAGTTACAAAAAGGGAGGTGTGAGGATGGGTGAAAGAAGGGCATTAAGAGTATACTTACCATGATGAACACAGAGTAATGCTTACAATTGGTGAGTCACTATATTGTGCACCCAAAACTAATAACTATAGATTAACTATAGCTGAATTTTAAATATAAATAAGTATATTTTTAAATATGTGCATTCCCTCACAAATAAGACCTTTATGAAAATTGGGGCAATGAATATTTGTTTAATCTCATGTTTATATTATCACCTGTGCAGATAAGAAGTTTCCCTGTATTGTTCATGAATATTATATATGCATATTGATTTGGGAGAACTGAAAAATATAGATATAAAACATCATATGCTGCTTCTTGGGAACTTCCTTCTGTGGAATGTAACAAACATGAACAAAAATTAAAATCCTAAAAGGGATATTGGCCATACCAAATACATTTTGTTTGCAAAAATGACTACAATAGTTCCCTTCCCCATCTAATGCCCTTGAGTGTCCCCATTCCACACTGACATGGCTTGGTCATTTGACTTGCTTTGCCAATAGGATAATAGTAAACATGATTCAAGCAGAGAATCAAAAAGAGCTTCCTTTCTTGGCTACTTTTAGAAAACTGCAACCACCACAATATAAGAAGCTTGGGCCAGTCTGTGGTTGATGAAAGACACTTAGCCAAGTCAGCTCCTTTACCCCATAGACATCTAGGCAACTGCTAGACATGTGTGCAAGGTCATCCTAGACCTCCCAGCCTTACCCAGCCAGCCCAAATCAGAAGAACTACCCAACTTACACACAGATTGTGAGAAACGATCAATGGTTCTGTTTTAAGCCACTAAGTTTGGGGATAATTTGTTACAAAACAAAACCTAACTGAGAGAGAAATTGGTTCCAGAATTAGTATGCTAATATACCAAAATCTAAAATAGGTAGCATTTACTTTTCTACCAGATAGCAGGCAGAGCCTGGAAAAGCAACAACAAAAAAAAAAGTTTAGGCAACTCTAAAAAAATGGCAAGAAAACTGCTAGCAGAGGCTAACAAAGCAATGAAGAATGTGCTGTCACAGGCTGGAAAAATGGCACCTTGTGTTATTTAATAAAGAAACATTGGCAAAACTATCACATACGGTAACTTAGAAGATAGAAAATAAACATAATGAAAGTGTACACCTTAGCAAGATGATTTTCAGGCAGGATGTTAAAAGCGTCAATTGGGGAGCCACTTGGGTGGCTCAATCAGTTGAGCCTCTAACTCATGGTTTCAGTTCAGGCCATGATCTCAGAATCCCGCAATCCAGCCCTTAGTCAGGCTCCACACTCAGCACAGCCTGCTTGAGATTCTCTTCTTCTCCCTCTGCCCCTCCGTTCTCTCTCTCTCTCTTTCTCTCAAATAAATAAATAATTTTTAAAGTGCCAATTGACTTATTTTATCTGATTATGACAAGATATGGGAAGAAAGAGAAGAGCTAAAGGAAGAGCAAGCAGAATTTAGAAAGCAGCCAAAACTTGCTAGATCAGACAATAAAATTGCTTCTCATTTCCAGTCTCTCAAAGATTCTCAAAGCAAGAAACGACCTCAGGACAAAGATCAAATTAAGGAGACCTTGCAAGCCCATGTGCTAATATCTCTGAAAGATTTTAGGCAGTGACTGGTGGGTTCTCTCAGCTATACCAAGTGCTTTCATTAAAGCTATTGTCCCACTGCAGCCTGGCAAGTCTCCCTTAGAAGAAAGAGGCCTAGCTCAGAATTGTAAGTGAGACGTCTATTTGAATGCAGTAGATCTGAAGCAGAGTCTTCAAAATGCCCACAGATATTTTATAACTGATAAAAGTAATGCTAGCTTGAACTAAAATAGACTGAGACATTTAAAAGTGAAGAGAAGTCTCTGGGCCTCCAGCTTTCTAGAAGAAAGAAGCAGGGTAAAAAAGTTACTCACCTACATATGCCAGCCATTCCTTATAGAATAGACGATATAATAGAGTAGGGAGCCACTCTCAGGGAGCAGAACTCAGCCCTAACCAGAGACCATCCCCTTATCTCAAAGAGAATCATGCATGGTACATGTGTTCGGCTGGATTTCAGAACTACTGTGTACTCCAATTTTTTGTCTTTTTTGAACTGACATTTTTAATGTGGTTATCCCAGCCCTATCTCACAAGGGGCTATATAACCTTGTCTTTTCAGTTCATAGGTCCTTAGATCAAGAAGCTCCCCACACAAGAAGTCTCATCTGATCACAAGATCATAGACTTCAAGCTCAGTGCCATAATTAGGATGAGACTTTCAGGATCCTGAGTTGGGAATATTTTGCATATAAAAGAAATGTGAATAATTGTTGGCCAAAAGGCAGACTATGGGTTGATTGTAAAAGTGGCCACAGATTCTATCCATTTCAGTATGTTGCTGTGCAATGTGACTATACAGGTACTCCCACTAAGAGGTAGACTCTTTTTCTCCACTCCTCAAATCTGAGTGTGGCCATGTGATTTGCCATGGCAAATAGGATGTTAACAGATGTAACACAGCAGAGACAAAAAATAGCATTGCTCATTGGGGCTTTCCTTCTTTCTTCATGCACTTTGAATCCTGAGTCTGGCATGTGAATAAACCCAAGCAAGCCTTCTGGAGGATTAGGGGCCAGAGAACTGCAGTCAGTTTCACCAGTCAATAATGTGGCAACCAACAGACGTATGAGCAGAGCTACCTTAGAACACCCAGCCACCAGCTCCTCCAACATCTGATTGCAAAAGAACTGCCCAGCTGAGCTCAGTCCATATGTCAATCCACTGTATTGTGGGTTTACAGACCAATAATTTTGAAGAGTTATTATGCAACAAAAGCTAATTTATACACCAAACAAGAAATGTTTATCAAGCCTTTGCTATGTGGAGGTCATGGTTTTAAGGAAAGGACAGAGGAAAATATAAGATACAATCTCTATACTCAAAAAGCTAGTAATTACATTTAGAAAAAAAAAATACTTGAAAGAAAATTAATAATACATGGCAGAAAGAGAAGTGTATTATCATTTGAGTAGACATTGGATGTTTAAAATAAAAAATAAATGAGGGTGCAATCATTGTGGGCAGAAGTGAGGTCAAGGGACATTTTATAGAGGAGGTGGGATTTTAACTGTCTGAGCCAGAACTGTGGAGGCAAGGACTGCAGGGTTGTACAAAGCAAGTGAGTAGAAGAGCTTCAGGGGCTCTTTCAAGGACCTAGCTTGTGCTGCAATAGTCAGCAGAACCCTGCTGCATGCTGGGGAATTGTAAATATAACCAGGCTTTTAACTGCCCACCTCTCTTCAAGCCACAGCTGAAGAGCCTTGGGATCCACAGTCCTGAGTTCCACAGGCACACCAGATGGCGCTACTGAGTGAAACCACCCCTCAATTAATCCCAGATCCAGACACCCCTTCTCAAGTTTCTTCACTGAACTCCATCCCTACCCATTCTCTGATACCTAGCTTCAGCTCTGACCCTTACTCCTTACTCCAGCCTGATACTCCCTGCACCCCATGGACATCCAAAGGCAGTTTCCTCAACAGATGTCCCAGTAGGGTTTAGGCTTCTAGCCTTTGAACCTACCCCAAGTACTCTGACTGGGCATTATGTCCAGACACTCAGATTTTGGCTTCCCTCTACACGTGAATTCAGTTCAACCAATGATTATCAAACACCGGAATTGTGAAAGTCCTTAGTCCTTGTAGTGCCAAATGATCAAGAATTCCTGCTTTCTGGAAGCTTAGAGACAAAGTCTGTATGCCCTAGAAGCTGTGATAGATTCTTTGCAAAGATGGCCATAATATTTCCCACCCCACCCCCCCTTTAGGCAAGCCTCCTTTCCAATGAGATCGTGTAGAACCTCTCATCAAGAGGTGGGGTCTATTCCACTCCTTGGATTTTGGCTGACCTGTGACTTCCTTTGACCAAGAGAATGCAACAGAAATAACACAGTATTATTTCAGTATTATATGACACAACCTGAGCCATTGTGTCAAGAAGCCTTGAAAATTCAGCTCTAGCTCTCTTAAAAGGCAGTGTTACCTTGTAAGGAAGCTCAGGCTAGCCTGCTGGAAAGTACGTCCACATCCAGCAGAGATGAGCCATTCCAACTGAAACCCCTAGATAACCACAGACACCCAGGTGACTGCAAGACAGATCAACAGGAGAACCAACCATCTGGCACCCGCCCAAATTGCTGGCATACAGAATCTTGAGCAAATAAAATTACTGTTGCTCTTAAGTCACTAAATTCAGGGTGCTTTGTTACATAGTAAGAAGTAACTAATACAGAAGTACAGAGGAGAAAGAGATTGATTCCACCTGTGAGAAAATTACGTATGCTTTCCACAGATATTGCATGCTTTTAAATGAGTTCTGACTGGTAGGATTTCAGGCTGAATTACCAGGTAAAATAATGGGGCTGGAGGATTAATGAACATTAACTAGAACATTTCTGCCAGGAGCTAGCCTGGGTTGGGAAACAATTGGTCACTTCCCCTCGGCCACTCCAGTTTCTTCCCCATCTCATCCCCAGTTATCCATCTACAGATTATTTTTAAGCACTAGTGTATTGACAATGACTCTTATGTCAGTGACAGTCAGATAAGAAAGGACAGGACTAGAGTGGAGACTTCCTATATAGAATATGCACTATGTATAGAATAGATGTCCATAAAAGAAATAGGCATTGTTTTTGTCAGGTAATAAGACTTGGGATCAAAAACATGCTCCTACCCATTCCTGTACTTCCCAAATAAAGTTTTTTTTTTTTTTTTGGTCCTCTCCTGAAACTTTGTTTTCTATCTTAAGCAACCAAAAGTGAGAGTACCTGCTATCTCCATCAAACAAATACAAAATGAATATCTAAAAAAGTTCATGAAGCAAGAAAAAGTCATTATTCTAATCTTCTCCTACCTGGGTCTTGAAAAATAAGCCCATTCTCCACAAAAGTGACAGAAGACCCACCACTGAAGATAATGAACTCCAGAAATCATCTGTGAGGAATTTGCAGGGTGAGATAAAATTCCAAGATAGGAGCCATGCTACAACATCTAGGAAAGGACCACACCAGTCTTTATAACCAAAATGAATTGTAGGTGTGCCCCCCAGAAAGTGATAACCAGGATCTGGAGACCATAAATCTGGGATAGCCACCTATAATTTTCCTAAAGCAAGAAAGGAGGTAACACCCACAGAGTAATTTCTGGGCAAAGGGAAAACAAATTACTAGCTATGGGCAATTCCCTTCTGCCATCCAAGGAGGGAGCTTTCTTTGGATTTTCTGAGAAAAGTGTGCAGGCAAGGAGGAGGAGTTGAAGGCAATGGTTGAGCATCTGCCTCTGGCTCAGGTCATGATCCTGGGCCCCTGGGATCCAGTCCCACATCAGGCTCCCCACAGGGAGCCCGCTTCTCCCTGTATGTATGACTCTGCCTCTCTCTCTGTGTCTCTCATGAATAAATACAGGACTGGAAAGATTCTGGATCTGGAGTAGGAATCAGAAGAGAGGTGAAACAAGGCAAAACTGAGGACAGAGATGTTAATGAGGAATTTCAAGGCCAGGAAAATCTTCTTCCCTGGCTCTCACTAAAGCCTTCAGTAAGCTCACCTTACTACCTGATGTTTTGAATACTGGATACGAATTTTTTTGTTTTTGTGGAAGATGCCTTAAAAAGGATATGGAGCAGGGTATGGGCTCCCCCAAAGAGGCTCAGTTACATTTGGGTTATTTTAATTAGGATTTTACCCATAAATCCTTCTCTAGTCTCCTGTAATTCTGGATTCGATCAGAAATAGGTCTCAGTCATCTGAATCCCATCTCCTTTGCTTCATTTCCACTGGCCTCCTAAGGTAAGAAAGTGGGGTGATGCTTCTCTTCCAGAGCAGAGGTTCACCTTTCTTACTGTATCAGAGGGAAGAATGAAAAGAGAGAAGTAAATTGACTCACGTAGAAAGTGGACAGAAGGAAGATAGGAAGGAAGATCTGTAACTTACTCTTCACATCTTCCCTCTGCTGCTTAATTGTGGTGGCATCCTCACCAAAAACCTAGCCTCCATATGCACCTGGATCTTCTGGAAATTCTCTATCCTGCTCCATCAGGTCCACTTCCCTGTCCATGCACCACAATCTTACTGTTTATATTATTCTGACATTGCAATATGCTTAGGTTCTAATGGGGTGAATCCCTCTCCAATTGTCCTCCTCTTTTCAAAGTAGACCTAGCTTTTCTTGGACTTTTATTCATTCTTCCATATAAATTTAATCTCAAATTGAAGTTCTATTATGCTCTATTCTTCTGTCTATTGAGCATGTGGTCTCCTCAGTAAACCTTCTTTCCAGAAGGGAATACCCTGGGCAGAACATTCAGATGGACAAATCAGAACCATGAAAGCTTGGCTACCTCCAACAAAAGAGCAATAGAATTACTTTTCTAAACCTGAAAATCCAATTCTAGAGCTTGGTGAGTCCACTAGCATGCAGCTGCTCCAAGAGATTTTTCATGAACAGCTTCTCCCATACCTTATTTTACTACAGTTCCTAGTATTTTGAACTATAAACTCCTCTGGGACCATGAGGTCTGAAAGGGAGCTTAGTACCAAGACCCCATCAGGCCAGCTCCGTGGTGGCAGCACACATTTTGGACTCGATTACCCAGTTACAGAAGGCAGTACAAGTGGGCTTAATCGCAAACATTTGGATGTGTTAGATGCAACATGCATGAGATGAATTTTAATTGCTTTTATGGCAAATTTTTTCCTCCTAATTCTGCATTTCTATGGGTAGTTTGAAGTATGTGTCCTTTTCCAAACATGTACCAGAAAATCTATGAGGAAAAATAAGCTGGGTTCAAATTTAAGAGTAAAATGGACCTTCAGACCTTCAAATTCCAGATAGTAACTTGAGCTCACAAAAGGAACCCTCATCCCCTAAATTCCATTGAAGAGGCTAAGAAAATCTGAAAACTAAAATCTCTGTAGCAGAGCTGGAGTACAGGACTCTGTTGCCATGTGCCAACAAAGAGTTAAAATGGAATTTCTGAAACATGCCACAGAACAAGATCAGACTGAAATATAAGTCCACCAGTACAGAAGAGCCAACCCCTTTCACAGTCAAAGAAAGGCCCCCTGAGGAGAAAATAGGCCAATTTCTTCAACACCCTGGTAGGGATTTAGAAATCAAGTAGAACTCACAACAACCATTGGATCCTCCCTCCACCAGAACATTTTCTGCCTCTCATCTTTGGGTCCCCCCTCTTCTACTGCCACTTATTTATTTGTTTATTTAACAAACAACAAACATTTGTTAAGTACCTCTCCTGAGGGAGGCCCTGTCCTAAGCAGTGAGAATACAGTGATGAACAAGGCAGATGAGGTTCAGGCTCTCATGTAACAAAGATTCTAATAGAAAGACAAACAATAAAAATAACCAGAAAGCACCATATAATGATAAATGCTCTGAATGAAATAAAAGAATGATTGGGTAGAAATTATCTGTGAGACTCCTTTAAACTGGTTGATCAAGGAAGAC
Source organism: Vulpes lagopus (assembly GCF_018345385.1). Lineage (NCBI taxonomy): Eukaryota > Metazoa > Chordata > Mammalia > Carnivora > Canidae > Vulpes > Vulpes lagopus. The sequence continues at coordinate 47,546,349 of NC_054829.1, read as the reverse complement.
TTCTCTGAAGAAGTGATCTTTTAACTGAGTATCAAGGAGCCAAGTACACAGAGATCCGGGGACAGCACTCCAGGCAGAGGAAACAGGTGGTACTAAGGTCCTGTGCATGAGCCAACGTGGAACTTACGCTGCCCCAACTTAGACATCACTTCCTCCAATACATTCTATGTGTTTTTACAGCACCCTGTCCTCCCTTACTACAGCATTATCACACTGTTATAATTATTTGCCAACTTGGCAAACAATTGGCAAACAACACCTCCTCTGGAGTTATTCACTATCGTAGTGACCATGTTGTACTCTTGGCAGCCAGCAACATCTACATGTAGAAGATAACTCATCAACATTATGTAGTGACTGAACCAATCATTACTCAAATGCAGTTCTGATTCCTTCCACTATAACATGTCACCTCTCCAATAAGTGAGGACTGTTAATCAGAACTTTTTTCTTCCTTCTCCCATCTTAGAATTTCCATCAGTTCATCTCCAGCTGATAGTTAAATTTTTGCCCTTCTTATTAAGCTTTTATATCTTGCTGCAAACAATGGTGTAAGAGATGTCGCCTGGTCTACTCTCATTTTTAAACCATCAACAAATAATCTCCCTCATTTTCTTAATTTTTCCCTATCATGACCTCTGTAAGCAGCAGCCAAAAATACTTCCCTATATTTGTTTCTACCAAGGCAATGACATCTTTCCCTGGTGCCTCCTTCTGTTTCTTTCTTTTCTTTTGATAAAGCCCAACTTATGACTTTATTATCATGATTAGTCTGATTTTTAAATCCCCAGTTACTCTCCTCAGATAATCACACCTTTATCATTCCACTCTGCTAGCAACTGCCTGTATGTTGGCTTTACCCTTGGTACACTAAATTCAAATTCATTCACCGTGTAGTCCTCAGACCAAGTAATGCCACATTCAAACATAGCAGCCAGAGTGCTCCCAGGTGTCTCTGCAATAAACACTGCAATCAAGTCATTTGATTTTACTTTCCCAGGTTCCTAAGCTCATAACTCTCTTCTGCATATACAAGAATCTAATAAAAGAGGGAAATTTACAATCCCTATGGCACACACACTCAGAAATGAGCAAGGGCAGGTATCACTCAACAATCTCACGGTGTGTACTGTCCAGTGCTTTCTATTCCCATGTACCTCTACAAACATTATTTCATTTGACTTTCACAGCACTGTGTGGTGCATCTAAATGGTACCATTTATGATCTCTACTTAAAATGAAAAAACTATTAAGCTCAGAAAGGTTAAGGGAATAGCCAGATACAGCTCATATTTGGAGGCATTTATTCAACATTCATTAGCGCCTACTGTATACCAGGCCCTAGTCTAAGTGCTGGAGGTAACAGCATGGAACAAGCCAAAAAACATCCCCACTTCCATGACACTTATATTCTAGTGGAGAAAGACAGATTACTTAAAAGCAGTCTTCCCATAACACCACGGCAGGAGTTGCAGGAATGGTACTACTTGAGGTTGGGGGATCAGAGAAGACCTCACTGAGGTGGCTGAGCTGAGACTGGGGTGAAGACGAGCCAGCCATGTGAAGATATGGAAGTAAAAAATTTCAGGCATGGGGAAAACAAGGCCTGGCTGGGAGGTGGGAAAGAGCTTAGTGTTTAAGTGATAGCAATAAGAGACTGGTTCAGGGCCAATAAATAAAAGTCAACACCTCTGTGATTCTCTAGGTCTTTTCCTCATGGCCACAAGATGGCTGTGGTGGTTCCAGACATTACATCTACATTCATGGCAGAAAAAATGGGGAAGGGCCAGTGCCCTTCATCTTCTTTCAACAAGAAATGGAAAACAAAACAAAAGATTTTTAAAAAGAAAAAAAAAACCTTCTCGGAAACCTTCTAACAAAATTCAATTTTGGTATTATTGGTCTGAAGTAGTTCATAAACAACCCCTATTCACCCATCCAGCAGTGAAGCAGGCTGGTAAAGAAGGGATTTGTCATAATTGGCTTGGATTAGTCTTTTCCATCACCTGGAGATATTGACACCCCCAAAAATCAAAATTCTGTTGGTAAGAAGGGGAGGAAATGACAATTCAGTAGGCCATAATAATGACTGTCGTTGGAAAGGGCCAAATAACACTGGGCCTTGTAAATCATGGTAACAGGGTTAAATTGTTTCTAAATGAAATGTTAGGTCCTGAAATATATAAATAAAAGTATGACATGATCTTACTTATATCTTTAAGAAATCACTGTGGTTGCCATATGAAAAATTAATTGGAGAAGGCAAGATTATAAACAAAGAGAGTTCACTTGCAGTTGAACAGAAAAGAGATGGTAGTGGCTTCACTAGGATAGAAGCAGTAAAGATGTAAAGAAGTGAATGGACTCAAAATCTATTTTTGGAATTGGTCCTGGGAGGACTTGCTGGCATACAGATGGGGGTCAAGGCAGGAAAGAAATAAACCAAGAGCTATGGTCTGAACCTCACTGATCCATTATAAAAGCATTTATAAAGAAGAGATTCTGAAAAACAGGCTCAGAAAGAAAAAAACACAAGGGCTGTCCTTTAGCTATCTATGTTAAGCCTGTGATGTCTATTAGACATCCGAGTAGCAATCTCAGATGCTGTGGTGTGCTGCCCTGTTTCCTTGTCAAGATCAAGGTACAAATTCCCTCAGCCGCCAGGAGTGATGGCTGCTGATACCTCATTGCTGAATTCTTCCCTGGACATTGCCCATGGCCCAAGGAAATGACCCCTTCCAAGCTTACACTTTCTCTCGCATGCGCTCTTTCTCTCTATCTCAAATAAATAAATCTTAAATAAAATTTTAAATCAGAAAGAAAATCACCATATCCTGAAGAAACTATAGGAAGTCAACATTTACCAGCAGGAGCCAAATCCAGAGGGAGTTTGACTGGGAGATATTGGGGAATGAAACAAGATTTGTAAATGGGATATAGGATTTAACACCCTTGCAGGCCCTAGGAGATGGGACAAATCTGCTGCTAATCTAGCTTTTGGATGCTGGAAAAATCGATGGCCCAAACTAAGTGACACAGAAATGCCAGAATTGCTATAGTAGATGATAGGAAAGGGATCAAAGGACTCAGAGGAGTGGATATACTATTTTTTTTAAGATTTTATTTATTTATTCATGAGAGACAGAGAGAGAGAGAGAGAGAGAGAGAGAGGCAGAGACACAGGCAGAGGGAGAAGCAGGCTCCATGCAGGGAGCCTGATGTGGGACTCAATCCTGGGACTCCAGGACCATGCCCTAGGCCAAAGACAGGCGCCAAAACCGCTGAGCCACCCAGAGATCCCCAGATATACTATTTTTATGAACAGAGAATGATAGTTAATAGAACACAGCATCTACAGGCACAAGACAGATAACAGACAACAAGAGTATTTCTCATCTATGAATTTTTTAAATCAAGAACAGATACTCTAGAGGATGAGAGAAACCTCCCTATTATCTACAGGCACAAGACAGATAACAGACAACAAGAGTATTTCTCATCTATGAATTTTTTAAATCAAGAACAGATACTCTAGAGGATGAGAGAAACCTCCCTATTAAAAAGTTATGATCTCCTGTCCAATTTCTGGACATGAGCTTATTTTTCAAACCCAAAACCCATTGACTGAAGGAGAGCTAGGTCCCCAAGAGGAAAGACCCTGAAACACTAAAGTAAATTGTCGCGCGCGCTGGGGGCGACAACCATCCAAGGATGAGGGTAAGGGAATGAGGAAAAGAAAAGAGACATAAACAGAGTGGGAGCAGGAGGGACATATGGCTGGATTCAGCCACAATGCCAACTTTATTTGTATTATTCACTCTTTTATAAAGCAGGGTTGTATAACAAGCAGGATGTCTTAAGCTCAGTTCTCCAAACATGTCTTTTCACAATAGATAGCAATAGTATGCGTCCTTGAGCCACAAGCCTTCAACAACAAGGGTGAGACAGGTGGGCTGTGGTTGGAAGAGTCAACAGAGAGCCATTGCTCGATCCATTAACCCCTTCCTGGCACGCGGCTCCCAACAGTAAATGTACATGGTGATAATTACCCCAGTCCTTTGCCAAATGGACCAATAATCATTTACTCAAGTAACCACACATTGGGTAAAAGGAAATACCAAGACATTTTGAGGACTGCTGGACACAGGCTCCAAGTTGACATTGACACTTAAGAGACCAGAAACATCGTAATGGCCCCACCATTTGAATAGCAATGGAACGGGGTCAGATTATAAGTATTTTTATTCCAGGTTCACCTCAAAATGAATTCATTGGATCCAGGGACCCACCCAGTAGTCACTTCTCTGCTCCCCCCAAAATAGAAAAATAATAGTTGACAGAATCCCCAACTACAATGGTTTTTGTTTGGGGGAGGTTTTTGGTCTCTGTGGTAAGAGCTGTCAATGTGGGGGGCTGCTTGGGACCTTCTGAGCACCACTTCCTAAATTGGTTAATAGAGTAAAATGAAAATAAGTAGCATATTGTGAAAGGAATGATGATGATCTAGTGCACCTTAAAGCCCTAAAGGAAGCAAGTATCCTCACTTTTATCATATGCCCATTTATTCATTAGTTGGCCTTTACAAGAACTGAATGGATCATCATGGAAGGTGACAGTGGACTACTGTAAACTCAACCAAGTAGTGGCCCTGGTAGTTGGTATCATTATTACAGTAGATCAACAAGACCTCAGTTACCTTGTATACAGGAATCAGACCGATGCAAATTTTTTTCCATCCATACTAAGAAGGATCAGAAACATTTTGTATTTACGTGGAATGGACAATAATATACCTTATCCATCTTGCTTCAGACCTAAGTTAACTCCCACTCTCAGTCATGATAGCTATAGACGCCACTCAGTTTCTTTAGGTTCCTCCTGCCAAAAGACCAACAGGCAAGAAAAGGAATCAGTCATCCCAATGGGATCATTGACCCTGTCAAGCACCAGATGAGCAGGATGAGGTATGTGTGCCATAAGACAACAGGGACAGGGAAGAATTTGTTCGGCACCTAGGTGGTCCACTGGGGTGTTTTGGTCCTCTCTTATTCATTTTTGACAGTAAATGAACAAGTCCAGCCACCGTGGCTGAGAAGGGCATGGCAACCATGGGCTCAGACCCACTAGGGATGAAGGTCATCCTAGCAAAAGCACTGAGAACGAGAAGAACCTGGAGGAGATGATGGTATCAGCAGCAGCCCTGAGACCCAGGGCAGCAACAGAATTTGTAGTTTATGTCACTGATTTTTGCTTAGAAGTTTCTCCAGGAAAAAAGAACCACAGAGAATCTTAAAAGACCTGATCTCAGAAGGAGAAAATCTATTATATGAAACAAGCAGATCCAAGTGGCATGAGATGTGGAATTCAATGGGTACTCTGGTCTACCACCCAGATCTCCCCTCCTGGACCATTTTTGCCCAGGTAGCAGGCATTCTGGCCGCTCAGAGCTGAGTCTTCAGGAACCACCCTCTGCTAAAGAGAGTTGCCTGAATTCCAGCTTACCTCCTCCTAGGCTTTCATTGCAATTGCTAGTTTAATTTCTCCTTCTGCCCAAACCTGCTTTCTTTACTCCCTCACTGGAGCTAACCCCAAACCCACTCCTCAATAAACAGATCTGTTTGCAAATCTCCATATCAAGGCTAGTTTCCTAGGGAATCCTCCACTCTCTTCCTTAGGACTCTCCTCTTCCTCCCCCTCAAGAAACACCAACTCACTTCTTTAGGTTCCAAGTTGCAAAATGGGACTCTTACACATGGGTAGCAACGAATAAACTAGGGGAAGATCTACTTCATGGTGATCATCTTTGATGACTTTAAAGAAGACTAAAATGGGACACTTGAGTGGCTCAGTCAGTTAAGCAGCCCACTCTTGATTTGTGCTCAGGTCATGATCTCAGGGTCCTGAGCTGGAGCCCCCAGACTCAGCTCTGCACTCAGTGGGGAGGTTACCCTGTTCCTCTCCCTCTGCGACTCCACCCCCATACTCATTCTCTCTCTCTCTCTCAAATAAATAAATAAAATCTTTAAAAAATAAAAGACTAAAACACAAGAGAGATGGTGTTATTGCATTTGTTTTCAGTGACTATGTTAGCAGCCAGCCTGGTTAAAACCAGAGAGGCCCTAGTTAGCACCATGTATATGACATTTAAAAGCAAGAGTCTACCAGTCATCTTCCTCCTGATGTGGAAAAACTTTTAAGCTGAAAAGAAAAGAGTGAGAGTACAAAGGAATGTCTGATTATATAAATACATTAAACAAAAGTAAAAATTAAATAAGGTCTCATTAATAGTTTCTGGGGTTTTATGGAGTTGTCCACGAAGGAAACTTTATTTGCAGCAAATAAGCAAATCACAGGGAGTAATTGCCAAAGCCATGACTCCTGGACTCATTAATAGTTCAATGAGAAGTTAGCTCAAAAGTCCTGAAAAATTATACACAAAATGTTGAAAATAACTTACATGCTGAGACTAAAGGTGATTTTTAAAATATTTTTACCCCCCCCAAAAATAAATAAATAAATAAATAAATAAATAAATAAATAAATATTTTTACTCATGGTTTTTTTCCATATTGGCTAAATTTTTAATTAAGGAAGTTGTTTTAGATTGGTGGTTGCCAGTGGTAGGGGGTGGGAGTGGATAAAATAGGTGAAGGAGGTCAAAAGGTACAAATTTCCAGGTAAGTCCTAGGGATGTAATGTATAGGCTGGTAACTACAGTTATTGACACTGTATGGCATGTTTGAGAGTTGCTAAGAGAGTAGATCTTAAAAGTTCTCATTACAAGAAAAAAAACTCTGTAGCTATGTATGGCAACAGACATTAACTAGATGTATTATAGTGATCATTTCACAACACATACATTGAATCACTATATTGTACACCTGAAACTAATATAATGTACTATGTCGATTATACCTCAATTTAAAAACTGAGGCTATTTTAACTTTGAAAAAATCTTAAGACCATTATATACATAAGAGCCTCTTAACCCTAAATTTGTTTACCTCAACTTGTTTGACTCTTTATATAAAATGTATTTGGATATGAAAGGTCCAGAAAGTTATACACAGACATAAACTCATATCTTGCTGATGACTGGGGTCCTTGAAAAGTCATCCTCAGTGCTCTCTCCTCCTGCTCCAATTTTACCACACATCCTTCTCCATCTCTACCACAACAGCTCAAGTTCAAGACCTCCCCACTCAGACTTACACTTTCACTGAAGCCACTCCAGCGACCTCTAAAGTTCTGTCTTCTTCAGGCTCAAGCCCCCTCCATCTCTTCTCCACAAGGCCATAGAGGCCACCCCCTCAGGAGGCTTCTCAGATGACCTCCCGTCTTCCTCTCGAACCTCAACCTCAACACTCTCCAAACACTAAACTGCTTCAAGCTCCACACTGCAAAACATGCTGTTTCTCTCCAATTTTTACAGGGAGTCCACTTATTTATCAGTTTGTTTCAGTTAGTTCTAAAAAGAAACAAAGTGGCTACGTTTTTCTTCCCACATCAGCAGGAAAAGAGTCAAGAGTGATCAGGACAGCACAGTAATGAGAGAGTTAGGAAACAAGGAAAGACAAAGGATGCTGGTATGGGTGAGAGTGGGTAAGAATGGTCCCTTCCCTACAAAGTAGGTAGGTTTTTCTGAAAGACTATTCTTTGGATAGGGATCCATAATTTGATAGAGTTAAGCATGAAGCCTAGTTGACAGCTAAACAGAACTGTGATGTAAACAGGCCTTGTGTTACAAAGCCCTCCATCTTTTAGCACTTCCTCACAACCACCAATTCAACTTGAATTTCTCAGGCTCTCCTCAACAGAATATTATTTTGTCGTGAGCTGTTAGTAGTCACATGATAAAAGGGTCTGTGCTAAAGTGTGGGAAACACTGCCCACAGCCAAACCCCTGGAAACACATATTAATATATTAAAGCTCTGAAGAGATCACTTCACTGCCAAGTATGTGAAAGTCTGGGTGAGTATATTTAGCAATGAGTCTCAAAAGTGTTTAAAATACTTATATTTTTTGACTCAGCAATTCCAAATGTAGGATTTTATCCTAAAGAAATGTGTTCATGATTATGAACACATGCACAGATTTTGCTACCAGGATGTTTATCCCCTGTGTTGTATATTTGATAAAATAAACTGAGAATTACATAAAAGCCCAGGAGAGCAGGGGATTGGTTATATAAAGTATGGCATATCTGGGGCACCTAAGTGGCTCATTTAGTTAAGCATCTGCCTCCACTCAGGTCCTGGGATCCTGGGATCAATTGTTGCCTGGGGCTCCCTGCTCAGCAGGGAGTCTGCTTCTCCCTCTGCCTCTGCCCTTCCCACTGCTCTTGCTCTCACTCTCCTTTTCAAATAAATAAATAATTTGTATTTCCCTGATGGCAAGTGATGCAGAGCATTTTCTCATGTGCGTGTTGGCCATGTCTATGTCTTCCTCTGTGAGATTTCTGTTCATGTCTTTTGCCCATTTCATGATTGGATTGTTTGTTTCTTTGCTGTTGAGTTTAATAAATTCTTTATAGATCTTGGATACTAGCCCTTTATCTGATACGTCATTTGCAAATATCTTCTCCCATTCTCTAGGTTGTCTTTAAGTTTTGTCGACTGTATCCTCTGCTGTGCAAAAGCATCTTATCTTGATGAAGTCCCAATAGTTCACTTTTGCTTTTGTTTCTTTTGCCTTGTGGATGTATCTTGCAAGAAGTTACTGTGGCCGAGTTCAAAAAGGGTGTTTCCTGTGTTCTCCTCTAGGATTTTGATGGAATCTTGTCTCACATTTAGATCTTTCATCCATTTTGAGTTTATCTTTGTGTATGGTGAAAGAGAGTGGTCTAGTTTCATTCTTCTGCATGTGGGTGTCCAATTTTCCCAGCATCATTTATTGAAGAGACTGTCTTTCTTCCAGTGGATAGTCTTTCCTGCTTTGTCGAATATTAGTTGACCATAAAGTTGAGGGTCTACTTCTGGATTCTCCATTCTGTTCCATTGATCCATGTGTCTGTTTTTGTGCCAGTACCACACTGTTTTAATGACCACAGCTTTGTAGCACAACCTGAAATCTGGCACTGTGATGCCCCCAGCTATGTTTTCTTTTTTAAAATTCCTCTGGCTATTCGGGGTTTTGTCTGATTCCACATAAATCTTAAAATAATTTGTTCTAACTCTCTGAAGGAAGTCCATGAAACCACAATAAGATACCACCTCACACCAGGGAGAATGGGGAAAATTAACAAGGCAGGAAACAACAAATGTTGGAGAGGATGCAGAGAAAAGGGAACCCTCTTGCACTGTTGGTGGGAATGTGAACTGGTGCAGCCACTCTGGAAAACTGTGTGGAGGTTCCTCAAAGAGTTAAAATAGACCTGCCCTACGGCCAGCAATTGCACTGTTGGGGATTTATCCCAAAGATACAGATGCAATGAAACGCCAGGACACCTGCACCCCGATGTTTCTAGCAGCAATGTCCACAATAGCCAAACTGTGGAAGGAGCCTCGGTGTCCATCGAAAGATGAATGGATAAAGAAGCTGTGGTTTATGTATACAATGGAATGTTACTTAGCCATTAGAAACGACAAATACCCACCATTTGCTTCGATGTGGATGGAACTGGAGAGTAATTTTTTTTTAATTTTTATTTATGATAGTCACAGAAAGAGAGAGAGAGAGAGGCAGAGACATAGGCAGAGGGAGAAGCAGGCTCCATGCACCGGGAGCCCGACGTGGGATTCGATTCCGGGTCTCCAGGATCGTGCCCTGGGCCAAAGGCAGGCGCTAAACCGCTGCGCCACCCAGGGATCCCGGAGCTGGAGGGTATTATGCTGAGTGAAATAAGTCAATTGGAGAAGGACAAACATTATATGGTCTCATTCATTTGGGTAATATAAATAATAGTGAAAGGGAATAGAAGGGAAGGGAGAAGAAATAGGTAGAAAATATCAGAAAGGGAGACAGAACATAAAGACTCCTAACTCTGGGAAACGAACTAGGGGTGGTGGAAGGGGAAGAGGGCGGGGGGTGGGGGTGAATGGGTGACGGGCACTGAGGGGGGCACTTGACAGGATGAGCACTGGGTGTTATTCTGTATGTTGGCAAATTGAACGCCAATAAAAAATAAATTTATTATTAAAAAAAACAAAAACAAAAAACAAAACAAAAAAACAAATAAATAAAATCTTAAAAAAAAAAAAGTATGGCATATCCATATCATGCAGACAAAAGCAATGATATGGAACATTTAATTGTGTAGGAAAATGTTAATAAAATTTTAAGAGGAAAAAGCTTACACTTGAAGACAAAAGGATAACTCCCTTTCTAAAATTAAACATTACCCAAGAGGGAAAAGATGAGAAGATCTTATAATTAGGGTTTCAAACCCAAATATCTCAGGGTACAGGTGGATAAAACAAGAATGGGGTTTCTTTCCTAAAGAGAGTAGCTGCTGCTCAGCCCTGAACTCTGACACACCAGAATGCAAGTCACATGATACCAATGTTCCAGATTTCAGAAGCGTCTTTGTGAGAAATCACCCAATTTTTTAATGTAGAAACTCTAATTCAAAAAAATTGAAATAAAAACTACTGTTAGCAGCTCTGACTTCTACAGAATGTCAACCGTGGTGTTATCAGATAAGTTTTATTTCTTTTATTTTGTTTTTTACGCTTTTCCCATATTTTCTGCAATGAAAAGTAAATCATTTTTAATGAAAAAATACATCTTGGTTGAATTTTTAACACTTCAATTGTTATCATTGCCACTGAGAGTAAGAGGAAAGCTAGAATTTAAGAACTTAGGATAGAAATGATAAAGTATAAACCCACCTATATAGTGGAAATATGAAGCATAGCATTTACACAAAGTGTTAGAAAAGTAGTGTGCTTCCTTCCTGTCGTTGGAGTTATCTGAAAAAAATATCTCTAACATTTTTATAGATTCTTTCCTTCTGTTCGAAACATTGGCAATATTACATGTACAAACATCCTAAGGTTATGGGAAGTTGTATTAGAGTAATTTTTCTGTAAAAATCATAAGAAAAACAGATCCATCTACCCAAAATACAATTTTCCAAACGGGATTCCTTGGCAGTTCCATGGTCAAATCAAATTGGAAAGTACTGCATGCCTATATCCTTCAAGAGTCCAATGCATAGTCCTGCAGTTTAAGTTCACATGCATGTGTGCGCACACACAGGCACACACACACACACACAAACACAGACACAACCAGGTGGCTTTGTTTAGCCAAAGAGTCTCAAACTGATTTGTCTGTGGAACTCTCTTTTAGGGAGCATCTATTCCTATCCCATACATGCTCATATTCCTTAAGACACAAATTAGAAAATATAGAATGAGTCAAGAACAGAGAAAAAAAAAAACCTCCCTTAGAAATCTATCTGTATAATTGATCATTTGCAGTGAATTTCCTAATTACATAGACAGCCCTTCTTAAAGAGGTAGACAGATTTCTGATATTTACAAACCCAAGGAACAAAGAACTGACTCTTAGGAGATTGATCCAACCACTTATGGGAAGGTATATCTAGAAAATCCACACATTAATGGGTCCCTTAAGGTCAGATTTTGGAGTCTAATAACAAAATGATACTGAACTCAAAATCAATGGGGGTCAGCAGTGGGGCAAAGTGAAAAACTGCCTGGAGATGGTTTTCCTTTTTTCTTTCTTTTTTTTTTTTTTTTCTCACGGCTTTCCTTTTATGAACTATTTTACTTAGACCTCAGTTAACAGGACTTCTACTCAGTGTGATGGTAAAAATAAACTGCATCATTTTCTTTTAAAAGAAAACAACTATTGAAGCTCCAAGTCAGGCTCAGGCACTCTATCTCAAGATCAAAGCCATTGCCCTTGAGTCAGTTGTTTTAAAATAGACTCTTCCTTCTAGAAAGGCCTGATATTTGACTATTAGTTTCTTTACCCACCACAGCTGCCTGGAGAGCACCTAGTGTTATCAGGCAGCAACCCATCTCTTGGTTGCCCCCTCTCCCCTCCCCTACCCCTGCTCCCAGCCCCCTCTTCCTTCCCCTGTCTGCATGCTGCTGGTTCCCATCATCACCTGAGAAAGGGAGCATGGCCAACTGAAATACTTGTGAGGTTTGTGCTTGCATGTGTCAACTTACATTATGGAATCTTCACACTGATTTCTATTTATTTAAAGTGTTTTGTCTGCAAAGGATAATACACCATGTTGAAATCTGAGGGCTTCCTTCCAACAGACCACCCAGCAGAGATCCAGCTCCACCTGCTATCTCCCTCAGCTAAGTGCCAGCTGTTATTCCTCTTCTACCGAAAATGGGCAGCATCTTCACAAGGCAAACTTTTTTTCTTTTCAGGGGATTTTATTTTTGGTTTTTCCTGTTCTTGACTCTTCCAGGAGACACATGATCTCTGGCTGATAACCCATTGGCTTACAAAGTTCAGAAAATGGCCCCAGGAGAACTCTGCTTCTTTGCTTTTCTTTGTTTATTCACTGATTGTAAAGAAAACAAACTTCTGGTCAATAACCACTTGTTTCAGAAAGGGCACAGCCACTAGAATACACTGAAAATCCAAAAGACATTAAGAATTTTTCAGGGCCAGGAAAAAAAACATCTTTTCAAGGACCCTAGTACATACAGGGAAGATAAGAACCCTACAGTCTTTGTCCCATAATAAGCTTAAGTGAAAGCAATTTTCTAACCTAGAGCTCTCTCCGTGGTTTACCTCAGAAAAAGCCTACAGCAGGATTTTTTTTTCTCCTTTGAATCATGTTCCCCTTTCTCATTCAGTTGATAAAAAGCCTTTTTTTGTGAGAGCCATTTGATGCTGAAAGAGCTCTTCAAAATGCATGTGAACAGCCTTTGGAGAATTCTTGGAACACCAATCCAAATGTGAGTCTTCAAAACAAGAAAGTTTCATTAGCCATAAACAAACTCTAATGCCAAATTCCAAGTTGTAAGATACTCATGCTCTCTTTGTCATGGGCCCCTGAAGTAGATCAAGGGCAGAGTAGAGTTTGACCATTCACATGCTTCCATCCCTTACCATTTAAATGTCAAAAAGAACTGCTACTGGACAAAGGATACTGGTGGACTGTCACAGCTAAAATCAGCTCTCTTCTACCTTGTCCAGTCATAACACAAGAAGTGCAAAAATACCCATGGTCCCCATCTTTCAAAAGAAAATTCCTACCATAAAGTCACAGCTCCAGATTCCCCGCATACATGTGTACCTCTGGGGACACACAGGAGAGGACGTCATCAAAGCTTGCATCCTTTCTCCCATTTGCATCAATTTTTTTTTCCTTCAAAGAAATAGACCTTGAGGCGCCTGGCTGCCTCAGTCAGTAGAGCATGCAATTCTTGATCTCAGGTTCCATTTGGGCATGGAGCCTACTTTAAAAAAAAAAATAAAGAAAAAAGAACAGACCTTAAAACTCTGGGAGAAGTAGGCAGAAACTAGGTCAAAAAAGAACAGACTGACTGGTGTGATTTTCTATTTCTCACTGTTCAGTCCAAAAACAAACTGCTTTTGGTTTGGATTTTATTTGGGGTTTTTCTTTTCCCTGGCCTTTTCAGGAGATTCTGAATCCTCTACTGACTGCAACATTGTATTGCAAAAATCCAGAAAGTGAACTCTAGAAAACACTTAAGTCTTTGCTTTTTGTTTATTTGTTTTTGTTTGTTTGTTAACTGAATTTCTGGTAAATAACCTCTTGTCCCTGAGAGATCACAGCTACTAAAATACAACAATTAAAGTTTTATTAGTAACTCTCATCAGTTGACCATTTGATTCTTCTGTTCTGACATATATTAGCTTCTTGCTAACCATGATAATTGAACTAACCAAGTGTACTGGGCACTTACTAGGTGCATCTTACTGCCTCACAAAAATTCCATTTAAGCCACATAGATTCTCCCTCAACTGGCGGGTGGAAGTACAGTACAAGTTTTGAGCTAAGACAAAAGCTGCCTCTAGTCCTATATGTCCACCACTCTCAAACCTACCTTCCAATCCACACCTCTCCAGGTCAAAGACCCAAACTTCCAATTCAACTTGAATATCCCACAAGCAGCACAAACTCAGTTTCTCCAAAACTTGATTTATCTTCTTTACCAACTTCTATTCTTCCTCTGTTCTCTATGGTGTAAATGGGATCCACATTCACCCAGGGCCAATACCAGAAACCAAAGAACCATCCTAAACTCTTCCTTTCCCCTCTACTGCCAGAACTGCCTTAACAGTCCATTCTGTTGGGCTAACCCTTGGGCAAGTTTCTTCCTGACTCTGATCCACCTTTCTTAGAACATTGCCCTTAGAAAACATATCATTGTTCCCCATTGACAATGTATGCAAATCTTTCTAAAAACTTCTTGCCAGTTTTACAATCCAGGACTATCTCTAGGACTTTGGAACCCTCTCTTTGAAATGTAATCATCAAAGAAGAGAGTACCCCTGTCTCCCAGTCCCTGTGGGAGGATTGGAGCCTAATTTTAGCTAGCTCTTAGCTCCAAGTTATAGAACTATCGCCTGGCATGAAGATACAGGGGGTCTTGCTTTTTCTTTGGGTAAAGACAGTCAGTACATGCAGATGACCTGAGTGCTCTCTCCTACCCCAGCTCTTAGGAATCATCTGACACTTTATTTAGGGGAAGTTGAGTTCAGAGTGAGTTCTGTTCTCTCTACCCCTATTACAATAGCTTTGAATAAAATCTTCCTTGCCTATGTAACGTCCTCCCCATGCTTTAGCTCAATCTTTCATTAGGTCTTCCAGCTCACTCATCCGGATGGTTACACAACTTTCCCAACCAGTCTCCCCAGTTGCAGTCTTCCTCTTTCCAAACCTTTCCCTACACTGTTGCACCCAAAACAGTTCAAAAAATAACATTTAATCATACATCATTCCTACTTCAACATCCATACATCCACATTTCCCTGAGACAGTCCCAGATTAATTATTATTAAACAGCTTCCTTTACTCTGAAAAGAGTCCCAGTTTAGAAAACAATGACACCTTAGTATGGAATCTAAGAGCCAACCTCTGACTTCATCTTCCTCCACTCTGCTACAAACACTACACTTCAACCACAACAAATTGCTTATGCCAATGGATTGCAATACTGGCTGAACATTAAAATCACCATATATGATTAGGCTTAATAATAAATTAAATAAATCTGACTCTCTGGGGGTGACCCTTAAGCATTCATAGATTTTTTTAAGATTTTATTTGTTTATTCATGAGAAACATTGAGAGAGAGGCAGAGACATAGGCAGAGGGAGAAGCAGGCTCCCTGCAGGAGCCTAACATGGGACTTGATCCCAGAACCCAAGACCTGACCCAAAGGCAGATGCTCAACCACTGAGCCACCCGGGTGTACCAAGAATTCATAGACTTTTTAAAAGCCTTTCAAGTAACTTTAATGTGGACCCTATTGAAAATCCATGACATATGGTTGCCAGACCAACCATATCCCATTATTCTGTTTCTTCTGCTTATAAGGTCTTAATGCCTGATGAACCTCTACTTTTCTCTTTTTAAGCTTTTCTTTGTTTCTTTATGTATTTATTGAGATAGAGCAAGTAGGGGAGGGTGGCAAAGAGAGAGGGGAAGAGAGAATCTTTTTTTTTTTATTTTTTTTTTTATGATAGTCACACAGAGAGAGAGAGAGAGAGAGAAGCAGAGACACAGACAGAGGGAGAAGCAGGCTCCATGCCCCGGGAGCCCGACGTGGGATTCCATCCCAGGTCTCCAGGATCGCGCCCTGGGCCAAAAGCAGGCGCCAAACTGCTGCGCCACCCAGGGATCCCGGGAAGAGAGAATCTTAAGCAGACCCCCAAGTAAGCACCGAGCCCACACAGGGCTCCATTCCATAACACTGAGATCATGACCTTTGCTGAAATCAAACATGAACACCCAACCGAATGACTCACCCAGGTGCTCCAAACCTCTAGTTTTCTCAAAAGTCTTCTCATCCATGAAGCTTTCTCTGACCTTTTATAGTACCCCGTATGTGCCTTTATTATAAGACTAATAGCACCAAACTACAATTATCTCTTTACATGTCCATCAATAACTAAGTCCTATTGATCTGTATTCAATCTCTCTCTCATGTTTGTCTCTCCTTCTCATTTCCCCACACTAGCTCATGATCATCTCTCACTCAGAAAACTGCAGAAGCTCTTTGGTATTTTTTCTCCTTCCAATTCCACTACCCTCCAAATTGCTCCCAGATACTATTTTTTAAATAGTATCATTCCACCATTCAAATTCCTGATTCCTGATGGCTTATCAACTTCTACAAAATAATATCCAAACTCTCAGTGTGGAATTCACTCCAACACATACCAGATTCCTCTTCCCCTCACTCCTAACATCACCCACATCCAACCCCACAGGGTGACTCATCCATCTCAGATCAAGCCACCATGCTTTTGCTTGATCAGCTACTTCTATGTAAAATTACTTACTCTCATTTTCCATTAGGCAAACTCTTTATTTTTAAAAGTTCCACTAAAGCATTACTTCTCTAAAGCCATCCCCTCACCGAAAATTAATTACTCCCTCCTCTTTCCCACATTTCCCATTCTAAATAGTTACAGATAACTCACCATTATTTGATTTGCATTATATAAATGCCTGCCTCCCTCATGGCAATGAACACCTCTAGGGCAAAGTCCAGGTGATATTAGCAAGTATCACCCCTTATAAGTGATTGTTGAATTCATTTGAAAAAGCATTTTTAAGTCCCTAACTCATAAATATAAGACAGGCATCTTTAATCATTTCTGCCCCCTCATCCATTGGAAGAATTGGCAATGGAAACAGCTTACCTCTCCAAATCCTAACATTATAAGAATTATAGACCTCAAAGAAATCTTTGGAGACTGGTTCCAATATATATTTTGCTGGTAAAAAAAAAATTAGTAAAAAAAGAATTGAGACTGTTTTCAGACAAAAATACTTTCAAACATGAAGTCTATTAAACCAGTTGCCTTCTAGCTTTTAGATTTGATTCTGCATTTTAAACATGCTCACTGGAAAGTCATTTATTAATAGAAATTACAAAGCCAAGTGATTTCTTACAAGATCTTAGAAGAGATCAGAAATGGTTTCTCATTTCTAACCTTTAGAGTTTCAAAACCCCTGTTTTTATACAAAGAGCTACTATAAGCTGCAAACTGGAGAGGTTTGGAACCTTTTTTGTGCCCTCATAAGACTGATACCACCCTAGGAAATCTGTTTGATTCCTAATTTTAGGTTAGCAATGGTTAATTTGTTAATATCCAACGGCAGTCTCCCAGATACTTCAAGGAATTACTTCCACTGCCTTATCAAATATCAATGTGATACCTGATTCTGCATTTAGGATAAATGAGATTTAGAAGAAATTTCTTACACACAAAAATGGAAGTAAAGACCTTGGGGCAAATGAAAAAATTGTTAACAGTTCCTTAATTCAACTCTCTTCTACAAACAGATTGCTACCTAAGTCAAACGAATATGGCCCTCTTCCCTCATGGACGATATAATTAGGTGGGCTGTTGCATTATGAATTACAGCAGAAAATATTTTTTATAATTGTGCATTTATGATAGTGCACTTTACAAAGAAAAATATATAACTAGTACAACACATCCAAGGATCTTGTTGCTTAGAAAGGGACAATGGTCATTATGATTGCAATTACCCACCTTCTGTAGAATGAACAGGGCATTATGCCCTGGCATGGGCATGAATGTTTCAAATCTTTAGTAACTGACTTTTGTTACTGTTCGGATGCATTACTGATGATGATGGTTTAGATCTCTAACATGAATCCTCACAGAACCATATTTCCATACATTTTTACACATGAGCTCTTGTACATATTAGCATACATAATTTTATCAGAAAATGCAACTAATTGCCCTTCGCTCTTTCTAACCATGTATACCTATGAGTGACAATCTCAGTGGTGAGTGAGACCAAAATCAAAAATAATAAACTAAAGTAAATTTCAACTTTGTTTTAAACTAGGTGACGTTAATCCTACTATTCCCTTACTATTGACTGCTTGGTTGCTCAAAAAATTCTATTCTTCTCCTCTAGGAACTTACTTTTCAACACACATTTTGTAAAACAATTGCATTTTTAACTTGATGTTATTGTTTGTTTTTGTTTCTTACTTAATGACAGTGCAGGGTGAGGAGAGGTTTTTTTATTTTATTTATTATTAAAATTATCACCTGTTTGTGACACTTGAAACTGGCTTTTACTTGTAGTAATAATATAATGTTTCTTTTTTAAATGAATTTAAATTTTTTTGAAAGGGAGTGTATTTAAAGAAAAATGGTTAGTAAATAATACTACTGGTAACAGGAAAATCATCAAGATGACAGGAAAGGTATGTTTTAGAAGCCCTGTCCTAAGGAAAGCTCTTTATACAGGTGAGCCCTTCCTCAGACAGGACAAAACTTACACTGTTACCACTGTCAATTCCAAAAGCTAATGATATATAAATAGGCAATCACAAAGAATATCACTCTAGAAGACATAGGTAAGACTAAAATTTAAAATAAAAAAAAAAGCATTTGGTTTTTGAAAGTACAGAAAAACTCTAACAGGGATGAGTAATCTTTTTATCAACACCAAGACTAGTTTAGTCCCTTTTTAAACTCTTAGGCCATTCCTCCTTTACAAATATGAAAATCCCATGTTTCCCAGTGAGAATCCCTAATAGGAAGAAATATACTACCTCCCAAGTATCCTTACCAACTGAAGAAATATTTTGCTGCACTTTATTTTTCATTGTTTGTATTTTTAAAATAGGGTA
This sequence comes from Vulpes lagopus, assembly GCF_018345385.1. Classification (NCBI taxonomy): domain Eukaryota; kingdom Metazoa; phylum Chordata; class Mammalia; order Carnivora; family Canidae; genus Vulpes; species Vulpes lagopus. Next base: position 47,527,530 of record NC_054829.1, on the reverse strand, counting down.
CCCCACACAGATATTTGGAAACTCTATCCTGGTAAATACACTTTTTTTTTTTACTTATTTATTTGAGAGAAAGAGAGAGAGAGTAGGATGACGAGGGGCAGAAGGAGAGGGAGAGAGAAACCTAAGCAGACTCCACACTAAGCACTGAGCCCGAGGTACAGTTTGATCTCATGACACTGAGATCATGACCCTGGGATCACAATCTGAGCTGAAACCAAGAGTTGGGGCTTAACCTACTATACCACCCAGGTGCCCCGTAATTATGCTTTTACCAACTCTACTCCTCATTTTGGAGAATCCCTAGGCCACAGCCCTTTGGGAGTCATGTACCATGAGTTTGGAATTATTGGTTATCTTTGATTACTGTTATAAAAAGTATGCTCTCAGTAACCAAGACATCATTCATTACTCCTTACAAAGACACACTGTAATTACTTCAGACTGTTTAAATTTTTCCAATGATAGTGAAGCGCACTGTTAGAAGCCATAGTTAACTTGCTACAATAAAGCAATTTGTAGAGAAATACAATTAAACTAAATTATTTCTATTCTTATTTTAATAGCACAAGAGAGCGACTTTGAGGTAACATAGCAACTGTAGTTTCCTATAGAAAGTGAAGTAGTAATATGATTTTTATAATAAAAACAAAATAATTGTTGAGGAGAAAATGTAAGCCTTACCTGATTAGAATTCTGAACCTTGCAAATACACATAACAACAACCTTTTTTTTTTTTATTGGTGTTCAATTTGCCAACATATAGCATAACACCCAGTGCTCATCCCATCAAGTGCCCACCTCAGTGCCCGTCACCCTCACACCCCCCCCGGCCCGCCCACTTCCCTTTCTACCACGCCTTGTTCGTTTCCCAGAGTTAGGAGTCTCTCATATTCTGTCTCCCTTTCTGGTATTTCCCACTCATTTTTTCTCCTTTCCCCTTTATTGCCTTTCACTATTTTTTATATTCCCCAAATGAATGAGACCATATAATTTTTGTCCTTCTCCAATTGACTTACTTCACTCAGCATAATACCCTCCAGTTCCATCCACGTCGAAGCAAATGGTGGGTATTTGTCGTTTCTAAAGGCTGAGTAATATTCCATTGTATACATAGACCACAGCTTCTTTATCCATTCATCTTTCAATGGACACCAAGGCTCCTTCCACAGTTTGGCTATTGTGGACATTGCTGCTATAAACATTAGGGTGCAGGTGTCCCGGCATTTCACTGCATCTGTATCTTTGGGGTAAATCCCCAGCAGTGCAATTGCTGGGTCATAGGGCAGATCTATTTTTAACTCTTTGAGGAACCTCCACACAGTTTTCCAGAGTGGCTGCACCAGTTCACATTCCCACCAACAGTGCAAGAGGGTTCCCCTTTCTCCACATCCTCTCCAACATTTGTTGTTCCCTGCCTTGTAAAAACAACGTTTTATACAATGTTAAATGCCAAGGCTAAAAATGGCTCACCCATATTTTCATGGATATTTCATCTACAGTGTATATTGTCAAATACAATGTAAAACAAGCCTGTAAAATAAGATCACAAAAGTAAGATCACAAAAGTAAAATAAGTTCACAATAAATGTAGGAAAGGAACACTACAAGATACATTTGGAAATTTTAGTGTTCTTACGGATTTTACTTTGTACATAACAGAGTAGCCATAAAGAATTTCCAATATACCTAAAACTTGTTGAATAAAAATCAAGGACACTGCTAAAAAGTTAACTGTAGGCATACATATGGCACATACAGCTAGCTGTCCCTCAAAAACCATTCTACACTTCTTTTATAGTACTCATGACCCTCATTTTTAATTGAGTACCTGGCAGCCCAGAATAAGGACTTCATTTCCCAGCCACCATTGAAGATAGGGGTACCAATACCACTTAAATGCTCAACGATAAAATGTAAGAGAAAATGTGAGATGCAACTGCCAGGAAGTGACCTTAAAGGAAAGAAGCATGACTTTCCACTTTCCCTTTCTCCTTCCTGATGGCCAGAGGACAATCGTGATGGCTGGAACAGGAGCTCTGACTTAGAGCAGGAGATGGCCTTCTGAAGAGCGGCCAAATACATAGCAAAGAAACAAGACATAAGAAGCCTGGATATCTGAAACTATGTAGCAAAGGCCCTGAAGCACTTACCTTTAGACTTGCACATGAAAATTAAATAAATTTCCATCTTGTTTAAGCTGCTGTTATTTGGGGTTTATTGTCACTCTCAGCTAGACCTAATCCTAATATGTACACGTATACGGTTCTAACCACTTGCGAAATTTGTTCCTTCTACCAACTCTTTAAATTGCTTGAGTTTCACTATTTCAAATCTCTTTGTAACACATTTATTGTGGATTGTTTAAAGCACTAGCTATCATGAATGAATTGTATCAAATATATATACAAGTAATGCAAAAAGAGTTCAGCAGTTAATCACTAAATGTGAATGTTTCCAATGCTTTTAAATTCTTGCACTTCACTGATGAGTACAGGAAGGACAAAAAAAAAGTCATTTGTTCAAGCTCATGTTCAACATTTAACAAATGCTCAGTAAATGAAAAATGAAAAGTGAAGCTTAGATTCTACTGGGGGATGTGGAAAAAAGTAAGAAATAAAAAGAATGAATAGAGATGAAGTGAAAGTGGTAGACAGCTGAGAGGGCCTGGCCAGCGGAAGGAAGGGAAATGGTAAGCCAACTTTTGCTTAGTGTCATGGAAGGCTGAGGCCTAAAAGACAAGAGGGAAGAGGGAACTAGCCTAGAAAGGCTGCAGGAAAAGGCATCCCAGGCAGAAGCCGGTTCAAATACCTTCATATGGACAATGCTTTACATTTGAATAACTGAAGGTGCCTCTTCCACATTCCTGCAGTATCCTATACTGTGCAACACTCTGCATTCCCTAGGTACCAGCAAAGCATTCATAAATGCACGACCACCTTTTCTCCCAACAGATCAAATCAATGGAAGCATTTGCACTAAGGTGTCAATCTGCTACCATCCATGCCACTGTGTGGGGACTAGATTGGGAAGGAGACACGAGGGGCCACTGTGGATCCTAATTGCCATGATGGGACATTGGAAGAAATCTGAAATCAAGAGTCAAGCCCAATAAGTCCAGCATGAGCATCAGAAAAGCCCAACAGAAAAGGAGGGAAAATTAGTGGGAAAAATTAGAGAGGGTGACAAAACATGAGAGACTCCTAATTCTGGGAAACAAACAAGGGGTAGTGGAAGGGGAGGCAGGCAGAGGGGTGGGGTGACTGGGTGACAGGCACTGAGGAGGGCACTTGACGGGATGAGCACTGGGTATTATACTATTTTGGTAAATCAAACTTCAATTTAAAATATATATATGAGGGGATCCCTGGGTGGCGCAGCGGTTTGGCGCCTGCCTTTGGCCCAGGGCGCGATCCTGGAGACCCAGGATCGAATCCCACATCAGGCTCCCGGTGCATGGAGCCTGCTTCTCCCTCCGCCTGTGTCTCTGCCTCTCTCTCTCTCTCTCTCTGTGACTATCATAAATAAATAAAAAATAAAAAAATAAAAAAATAAAATAAAATAAAATAAAATATATATATGAATATATAAAATATACATATAATATAAATATATATAATTATATATAATAAATATATATTATATATATGAATGAGAAGTCCAACAGGCTTCTGACCTGGAACATTCTCCAAAATGATCTCATCTTCTGCTGCTCTCTCCCTCAGTCCCTGTTACACTTTCTTCTTGCTTCATGCCTACAGTAAAAAGAAAAAGGGGGTGGGGACCTAAAACCAAAACAGTACAGAAAGTTACAAAATGAAAAGTAGCAGTTCCTGGCCCCTTTCTGACTTATGAATCCCTCTTCTCAGATAAATGAACTTTTATCAGTTTCTGCTTTTAGTTCCTTTGGTCGTTATCACCACATATCTAAATTGTAAATTATGTCTATTTCCCCCATTTATCCATTTTAAACAGTTTCTGGTTTATTCCTTGCTTACAAGCAATTACTTAACTGTCTTGTGTATCTTTCCAGTATCAGTATAAAGAGTCTTTTCATTGCTTTTTTACAGCATAATTATTATCTCCTAGATATCCACTCCATCAATTCCTTTGAATCTTTATTCAATTTAACAAAGGTCCAGTGGGCACAGCAACAATTCATAACAAAAAGAAGTGGTACTTTTAAGATCGGGCTCAAGCTCACTCCTAGATCACAAGTAAGCTGCACTAACATCTGTATCTGTACAGTACAGTGCAGTTTCCCAGAAACCCATGTCTCCTGGTACTGGTTGCTTTGATGTCTTTCTCTCACCTCATGGGGGGTTCCCTAATGACCAGCTGATGGAGGATGAAAATTCCCACGTTTGAGTCACAAGTAGGTCAGCTTGGTCAGCTAAGTGAGTGCAAGCAGACATGAACTGAGCTTACACCACAGCCCCACTCAGGTCGACCTAAAAGACGGGGGAGGGGAAATTCTCCAGTGGATACAACCCCAGTCACCTACTTTGTATGGAGAGCAAAAGGGCCTGAGGTAAGAATATACACAGACACAGAGATGGTTGGTCAGGAGCATGGACTAAGCAAGAGTGGAAGAGGAGACAAAAGGGTCTGGGGAAGAGATAAGTCAGTGGACCCATGGGAGTGGGCACAAACGTGAGGATCTCGGAATCACACAGTAATGCCCATGGAAGAACACACTTCAGAAAATGTACCAAACAATGAAGTAGACAGGATGACTCAGCCAATGGATGTCAACCAGATTCTGTCTTCATCTACCTTAGCATGTACACAAGGTTCTCATGCACCCAGCAATTACTGTGGCAGTGCTGGGGGCTACTCATAGGCCCACAGGTCAGGATCCCTCTCACCAAAGCTGATGTAACTACTGTTGCTGAGAAATATCTGACCTACAAGCCATAGAAACCAACACTGAGCCCCTAAGATGCCACCATCCTTCTCACTGAGTGAGCCTGCCTTCAATGATCAGAACTGTGTCTGAGCACTTAGTTCCCTAGTGAGGCTATCTTAACTATAAGTTTAAATGCCCATGTTATACTGGCCATATAATATGATTATAGAAAGGGCAGATCACCCTAATGTTTTATTCAGAGGGTCATTCTTTGAATAAACGCTTAGAAAAATAACTTAAATGGATATAGCCTCTTCAACTCAGCTTAGAAGGTGTGCTGTTTTTTATTTAAATATTTAATGTCTTCTATTTTTATTAGTTAGGAAAAAATACAATGTAAACTGGGAGATAGTAGTGAGTGAATTTTATTTTTTACAGAATCAATTCAATATGGTAGTTTCTAGATTGGGTTCTCTAGAAGCAGAATTTGAGATGGAGCCTTAAGTAAATCAAATGATTTATTGGTGGAGGGGGGGAGGTGTTCTCCACAGAAAGGGAGGGGGGAAAAGTAAGATAAGGCAGGGGGGAAAAGATGAGTAAGAATGTGATCTCAGGTATCTACCATCTCACTTTGAATTCTCAGGGAAGCCCTGGAGTATAAATTGTACTATAGTGTTGATCCCATCTAAGTGGCTTGCTTGATGAATTAACCCAGACCCCATTCCTTGAGAGTCTAAGCCCTTGACTCCATGTCCTTATTAGTCCATGCTTGCTGCGATCTGTCCATTTACACTTGTGATTGGGCATGGGACGCTATGAAGTTCTAAGGTGGGTAGATGAAACTATCTGGCTGACTGCTTATTTTACAGGTAGAGTGAGAAGGGTTTTGACCTGTAATCTTCCCACGACTGTGGAGGACACTAGTTTTATTTTGCTGACAGAGTAAGTGAACTTTATCTAATCTACTCTTAAATATTAACCAAGTGTGTTAAAACTATCAGAAGTTTCTTCCTATGACTACCCTAAATTTCTTTTATGGCAATTTTCTTATAGACTTAGAATATAGGTAACATACTATTTCTCATCTTAAATAATTAAGATGTCTACACATTTTATTATAGGCCTTAGCTTTCCAAACAACCAATATATATATCTGTCTACTAACTTTTAGAGCATCTCATCAACATGTCTATCTATTGTCTCCTCAAAATTAAAGGTCCAAATACATGCAAGATTGCTCATCGATGGTCACACCAATAGTAGAGATCTGTCTTAAAAAGTAAAATCACTATTATAAGTCACTTAGCTCACTATTATAGCTCTTTTGCTCTTATGGCTTGTCTTTCATTCACATTGCATTTTGGTCCTCTGCTCTTACTTCTTCTCCACTTTCTCCATTGAAATTCAGCATTTTTGTCTAATTGTTTATCAACTTACCTTGTCATTAAAGTCACATCTATTATTCCAAAAGCATTAATAATGACTCTTAGTTATATACTCAAATTTAAATTTAAATAAGTACAGTAATTATTTTTCCTCCTTCAACATGACCTTAGAACAACTGCCAAATGACCTCATTCACTTGGACCAATATCTCAGAGTCACATATCATAATTGTCCATGGATGTCCCACACTGCCCTGTGGATTCTGAATCTAGACAAGGTGTGACCTGGACATTTTACTTCAGAAGCTCCACAGGCAATAATAATAATTAGAAACATTGAGTATTTATCAAGTGCCACACATAGAGAGGAATATTTGATCACGATTCTGATGATTACTTCTACTTAAGATCTACTTCCTTAACAAACCAAAGACTCTAAATTACTTTTGTAGTAAAGATTATTAGCCTTGGAGTCCATGGTCAAGCTTAGGAGTCCAGCAATCTCTTCCTGTTACAGGAACAGAATTGTGGTAGGTGGGTGAGTGTGTCTGTGTGTGTGAGTGTGTGTGTGTGAGAGAGAGAGAGACAGACAGACAGACAGAAACAGAGAGAGAGGATTTTCCTGGGAAGAGGATCCATCGTACCTTTCATCATTTCCTGATAAAGATTTCTGACAGGGCAGCTGGGTGGCTCAGTTGGTTAAGACTCCAACTCATGATTTTGGACCAGGTCATGATGTCATGGGTTGTGGGATTGAGCCCTGCCTCAGGCCCATGCTCAGCAGGGAGTCTGCTTGAGATTCTCTCTCTGCCTCTCTCTCTCCCTCTCCACTCTTCCCACTTGCATGCTCCAGCTCTCTCTCTCTCTCCCCCTCTTAAATAAATAAATAATTTTTTTTAAAAATTTTCTGACAGGAAAGCCTGGGTGGCTCAGTTGGTTAAGCCTCTGACTCTTGGTTTAAGCTCAGGTCATTATTTCAGGGTCATGAGACCAAGCCCCAGGTAGAGCTCCCCACTCAGTATGGAGTCTGCTGGAGAGTCTCTATCTCCTTCTCCCTCATCCCCTCCCCCCGCTCATTCTCTCTCTCTCTCTCTCAGTCTCTTTATCTCTCTCCCTCTCTCTCTAAAAATAAAAAAAATAAATCTTAAAAAGATTTCTAACACAAAAGTAGCATAAGTGCTCCTTAGAATAAAATTCTCCTGTCATTATATATTCACTCACGTTTATTCATTCACTCACCAAATATTTGAGCCTGTATTACATGCCAAATACACTTTCAAAGTTTGAGAATATCAATGAAAAAGACCAAGCCCCCAGTTACCCTCAAAGAAACCTCTATTTTAGAGAAATAAATATATAATTATATAATATGTCAAACAACTCTTTGGCTCAGAACATAACTTCTTAAACTATTGACAAAAACTGCACAATCAACGGTGGCATTTGAGACCCCCATTCCAAATCTAATTCCATTGCTATTTCCATTTCTTGCTGTTTTCAAATACAACATATTTCATGACGACAAAATTCTTACCTGTTATCTGTTACTGCTTACAGAAAATCATTTCATAAATAAATGGCATTTTTCAGTTTCATAAAATATTGTAGAGTGCTCAGTTATTCAAAAGTATTTCCAAAAAAGTCAAAATAGTAATGTTGTATTTCTCTAAATTCCACGTGCAAATGCATAAACCTATAGGTAAATAAGGATTTATTATTGATAATAATAAATAAGGATTTGTTATTGATATCATACTTTTACATAATTCCCAGAAAACATTATTATGTTTTGCTTTATACAATTATCCTTTATTTTTTTATAAATTTAGTTTTTATTGGTGTTCAATTTGCCAACATATAGCAAAACACCCAGTGCTCATCCCGTCAAGTGCCCACCTCAGTGCCCGTCACCCAGTCACCCCCACCCCCCGCCCACCTCCCCTTCCACCACCCCTGGTTCGTTTCCCAGAGTTAGGAGTCTTTCATGTTCTGTCTCCCTTTCTGATATTTCCCACTCATTTTTTCTCCTTTCCCCTTTATTGCCTTTCACTATTTTTTATATTCCCCAAATGAATGAGACCATATAATGTTTGTCCTTCTCCAATTGACTTACTTCACTCAGCATAATACCCTCCAGTTCCATCCACATCGAAGCAAGTGGTGGGTATTTGTCGTTTCTAATGGCTGAGTAATATTCCATTGTATACATAGACCACATCTTCCTTATCTATTCATCTTTCGATGGACACCGAGACTCCTTCCACAGTTTGGCTATTGTGGACATTGCTGCTAGAAACATCGGGGTGCAGGTGTCCCAGCGTTTCACTGCATCTGTATCTTTGGGGTAAATCCCCAGCAGTGCAATTGCTGGGTCATAGGGCAGATCTATTTTTAACTCTTTGAGGAACCTCCACACAGTTAAATATTTGTAAATGTCTTTTATTTTTAATCACATAGTTACAATTTCTGATGTTCTTCATATCTTTATGTAGATCCTGTTTTCCATCTGGAATCATTTTCCTTCTGTCTGAAGAACTTCCTTTAACAACTCGTATAGCATGGGCCCACTGGCAAATAATTCCTTCTTTCATCTTTTGTATGTCTGAACAATCCTTATTTCATCTTCATTTTTAAAAGATATTTTGTTATTATGGAATTCTAATTTGAATGATTTTGTTTAACTTTGTTTTTTCTTGTTATTATCCCTTGCTTTTCCACAGCTTAAAGATGTTGTTCTTCTGTCCTCTGGCTTGTGATGTTTCCTATAGCTGCCACTCTTATCTTTATTTATTTTTAGGAAATATAGTTTTTCCCCTCTGGCTGCTTTTATGATTTTCTCTTTATTATGGGTCTTAAGACATCTGTTTTGATATGCTGAAGTAGTTTTCTTTGTATTCAGGGTTTATTGAACTTCTTAGGCCTGTGGGTTTATGGCCTTCATAAATTTGACATTTTTTCATTAGTTCTTCAAATATTTTTCTATTTGCTTTGCAAGACCTTCAGTTACACATATGTTTGGCCAATTGAAATTTTCCCACTAGTTCACTAACACTGTTTAATTTTTTTAGACTTTTTTATCTATCTATTTCATTTTAGAGAGTTTTCATTACTTTGTCTTCAAATTCACTAATCTTTTCTTCTACGGTGTTTATTCTGCTCTAAGTCTTATCGAGTTTTCATCTCTTTGAGGCCAATTCAGGTATTTTTTCTAAACATCTTCCATGTCTCTACTTAACATGCTCAATCTTACCTCTAATTTCTTGAACATATGAAGTACAGTTATAATAACTGTTATGATATGCTTTTCTTCTACTTAATCTGTTTGTAGTTTGATTTTAGTTGTTTTGGTAACTGGGTACATCTAGCTTCCATGGTCAGAAGCAGAATTTAATTTAACTTTGATTTAACTATAATCCAATTTTTTTAAATTAAATTGTATGATAAAAATTATTCAGTAGAGAAATTTTGAAGAACACAGATTCAGTACAGAAGAATAAAACATGAAGATTTTAGGTAACTTTGGGATATAAAAGATGATTAATTTAAGTAAATGAATTTAAATAAAGAAATAAAATTTAAATAAAGGAATTTAAATTAAAATTTAATGGTTTGAAGAAATATATTGATTTAAATTATCTGTAAAAAGCCACCTGATTATATTATCAATCACATTCATCTATTTCTTGACCTGTGTAAGAGTTACACAGGCATTAATTTTACAACCATTTGTTAAGCCACACATTTATACTGTATACACCTTTCTGTAAATATCTTATTTTTTTTTTTTACTTTTTTTTAAAGACATGAAGTCACATCTCCAGGGAATTATAATAACAGAGTAATACTATGTACACAAATAGCAATGCCTCTAAAATAACTGTCAAATAAATGATGCTAACAAAGTACTCAGTGCTTCTAAGCAGGGAGGAAGTATTCCAGCTGAGTATAACAAAAGATGGTTTAATAAAGAAAAGTGTCTATGGACTGAATTACCTGCAATAATAGTTAAGATTTGTAGAACGCTTTACTGCTTACAAAGGTATTTAGCAAATGATACATCATTTAAAGAACAGGTTGGATTTTAGTAAGGATGAGAAGAAAAAAAGCATTCTAAGCTGAGTAAAGGGTATAAATAAGGACTCTGAAGTATGCTGAAAACATGTTCAACAAATAGGGAAAAAAAAAACCTGTTTGTCTGGGGCTAGGCATGCAAACTGGAAAACCAAGTTGAGAATATATCATGGAAGTACTTGAATATCTAGATACAACACTGATCAGGCAAGAATAAGGACATTCCTCTCCTTCTAGTATGCCCTGTCTCTGTTGCCCAAGTCAAAAACCAACAGTCATCCTTGATTTCTCTTTCCCTGTACCTTCACATCTAATCTATTGACAAGTTCCACTTATTCTGCTTCCAAATTATATCCTCAACCTCTTTTTCTCTCCTCCCCTGCTGCTACCACCCCAGACAAGCCAACCACTATCTCTCACTTTGGGACTTTAAAGTCCCAGGAAAGCTGCCCAGAATAGATGGCATCTGCTCTACTCAGTGTGTGCATGAAGCTTCCATGAATTTTATGAACCCTTGGCTAAATAAATCAGCAATTTCAGTAGGCATCTGTGTGTGTGGTCTGTTCCACCAAGCAGCCCATCTAATATAATATAGACCTAACATGTTTCTTTTTTTCATGATGTTCTGTATTCCTTTTTCAGAAAGCAGACAAACTAAATACCAAAGCTCAGTGTGAAAAAGAGAAGATAATCAGCTAAAATTAATGTTTCAGTTAAAATTCTGCAGAACTTCTGGTAGCAAATAGCCTGTCGAACTATAAAGTTCAAGTTTCTTTTTAAAAGTTTCTTTTCTTGGGAAATACAATTTCGTGCAAATTCAGATTTCCTTTAATAAGATTTTTATAGCATCTGATTTGATACTCAAATTTCTTGCTAAGTTCTATATAAAAGTTTTCACTCTTTCCATTCTTGCTGCATACCTATGATCTTTCCAAGATAGCCATGGAAGACTGCTTCCTTCCGCTAATGTCTTTTCTCTGCTGCCAAATGAGGTTACACTGTTTTTGAGATCAGGATCTAATTAGCTCCAGAAACAGGTAAAATTCCATCTTGGTCTCATGAACATCACCAACTATACTCTGCAGAAAGCAATGTTCATCCAAGCTGTGTTATCTGCAATGTGTTTTCTCAGAGGAAGGAGTCAGATGTTAATAAAATAACCCCTCTTTCTATCTAAAGTTGTCCTGCGTTTGTCATATGTACTAACCAAAATGAACTCAAGATGGATTACAAGATCCTAGCCCTGATAAACATGGATGCAAAAATTCTCAACAAGATACTAGCAAATCAAATCCAACAGTACCTTAAAAGAATTATTCATCACAGTCAAGTGAGATTTATTCCTGGGCTGCAGGGATGGTTCAATATTTACAAATCAATCAATGTGATACACCATATAATATAAGAAAGGGTAAGAACCATATGATCCTCTCAATAGATGCAGAAAAAGCATTTGACAGAATACCGCATCCATTCTTGATAAAAAAAAATTCTTGACAAAGTAGGGATAGAGGGAACATACCTCAACATTACAAAGGTCATATATGAAAGACCCACAGCTAATATTATTCTCAATGGGGAAAAACTGAGACATTTTCTTTTACAGTCAGGAACAAGACAGGAATGTCCACCCTCATCATTGTTATTTAACACAGTACTGGAAGTCCTAGCCTCAGCAATCAGATAAGAAAAAGAAACAAAAGGCACCCAAATTGACAAAGAAGAGGTCAAACTTTCACTATTCACAGACGACATGATACTCTATGTAGAAAACCAAGACTCCACCAAAAAACTACTAGAACCGATATACTAATTCAGCAAAGTTACAGGATATAAAATCAATGTACAAATATTTTTGGACTTCTCTACACCAATAATGAAGCAGCAGAAAGAGAAATCAAGGAATTGATCCCATTTACAATTGCATCAAAAACCTTAAGAATCCTAGGAGTGAACCTAACCAGAGAGGTAAAAGATCTGTACTCTGAAAACTATTGAGACTTATTAAAGAAATTGAAGAGGACACAAAGAAATGGAAAAATATGCCATGCTCATGGATTGGAAGAAAAATACTTTTTAAATGTCTATACTACCCAAAGAAATCTACACAATGTAACTTCTATCAAAATACCACCAGCATTTTTCACAGAGCTAGAATAATCCTAAAGTTTGTATGGAACTACAAAAGACCCCAAATAGCCAAAGCAATGTTGAAAAAGAAAAGAAAAGTTGGTGTCATCACAATGCCAGACTTCAAGCCATATTACAAAGCTGTAATCATTAAGACAGTATGGCACTGGCACAAAAACAGGCACATAGATCAATGGGACAGAATACAAAACCCAGAAATTGACCCACAACTCTATGATCAGCTAATCTTTGAAAAGAATATCTGATGGAAAAAAGACAGTCTCTTCAACAAATGGCATTGGGGAAACTTGTAACATGCAAGAGAATGAAATTGGACTGCTTTCTTATACCATACACAAAGATAAACTCAAAATGGATGAAAGATCATAAATGTGATAAAGGAATGCATCAAAATCCTAAAGCAAAACACAGGCAAAAAAAGCCTCTTTAATATCAGCTGGAGCAACTTCTTACTAGACATGTCTCCAGAGGCAAGGGAAAAATGAATTATTGGAACTTCATCAAGATAAAAGTCTTCTGCACAGTGAAGGAAATAATCAACAAAACTAAAAGACAACCTATTGAATGGGAGAAGATACTTGCAAATAACATGTCAGATGAAGGGCTAGTATCAAAAATATATAAAGAACTTATCAAACTCAACACCCAAAAAATGAATAATTCTGTTAAGAAATGGGTAGAAGACATGAACAGACATTTCTCAAAAGAAAGCATACCAATCGGTAACAGGCACACGAAAAGATGCTCAACATCACTCATCATCAGGGAAATACAAGTCAAAGCCATGATGAGATATCACTTCACAGCTGTCAGAATGGCTAAAATTAACAACACAGGAAACAACGGATGTTGGCAAGGATGCAGAGAAAGGGGAACCCTCTTACACTATTGGTGGGAATGCAAACTGGTGTGGCCACTCTGGAAAACAGTACAGAGATTCCTCAAAAAGTTAAAAATAGAACTACCCTACCACCCAGAAATTGCACTACTAGGTATTTACCCTAAGGATACAAAAAAAAGATTATTCAAAGGAGCACGTGCACCCCAATGTTTATAGCAGCATTATGAACAATAGCCAAACTATAGAAAGAACCTAAATGTCCATCAACTGATAAATGGATAAAAAAGATGTGGTATATATATATATATATATATATATATATATATATATATATATATAATATATATATGAATATTACTTAGCCACCAAAAAGAATGAAATCTTGCCATTTGCAATGACATGGATGGAGCTAGAGTATATTATGCTAAGCAAAATAAGTCAGTCAAAGAAAGACAAATTTACTCATATGTGGAATTTAAGAAACAAAACAGATGAACATACAGAAAGGAGGGGAAAAGAGAGAGAAGGAAACAAACCATAGAAGACTCTTAACTATAGAGAACAAACTGAGGGTTGATAGAGGGAGGTGGGTATGGATGGGTTAAATGGGTGATGGGTATTAAGGAGGGCACTTGTGATAAGCACTGGGTGTGATATGTAAGTGACGACTCACCAAATTTGACACCTGAAATTAATTTTATCATATATGTTAACTAACTAGAATTTAAACAAAAACTTGAAATTAAAAAAACAAATTACAAGCTCGACCTAGAAGTTTGTGTTCTGACTGAAATCCCATTTCACTTCAACCATCATCTTTTACCCAGAAATAACATAGTAAAAGTTATTGAAGGAGGAGGAAGTGGAAAGAAAAAGATGGCATAGGCAATAGTGCAAGCATACATGAGGAGGTAAAAGATTAAAAACTGAGAAAATGCCTCTGACACTAATAATCAGGAAGTCGTTGTTGTTATTTGAAACCATTTAAGTAGAAGAGATAAAGAGCACTACTCAGAAAATATATCTTCTTTTCCATCAATAACCCAAACACAAAGGATTGGCCTACTCAAATCAGTTTCAAAATGGCTATACCAGGATACCAAGGTGAATCCAGGCAGCCTGTTCCCCTAATTAAAATACAACTATTACTTACTATTACTATCACAACTACTTAACTATTCAATATGATACCTTGGGCAGATATCCATAGCATGTTCCTTAAAGCAAATTATGGTGTGATGAATATTGTTAATGCCTAACCCCAAATCCCCTGTCCTCCTTAAGTTAATGAAGTTAGTGGTTCACAACAAGCTGACAGCTTCCCAATTCATTCACCTGTATGTCTCTACCTCTCCACTTGCAGGATTTCTCCAGAGGGGAACTTACTTGATATCAAGCAGGCTCAACCTGGAAATACGTGGAATAGACCCTCAAATCCCCAACCAAAGGGGGACAAGAATTGGCAGATAACCATATCAGCCTTCCTGTCCCCTTCTGGGACACTTCTGAGGTGTACCCGGGCAATTTCTCAGAATGCCCTCACTAGGAATAAACCCCAGTTGCCCAGAGTAGTAACCGTATTGACTTCTCTCTCTTCCTTTTTTCACTTTTCCCATTGCCTCACTGTCCTGGGTGCAGACAATAAAATGATGTGTTGTATGCAGAGTATTTTAAAACAATAACAAAACGAAATTAAAGTCAGTCTGCTTTCTATTAGTACCACTGAAAATTCTAAGCTATGTCAGTGATAAAATGCTCCTCCTCATTAAGGCAAATCACTCCCATCGGCACACCCACCTTGGTAGGCCACTTCTAAAAATTTTGGACGTGTGCATGATGGCCTTAATTAATATTGGATAGACTTTAGTTCAAACCACACTGTCACTTACTTGCAAGTGGCATGTAAGCTTGAGTAAATAATTTAACCTCTATAAGCCCCATTTTGTTGTGTGTAAAATAGAAGTACTAGTTGGACATAGTATTAATAATATTAATATAATAGTATTAAATAGTATTAAATGAGAAATGCATATCAACTACTCACCAAAATATCTGCTGTGTATGGGCTCATAAATAGTAGTTTCTGTTACTATGATCTGACCTGAATATTTGCCACATATTTAATCTACTGAATTTAATACAATCATTATGGTATACATTAGCCCCTTTTATCATTAAGAAGATATATGTAGTTAAATTAAGATTAGCAGAAACTATTCACATCCCTCAAAGTATTTAGTTTAATTATACTCTGTTCCCTGAAATAAAATGTCACCAGATAGCTCCAACTCATAATCTTTTCAACATTTATTCAACTCGTCTCTAGTTTTCTATCTCCTTCCTTCCCCTTTATCTTCACTTTTTATTTTTTCCAGTCCCTATTGAATTCCTGATGAGGCCGACTGAGTCCTATTTACAATCCATAATGGGAGCTTCACAGCAAAAGAGAAGTGAATTTTAAGTTCACTCAGGCTGCTACATTATCTGTTTGAATTTAGAATTTCTTTGACTCTTAAGATTTTAAATATCCTTTCATCTAGCTCTAATAATTTTTAATGTGACAGAACCCTGCATTTTTTTCATATTCTTCACATCTGATAGGACCTTATAACTCATAAATATATTAAAATGATATTCAATTAAATTCTGATGATTTCTCATGGCCTTATCTGGCTTTGCCATCCCAGCTTTTAAGGTCATTCTACTGACAAGCACTTTATCAATACCTGCCTTAAAAGAGCCTAATGGTGTATAGGATATTCACTCTGGAGTTGAAATGTGGTTATGCCAATCACTGCTCACATTACCTTGGACAAGTCACTTACACTTTCCTTACTGTGGTGTGAAGATAAGAATAGCAGCTCCCTTATGGATTTGTTGCAGGGATTAAATAAAGAAAGTGCCTATAATCCTGTCTGGCTCATAAGATACGTGTAATCATTTTAAGCTGTTATTATTATTATTATTATTATTATTATTTCCAACCTATATAGTTTTCTTTATATATATTTGTCCTCTTTGACAGTAAATTCCCATATGCCCTAATCTAAGACAGGTTCATCTCTTTGAGGTGCTTTCCACAAACATCCCATAAATACAAGTCAAATTGAGAGCATAGCTTGATTCATTGGCTCCTGGTATAGTTAAGCATATGGGGATTTAGATAATTTCAGTGCTCTCCTTTTGCACTTGCTCCAATAGTGAATTTTAATAACAAAACATATAATGGCCAAGAGGCATTCACCAGGTTGTTTTTCTCAGGCTGAAGGATCTCTCCCACTGCAACTCTCCAGCCGGGTGCTGTCAACCCTCCTTCTCTCAGATGCAGTCCCTCAGCTCTGACACTCCCTCTCTAAGGTGGCTGATAGAGCCACCTCATTCTCCAGTACCAAGCACCCTGATCACTGACACCTATGCTGACTTTCCGGGCTGCCTGAATTCGGCATGGGATCTGCTGTGTCCATCTGGACTTAAACCCAATCCTTATGTGAATCTCTCTAGATCCATTGCCCATTTCTACAATTATAGGAATCATTACAATAGTAATATGGCTTTCTAGTTTCTAAAGTTCTTTCAAGGACATTTTCTTATTTGGTCCTTTAGTGAGAAAGGAGGGTTCATATTACTATTCCTAATGGGGACTAGGAGAAATTAAAACAGGTCAGAGAGGTGATATCTACCAGAACTTAGACTAAAACAAGGATTTACAATGTAAGTGTGCTGTATTCACACCAAGAGGAAGGCCTGAACCCAAGAGAAATAAACTGAAGGCAAGTTGCCAACCTTACCTGGTTCAAGTGATGAATGGACATCTTAACACATTAGGAATCACCTTCGGTATGAACTTCGGAAGCTTTATCTCAAATACAGGCCTTTGAGTACCTCACAAAGAGTTAATTCCATAAAACCTTGACTCTAAAGTAGACACTAGATGCCCTAGAATCTTTTTCAGTCAGCGTTCCACTGGAGAATTGAATCTTAGAGATAATGATTGGCTTGATTTCTTTCTCAATTCTTCCAAGAATGGCACAATGCTAGTTCCATTCTAGATGCATAGGCAAGAAGTTAGTTCATTATACTCATTGGATGCCTTAAAGACTTAATTCCTTTGTGGGATCTGGGTTAAAAAGAGCTAAATGAGTATAAGAGAGTTTTCAGTAGACCTACTATGTAGAACAGACTCCACCTAAATTGTTTCCTCTTATTTGTTAAAACAAAATATCAGACTGATTCCTCTTAGGAGTCATTCTTAATAGGGCAATGCCTTAAGGTTAAGTGCTGTATCTATCAATGTGGCAAAAGAAAAATCTACTACTAACCTCAGACTATATACCTGCGGAAGTCATATGTTTTATTATATGGGAACCAGAGAACAGAATGTGAACATATTAGTGCCTTCCAGCCCTCCCAGATGAGAGAACAACTCTGGAGAATGTTCTCCAGGCAGTGGGCCAGCCAGAACAGCTCAGCCTATGAATAAGAGTAACTTCAGGTGTCAACACAGATGATAAACTTTGGAAGCGGACTGATTGAATCAGGCTGGAGAGTTTTTTTCCTGAAAAGTACTTTCAGAGATTTGTGGAGGATGTTTCTAGAGGCTGGGAAATTGATCCCCATTGACTCCAGCCAGGAAAAGATGACTTACAAGCCCTGTTTTGACTGTACATTGGTGAGCCAGGGTCATCTGGCAGTAAAATCAAACCAACTGGGCCTGTTCTGAACTGACAAGCCATCTCCAACCAAGGAAACAAGTCTGCCTTTGCCATTAATGCATCTCTTACTTAAAATAACAAGCAAAAGGAAATACAACCAGCTAGATTCAAGGGAATAAAGTCAGGGGAATTTTGCCTCCTGTTTAGTTTCATCCATAAGCTCTTTTTTATACTTTAAACATGTTTACTTTGAAGATGAAGTAAGGAAGGAAATGCCCTCTGAGAGGGGGAAAAAATTGTGAATTTAGAACAGAAGCATAAAGCCTAAGGAAACAGACCGCTAAGGAATCAGAATAGAATATTATTTGAATAAATTGGCTTAATCAAGATTAATTCTGTTTATTGAGAAGCAGAACTGTTATTAAAGCTAAGTAAGCAGTGGTCTGTGTCCAATTAGGGCAGAAGACTCTCTGGGGAAAGCCAACCAGGAACCAGAGTGAATGCTGCCCTGGAAGTACAGAGGAAGAGAAGGTCCTCTGGCAGAGCTGTTCAGCACAAGGACCTGAAAGCAAGATTAAAGGCAGCCTTGGGACAACCTCTCCATTTGCTCCCCCTTTTAAAAAATTAAAATGTATTTGAAAGAGGTAAATAAGTATGAAAGTTACATTTAAGCACTACCTGGTCCACTTATGAAAGTAACAACAGCTAACATTTCACCTACCACCAGGTGCCATACTAAGTGTTATAAATTCTCTCCTTTAGCCCAGTGCCCTGGTAGTCCCCACTACAGCCCTAGGAAAGTACTAGTATTATCTCCTTTGACTGAATTAATTGGCCCTTTCTCTGTTTTCTGGGTGTTTTTTTTTTTTTCTTTTAAATACTCTTGGTTACCTCCTGCATACCAGGCACTGTACTGGGCTCTAAGTATGGCTGCTGCCTTCAGGACTCTTACAGGCAGCACAGATTATGAAGGGAAAAAAAAAGCAAAGGGCTATGGTAGAAATGAGGGAGGGAAAACCTATCTAAGTGACCAGGTCAGCTAAGACCTGAAAGAAGAGAAGGAACCAGCCATGTGAAGAGCCTGGAGGAAGAGCACACCAAGCAGAAGACACAGCAAGTGCAAGGTCCAAAGGCTGGACGGAACTTGGTATATTTGCAGTTCAAAAAGTTTGGTTGGTGAGAGAACAGTGAGAAATAGGGAGGGGAGCATGAGATAACTCTGCAGAGATGAGTAAGAGCCAGACCCTGTAGGAGGTTTCAGAACTTGGTACAGAGTTTGAGTATATTAAGTACAGTGGAAGCTCATAAAGGGTTTTAAGCAGGAGTGATAAGATCTTATTTGCATTTTCTAAAAAGTCACTCAATTTGATCTTTGGAGAGTAAGTAGATTATAGGGATTCATGAGGCTAAGTAGGGACAAATGAAACTATTGTCCGAGTTACAGAGACAGTGATGGCTTGAGCTACATATGGAATGGCCATAGAGAAGAAACAGAGTCAAGATATGCTTTGGAGGAAGAATTTATAGCAGTGAACCTTCTACACAATTCTGTGATGGCAGTTATCACATTTTCTTATAATTCTTCCTTTGTCTCTTTCTGCCAATGATCTAACCTTTTTGAATATTTCACTCATCTGTGCTTCCTCACAGCCAACCATATTTTCTGACAAATTCTCAATGAGGATTTGATAAATACATGTCAATGAGGTAGAAAGATGCAACTACCTCTGGAGAAATAAACTGTCTGTCCTGTGTAGTCTTACCCAGATTAGGATTGTGAAGGAATAAAGCCAGCAAGTATCCTTCTGAGAGAGACAGAGTCATCCTACTTACTCCTCTAGCTCAGAGGCCTCTGGACCACCATGGGGAGCATGGTAGATTCTAGCTAAGGAGCATACTGTTGAACCTGGATGCTCCAATCCCCTGCTGCTAGCATATCAGAAGAGGCAGTACAATAGGATGTTCAAAATAATGGATTTTAGTGTCAGAATCCTAGCCCTGATCCCCCCTAGCTAATGACTTTGTGCAACTTACTTAACATCTCTATATTTTATTATCTGTAAAATGTGTAATAATACTGACAGTAAATTGGCAGAATAATGGACCCCCAAATATGTTCATATCCTAATCCCTGGAACCTGTAAATATGCTGTTTTCCATGGCTAAGGAGAATTAAGACTGCAAATGAAATTAGGGTTGCTAATCAGCTGACTTTAAAATAGGGAGATTAGGGCAGCCCAGGTGGCTCAGCGGTTTAGTACCGCCTTCAGCCCAGGGCATGATCCTGGAGTCCTGGGATCGAGTCCCACCTCAGGCTCCCTGCATGGAGCCTGCTTCTCCCTCTGCCTGTGTCTCTGCCTCTCTCTCTCAATCTCTCTCTCTCTCTCTCATGAATAAATAAATAAAATATTTTTAAAAAGGGGGGAGATTATCCTGGATTATCTGTGTGGGCTCTTGCTAATCACAAGAGTCCTTAAATTTGGGAAAGAAATGTAGAAGAGTCATTCTCCAAGCAACACAGCATGGATAAAAGACTCCACCAATTGCCAACCTTAAAAACAGAAAAGGGAGGCACCTGGGTGGCTCAGTCTGTTAAGCAACCAACTCTTGGTTTCAGCTCAGGTCATGATCTCAGGTTCATAAGATCGAGCCCTGCTTTAGGCTCCATGCTCGCTCTCTCCCTCCCACTCCCTTGACTGCCCCCCCCCCATACACACACATGTGCCCATGCATGTGCACTCTCTCTCTCTCTCTCTCTGAAGTAAATAAATAAAATTTTTTTAATAAATAAATAAATAAATAGAAACAGAAAAGGGCCATGAGCCAAGGAATGCAGGCAGACTCTAGAAGTTGGAAAAGGCAAGGAACTAGATTCTCCCTAGCACCTCCAGAAGACCACAGCCCTGCCAGCATCTTGATTTTTAACCCCAGGAGACCTGTTTTGGACTTAAAATTTCTGGAACTATAAGAAAATAAAGGATATAAAATAAATATTATTTTAAGTCACTAAATTTGTACCAATCTGTTATAGCAGAAATATGAAGATAATGCCCTATTATCCTATACAGGTACTATAAGGATTAAATGAGTCAATATGCCTAAGAATGTTCTTGACACAGGCTGGGATCATAAAAGTATTATCTATCATCCTGTCTGAGAAAGATGCCTGACTAATGCAATGTCCTTGTCTGCAGAGTCCACTCAGGATAGCACTACTTAATTATGTGATTACATAAGTTACGAAGAATACATTCAAATATAATTATGTAAACAGAAGCTGTCAATATGGTTTTAGACATTATGGCTTAGGATATAGACAACATTCTTTTTTTTATAATTTTTTTTAAAGATTTTATTTATTTATTCATAGAGATGCAGAGAGAGAGAGAGAGAGAGAGAGAGGCAGAGACACAGGCAGAGGGAGAAGCAGGCTCCACGCAGAGAGGCCAACGTGGGCCTCGATCCAGGGTCTCCAGATCACGCCCTGGGCTGCAGGCGGCACTAAACTGCTGCGCCACCGGGGCTGCCCTATAGACAACATTCTTAAGCATTTTCTAAGTCCCAATATCATTTCTCTTTCACCAAGTTGCTTTATCTGGATAGGAAACAATTGAACTGACTGAAGATCAGAGTCCAATAATTCCAGATACCAGTTCTGAAATTCAATTGTCATGGGATTCTTTGCCTCTTCCTTCCCATCCTCTAGAAAGGAAGGATATTTATATTCATTGTTAAGCATTTCTGTCATTAATAAATAACCTGAGCAAATGCAAAGAGATTCATTAATATTTTCATCAATTAAGGAAGGGCATATTTCCATTATTAACTATCATCATTAGTTGGCTTAAACTGAAATCCTCTTAGTTAAATAAACTCATCACTGCCATTCATTAAAGTACAATACACTTTGCCAGAAGCAGCATTCTACCCTTCATTACCTGGCTAAGTTTCACTGGAGATGCCGACTGTAATGTCAAGTGAGAATTTAATGCCCGACTCCACCCCATTCATGATTATAACTGATCCTATAAAAGCTGGACCATTCCTGGAATGTTCATCACCTATAAGGCTAAAGATGCCATTGTCTTCATGAGGACCATTTCCCCAGCAATTTATTGAAAGGAAGGCTATGTGTATTCCAGTCAGGTTTCACCCATCCATTTAAAGCTTTCTAATTTCACTTCTTGGTGATTGTTCCCCCAGCATTTCCTGTAACTATGCCTTATCTGATTCTTTCACTCCAGAGTGTTATTTTTATTGCAGTGTAAAACAAAAAACATTTTTGAATTATAATTGGAAGTCCTGACTGGTTTCCCATGTGATGCTGAATAATTTAATCTTGGCTAATTAAGCATGGGGAACCTCCGACTCACCCTGCAGAAAGGCTTACCCTGACTTCTGGTGATCCTTCTGGAATATGGCTAATTTTCAGAAGCCATGTGTAGTGATAATGAGCACATCTTTGCCTCTCTTGCCCTCATGAGGGAAACTGAAAATTTCTAAAGTGGTATTTAGATGAGCAATGATGCTTTTTCAGTGTTCTGAATTATCGACTGGAACATCCTGATAATGACCAGACCATCAATCTTCTCCAACTCTCAGTTCAAAGGGAATGTGCCTGCTTCAAGACTCCTACTGAGGTTTTCCCAGGAAACAGAATGTTAACCTTGAATCACTTTTTTTTTTCATTTAAGAAAAATGGGCAATTACCTTTGCTCTGCAGCCTTCACAAACTCGAGTTTATTTTTCTGAAGATTTTAACAAAGTTACAAGGTGAAGATTTGTGCCTGTGCTAATTAGCAGTTCCTACTTTTGAGGGATTGCACTATAAAAAGACAAAGGAGGCCAACAAGACCACAGTACTTCTAGAATCCTTATAGAAGTACTTCTTTGACGAATGTAAATTTGCAGGCTGAAAATCACATATATTCTTAAATATATTTTTATCAGACTCCAACAGTACTGCAAGTGCCTGCTGCCTATTTTCGTTTTATTAAATGTTGACTTCATATCACCAACCATTTTCATCTTTTAGAAAAGTTTCATCTGTTCCTAAAAGGAAAAAGTAAGCTGTCAACATAATTTTAATTCTTTCTCTGATACGTCTTTTTATGATCTTATATTTGCATTTTTTCGTTTTTGCATTATTTGGTCTATTATATGAAAAGGTCTTCTTTCAAGTACTGATAACAGAATATTCGAGAGGACATCACATTCAATTGGCTTTATTTTTTTAAAGGGTGAAATATAACCAATGAATAAGATTTATAGAACTAAAAAGGAACTTTAAGACTCTTTTACATCTGAGAACACACATTGGAAGTCCTGCTCAATATGCATCTTCCAGAGGAACTGTTGTTTGGTCACTCTGCAAAGCCAGCCCAGAGTTTTTAAAGGCTGTGTAATAGGGTAGATATCATCCTTGACTGCCATCTGGCAATTTTGCACCTATTGTATTATATTCCTGCAATCTCATTCATTTACACTAACCACATGCTCCTTGCACACAGGTGGGCTAGTCCAACAGCCTCATTTCTTTTTTGGTTTTAATTCCAATAGCTAACATACAGTGTTACATGAGTTCCAGATGTACAATATGGTGCCTTGACAATTCTATCCATTACTCAGTGCTTATCATGAAAAATGTACTTTTAATCCCCTTTACCTATTTCACCCATCCCCCCACCTACCTCCCCTCTGGTAATCAACAGTTTGTTCCCTATAGATAAAGGCCTATTTTTTTGTTTATCTCTCCTTTCCTTTGTTCATTTGTTTTGTTTCTTAAGTTCCACATCTGAGTGAAATCATATGGTATACGTCTTTCTCTGACTTATTTCACTTAGCATTATACCCTCTGCATCCATCCATATTGTTGCAAATGGCAAGATTTTATTCTCTTTTATGACTGAGTAATATTCCATTGTACATATATACCACTTCTTCTTTATCCATTTATCTATCAGTGGACATTTGGGCTGCTTTTATAATTTGGTATCGTAAATAGTGCTACAATAAACATAGAGGCACATATATCTTTTCAAATTAGTGTTTTCATTTTTTTTGGATAGATACCCAATAGTGGAATTCTTGGACCATATGGTAATTCTATTTTTAATTTTTTGAGGAAACTCCATACTGTTTTCCACACCAGTGGCTACACCAGTTTGCACTCTCACCAGCAGTGCACACGTGTTCTTTCTTCTCCACATCTTCATCAACACTTGTTTCTTGTGTTCTTGACAGTTATGAGGTATCATCTCATTCTGGTTTTGATTTGCATTTCCCTGATCATCAGTGACGTTGAACATCTTTTCATATGTCTGTTGGCCATCTGCATGTTTTCTTTGGAGCAATGTCATTCATGACATGTGTCCATTTTTAAAGTGGATTATTTGGCTTTTTTGTGTTGTTTTATAAGTTCTTTATATATTTTGGATATTACCCCTTATCAACAGCATCACTTTTTTAATTTTTTTAAAGATTTTATTTATTTATTCATGAGAAACACACAGAGAGGGGCAGAGAGATAGGTGGAGGGAGAAGCAAGCTCCCTTCAGGGAGCCTGATGCAGGACTTGATTCCGGGACCCCCGGATCATGCCCTGAGCAGAGGCAAACACTCAACCACTGAGCCACCCAGGCATCCCTCAACAGCCTCATTTTTTTTAATAATTTATTTTGTATTGTTGTTCAATTTGTCAACATACAGAATAACACCCAGTGCTCATCCCGTCAAGTGCCCACCTCAGTGCCCGCCACCCAGTCACCCCCACCCCCTGCCCACCTCCCCTTCCACCACCCCTAGTTCATTTCCCAGAGTTAGGAGTCTTTCATGTTCTGTCTCCCTTTCTGATATTTCCCACTCATTTTTTTCTCCTTTCCCCTTTATTCCCTTTCACTATTTTTTATATTCCCCAAATGAATGAGACCATATAGTGTTTGTCCTTCCCCAATTGACTTATTTCACTCAGCATAATACCCTCCAGCTCCATCCACATCGAAGCAAATGGTGGGTATTTGTCATTTCTAATGGCTGAGTAATATTCCATTGTATACATAGACCACAGCTTCTTTATCCATCTTTCAATGGACACCGAGGCTCCTTCCACAGTTTGGCTATTGTGGACATTGCTGCTATAAACATCAGGGTGCAGGTGTCCCGGCGTTTCATTGCATCTGTATCTTTGGGGTAAATCCCCAGCAGTGCAATTGCTGGGTCGTAGGGAAGATCTATTTTTAACTCTTTGAGGAACCTCCACACAGTTTTCCAGAGTGGCTGCACCAGTTCACATTCCCACCAACAGTGTAAGAGGGTTCCCTTTTCTCCGCATCCTCTCCGTTTGTGGTTTCCTGTCTTGTTAATTTTCCCCATTCTCCCTGGTGTGAGTTGGTATCTCATTGTGGTTTTGATTTGTATTTCCCTGATGGCAAGTGATGCAGAGCATTTTCTCATGTGCTTATTGGCCATGTCTACAGCCTCATTTTTTAACAAATAGCACTGAAGTCCAATAATCTGCCCTTGACACTTTGCTAGTTAGTAGCAGTACCAAGGATAAGAATCAAACCAGAGACAACCACCAACCCACTATTCTCTCCGCTATACTATATCATTTGTCACATTTAGGGTACTGAAAGATTCACTGGATTGTTATTATGCATTTCACTACTGCCTGTCATATCAAGGACCCTGACATCGACCTGTACATATGAAGAAGACGTCAGATAATTGATAGCTGAATAAAAAATGGAAAGTTTAGAGGTTGGCAAGGGCTGTCAAAAGGCAGACTTCTTGCTGGAACAAATAATCCTAAAATTTGTATGGAACCAGAAAAGACCCTCAATAGCTAGAGTAATGTTGAAAAAGAAAAGCAAAGTTGATGGTATCACAATGCCAGACTTCAAGCTATATTACAAAGCTGTAATCATAAGACAGTATGGTACTGGCACAAAAACAGACACATAGATCAATGGAACAGAATACAAAACCCAGAAATGGACCCACAATTCTATGGTCAACTCATCTTCAATAAAGCAGGAAAAGACTATCCAGTGGGAAAAAGACAGTCTCTTCAACAAATGGTGTTGGGAAAATTGGACTGCCACATGTAGAAAAATGAAACTGGATCATTTTCTTACACAATACCCAAAGACAAACTCAAAATGGATGAAAGAGCTAAATGTGAGACAGGAATCCATCAAAATCCTAGAGGAGAACAACAGCAACCTCTTCCATCTCGGCCACAGCAACTTCTTGCTAGACACGTCTCCAAAGGCAAGGGAAACAAAAGCAAACATGAACTATTGGGACTTCATCAAGATAAAAAGCTTCTGCATGGTAAAGGAAACAGTCAATAAAAATAAAAGAAAACCTATGGAATGGGAGAAGATATTCATAAGTGACACATCAGATAAAGGGTAGCATCCAAGATCTATAAATAACTTATCAAACTCAACACCCAAAAAATGAATAATCCAGTCAAGAAATGAGCAGAAGACATGAACAGACATTTCTCCAAAGAAGACATACAGATGGCTAACAGACACATGAAAAGATATTCAACACCACTCATCATTAGGGAAACACAAATCAAAGCCATGATGAGATACCACCTTACACCAGTCAGAATGGCTAAAATTAACAAGACAGGAAACCACAAATGTTGGCAAAGATGCAGAGAAAGGGGAACCCTCTTTCATTGTTAGTAGGAATGCAACCTAGTGCAGCCACTCTGGAAAACAGTACCAAGGCTCCTCAAGAAGTTAAAAATACAGGTACCCTACCACCCAGCAATTGCATTACTAGGTATTTACCCCAAAGATACAAATGTAGTGATCTCAAGGGGCACCTGCACCCAAAATTCATAGTAGCAACGTCCACATTAGCCAAACTGTGGAAAGAGCTGAGATGTCCATCAACAGATAAATGAATAAAGAAGATGTGTGTGTGTATACACACACACACACACACACACACACACACAATAGAATATTACTCAGCCATCAGAAAGGATGAATACTTACCATTTACATTGATATGGATGGAACTGGAGGGTATTACGCTGAGCGAAATAAGTCAATCAGAGAAAGACAATTATATGGTTTCACTCATGTGTGGATTATAAGAAACAGTGCAGAGGGTCATAGGGTAAGGGAGGGAAAACTGAAGAGGAAGTCATCAGAGAGGGAGAAAACCATAAAAGACTCTTAACTACAAGAAACTGGAGGTGGGATGGAGTAATTGGGTGATGGGCATTGCGGATGGCATATGATGTGATGAGCACTGGGTGTTAATGCAACTAATAAATTATTGAACACTACATCTGAAACTAAGGATGTACCATATGTTAGCTAATTGAATTTAAATATTTTTTAAAAGTCAGAGTTTTTCATATAAGCTCTAATGAGTGGATCTTTTTCACTAAACACTCCAGTTTTTGCCTAATAGTTATCATTTACTGAGCAATTAGTATGTAACAGCAGCAAACAAAACAGTTTACATTTAATTATTTCATATTATCTCATTTAATCCCCATTTTTCCTTGAAGTAGGTCATGCTTTACAGATAAAGAAACTGAGGTTTGGAGGCCATTAGTAATCTCCTGGGGTTACACAGTAAGTCACCAAAGCAGAATTTTATCTAGAAATAGAGTTCACTATACTCCTGCAATTAGTGACTTCTCTCTCAAATAGTCAAATCAAGTAAAATTAATTGAAAATAATTTTCATTCTATTTGTGTTTTTTCTTGACTTACTCTTGATCAAGCACAGAAAATATATTACTAGCATTCTCCCAAAGTTTGAAAATGTTATTATTAAACCAGATTACAACTTTCTTAAAAAATAATTGATGGTACAATCCAATGGTAGAACCTTTTTAGACCCTGGTTTAAACTCATTATATTGATTCTTATTATGTTTTCAATGACATACACAGTAACTGCTCACCACTCACCCACCCAGTCTAAATCCCGTTATATTTCTTTTCCTTCTCTTGCTTTTCTCACAGGTTAAATAACTCCAAGTGCTTGAGGTTTTACTCAAAGGGCCCAATTCAATAGCGTAAGCATATCTACACATCAATCCTAAATCTGTGGTTCTTCTAATAGGGCATTTGTATACCAAAACTCTCAGGGAGTCCAGGAGGAATCAATTTCAAGATCTTCAAATGCTATAGATTCTCATTCCTAAAAGTGATCTTTCTGAGAACAAGTACACTCAGGTCCGGGTGCCAATTCTCTGTTCCCTCCTCCCCTTTAACAGAAGCCCCTTTCCTTTTTCCTATTCTTTGAAAGGCTGACCTCGCTGGAACTAGATCTCCCATCAGTGCATGACCCTGTAATGTAGAAACCACAGGCTACAAAGAGACAATCCAAAATGCTGCTGAGAAAGTGAGTGACTCTCTACCGGGCTATGTATCCTTCTATAAATCAGATGGCTTCCAATTTACTGCTTTCAATCTAGTTAAATAAAGACTAAGTGAAACAATTCATTGATTAAAAAAAAAAAAAAAAAACATTTACCCCCTATTCTAATGGAAGAGCACTAGTTGAATTTTTGGTGTTTAACTTGACAGTAGTCCAAAGAAATGACTGACACTGCAATAACCAGCTTTCCATTTATTCATTTCTGAAAAAGGTTTCAAATACTTATAAATATAAAAAGGGAAAAATAGATTTAATACTGATGCAAAGCTAACTGTTTCATTCTAGCAAAATTAATCCACATCATAAGAACTAATTTTTAAAACTTGTCTCATTATGTGATGCATTTCTAATAAGTTTTACTTTTTATATTTAATAATTACCCAACCTGTAATAATAACTCTACACAGAAAAAAATATTAACACTTTGAGTCTTATGGTAAAAGAAATACATTAAGATAAATCCAACTTCAATGTACATTGCTGTGGTCTTTAATGTATTGAATACATTTAACGGAAACACAATAAAATAAGAGGAATGCAACAGTTTTATTTTGAAATTTGCATGTGGTAAATTACATCTTTTATATTTACTTAAATTTACATTAAAAACTTTAGAAGTTAACTTAAAAATGTGGGAAGGAATATTTCATTTTTCAAAATCCTTTAGAGATATACTTGAGGAAAAAAATTAGAAGGTAATGTCTATGAAACAACTCCAAAACCCATTCTACCTTTCTTAGTGTTTATTCTTACAGCCTAGATTGAATGGTCTTTACTAGAAATATTCTAAAAATTCACACAGTGTCTTGATTAAATCTTAGCCAAGAGCTGCATCTAGGAGAATTACTTTGTGATTTCTATGTCTTTTTTTACTTTCTGTTTAAACATCTCAGACTGATAGTTTTTAAAAGCTAGTTCTAATTCTTCCTTGGCCCACAAGTTCTTTTTTACCATAGATATGCTTAATCAGTGTGGGAGTATGATGTTATGTGTCCTATTAAGATAAAAATAGCAATGAACCCAGAGAGAGCAAAAAACATTCACGCATTGGTCCTCTCCGCCTTCACTGCTAGGGAACAACTCAAGGCAGGGTGTCTTGGAATGACCAAACATCCTTTAATGGTTTTCCTTTCTTTCTTTTCTTCCCTGGGTCAAATAAATATGCCCATAATCCTTGAGCCCAGTTAAACTCCCTCTGCAAATAGGCATAAGAGGGAAAGGAAAAGACTGTCAGATTCCCCCATCTGATATATAAAATCAATAATTTCATACTTTGTAGATTTCACTTGGGGAGGGGGCAAAGAATCTGGTTATGGCTTCAAACTTTAAAAACAAGATTAGACCTTAAAGGACCAAAGGTCAAGGTTGCCATATATACAATCACAGAGTTATGGACTGAGTATATTCCAGCATTTCATGAGAAGAATGGACCTGTTGGCTTTTGGAGAGGACTTGGGGAACTACTCTAAGTTTGGTGCTTAGATCTTTCTCAAAACCTTTCTCTCACTCTCTCTCTCTCTCTCTCTCTCTCTCTCCCTCTGAACTACTTCCAGCATCTGAGAGTTGGTTGAACCCATGTAGTCAATGAAATCTCCTAAGATACTGGCAGACAAATGGTATTTCCCTTTCCTCACCCAGGACAGTGCAGGCCACAACATTCAGAGAGGATGGATCTAGTTACCCTAATAGTTAATCCTTTTACCAGTCCTCCCACTTGGGTTAGAGTAGAGGCACTGAAAGTAATTTTTCCTTTAAAATATCAATGGAAAAAGGGCACCTGGGGGGCTCAGTGGTTAAGCATCTACCTTTGGCTCAGGTCGTGATTCTGGGGTGCTGGGATCTAGTCCCACATCAGGCTCCCCACGGGCATCCTGCCTCTCTCTCTGCGTCTCTGCCTCTGTGTGTCTTGCATGAATAAATAAATAAAATCTTTTTTAAAAAAATACCAATGGAAGGTATTAAATGAGCATCTGAGAGCTTCTAGATTCAAGACCTGCAGAGGAAAGAAGCTGCAGCAGGGAGGGGGGAGGGGGAGGAGGAAAAGGAAAAGAAGAAGAAAGAAGAGTAGGAGGAGGAATTCCCCAGCTCTAAGGAGCATATCATCAGGCAAGATAACTGCGGAGAGCATTTTGAAGTAAAAGACACCATTCAGATTCTTAGTCATGACTTAAAACCAAATACAGGCTATAGACACAGCAGGGAATAACAATTAGCAAATTTCTTAATTAGGATATTTCTTAGCCTTCTAGAGTTAATTTTAATTTTTTTCATACAACCAAGAATTCTCGCTACTTGCTAAATACAGAAACACCCATGAACAAATGTGAATGAATTTCCACCAACATGTTTGTATTTCACCATCTCATATTTCACCTTAGGGACTCAGGTTCAGTCATTGTCATGCTGTGATTCCTACAAGTAAGGTATAGGGTAGAAGTGAAGCTAGCATTTTCCTTTCAGATAAATGTATAATTAAAATCCTGATTCATGGATTTGCTAATTGAACTGCCTGCTGTGGACATACGACATTCTTGGCAGGAAGAATAAGGAACTATTCCAGAGGGCTCAAATTGCCTTTATTTTTTTTTTAACTACTTCAATTTGCCTGTCTTTGAACAGTGATTGGAAATGAAAGAATGTGAGTGGGAGTTAATTCGAGAAGGAGATAAAAGAGATAAATGGTTGTAGAAATGTGATAGGTGCTTCTCAAACAAAAAGAAATTAGAAGCTGAGTTCATCTACTACAATGAGACTCTGTTCTTGAAACCCAAGTGATTAAGCAGGAAAGAATTTTCTCTTTGTTTCCATCATGGCATGGACAACAGTGTCAGCCCCTAGCCAACCCCAACTGTTTGTGCTCTTACTAAGTCACCAGGCTGAATGTCATTAGCCCACATCCTGCTCTTAGCAGTGAGTTTGGAAATTAGGAGAATATCCCTGACCCCAAGCTGCTCCTGAGCAGTACCACTTGGGAAGGCCGCCCACTATCCAGGCTTTTCAACATCTGCACAAATGTCTTGAGTATCTGGTTTTATCCATTCCTCTTCATTTCTACTCCAAACTCTAAACTTGAGCTAGCTGGCAGGGAGGGTCCTACTTGGTGACCTCATAAGACACCAAGTGACTTATGTTCAAGTGTTCAAAACATTTAACAGATTTTATTTCTATAACTCTGCCTCCACGCCTCTATTCTGCTGAATAAATAAAAAAAGAAACAACTTCAGCCTTTCTTGGAATCTCACCCCAAATAACTCCCTAGGACTCAGCTACAGTTACGATGAGGGCTCCATATCATGGGGTCATGGGTTTTGTTCAGATGGCTACCATCCCTGTGGACATGACTTCTTCAGATCTGGTGGCTCTCTGTGGTCATGCTCAGGGCATAGGAGTTTTCAGCAGGACTGCCCATGATCCAGACACAATCCATGACCGATAATTATACCTGTTGAATTTATGAATAATTACACTGGTTTCTATCTCTTCCCAATTTTGGTTTTCTGACAATTTTAGCACAGCACTTTCAAAGCCATTTCTCTATTCCACAGATAGGATCTGTCAACCTATCCAACAGACTCTCAATGCCTACCTAGAACTGGAACAGATTTACTACCCATTTGGTCTTGATCTCCAGTGGGTGGTACCTTTGTGGAAATGCTCCGTCACTGTCTTCCCACCAAAGCCTTTATTCTCCACCACTGAATTCAGTTACCCTCTTTGTTCTCAGCATGTATACAGCCAACTAGTCATAGACTATCTAGTCATGCAGTCTAACTTAGTATTCTCCATATCTATCCTGGTTTATGTAATGCTAATTCTGTGAGATGCCAATAAATGTTATAAGAAAAAATTCTATGAGAAAGGTGTTGGAAAGTCACATCATTTAGAAGTTCTGGTGAGGGGTTCAGCAGGTAAGGGGGCAAAATTTCATCTATACGAGATTTTCAAATTTATTTCAACATGAGCCCCTTTTGTCATCTAATGCAACATTATCTTCAAATACATTGATATAACCCATTGTGGGAGCAAATTTTGAAATAAATTTTGGAGGTCACAACCAGCAAGGAAATAATTGGTAGTCTGATTAGTGTAAGTTAAGGAAGACTTTGGGAACAAGGTGGGGTCTGGGGCTTAATCTCAAGAAAGTAATGGATATAGGGGTGCCTGGATGGCTCAGTCAGTTAAGCAGCTGGCTTCTGATTTTGGCTCACGTCATGATCTCAGGGTCGTGGGATCAAGCCCTGAATCCAGTTCTGTGCTCAGCAGGGAGTCTTAATATTCTTTCCCTCTCCTCCTTCTGCCCCCTCCCTGCTCTCTCTCTCTTTATCTCACTCTTTCTCTCATAAATAAATAAATAAATAAATACATACATACATACATACATACATACTTTTTAAAAGTAATGGGTACAACTGAAAGAGAGAAAGCAAGGGGTCCTTGCAGGTTAGTGAGCTCTAGGAAAAGTAAGTCTGAAACTTCTTAGAGCTG
Organism: Vulpes lagopus; assembly: GCF_018345385.1. NCBI lineage: Eukaryota > Metazoa > Chordata > Mammalia > Carnivora > Canidae > Vulpes > Vulpes lagopus. Next base: position 47,494,676 of record NC_054829.1, on the reverse strand, counting down.
GCAGTGAAAGTCAGAAAGGAAGAAACTGCATGAGACATGTTGTATGGATAAGAACATTTGTAAGGTGAGTACTCTCAGGAGTGTGATCCTACTACAGTGGAAATAACCAGGAAGGAGAGGAACCAGTAAGTAACCAAATAAGCAAAATATCACATCTGGTACAGGGTTCTTTTAATTTTTTAGGTTAAAAAATAGACGATTCTAAGGTCAGCAATTATACCTTATTGTCTAAAAAAATAAGCTGCTTTTTCCATTCCTGATTCCCTCTGAACCTAATATTTCTCGTTCTGATTAAAAACACTCCTCTATCTGCTTTCATCCTTTAAAATCCATCATACAACTAAAATACTACTTGAAAGAAAATGGTGTCCAGATTTGTTATTTACCTTTCTGATTGTACCTATAATATAAGCACATTTATCTCTCCAGGGATTTGTAGTGTAAACTGAATAAATCTCTCACTTTAATAATACAGCCCCATGGTAATTTAAATCTCAGCTATTTCTGAAATATCATATTGGTAAAGTAATCCTACCACACAAGGTTTTCCTTTCCACACATATGCCAAAATGAGATGTACCCACTAAATTGTACTCCAGGCGCTGAACAGCCGTCTGTTATTATTAAGAAAGGTTGCAAAGATACCTGCTTTGCCAAGTGTTTGCATATATCAATTTCTAAAAGCCTGAGATGACAGACTATCTGTTGTGTGTCTGAAGATAAAACCACCTGGTTCATTATAACCAGGCGATAAACAGCATGGAACACAAGTGATGCTAATCCCTGGCTAGTCTTTTGCCTTCATAATTGGGCCACTGTTGTGTTCCAGGTAGGATTAATTTCCTATAAAACATAAATAACAATTTTTCTGTAATGCCTTCCTCAACCCTAACATACATATACAAGACTCATCTCTCCTACTCAAAAAATATATAATCTCTTCTCTTGCTTAATGTGGAATCCTCACCCTGATAAGGAAACTGCATGTCCAAAGCCTTCACCATTCAAAGGAAAAGCTCCTTTCATTGTAGGAAGATCTTCAGAAGCACTGGAACCACAAAGACATATGCAGCTTTATTAGCATACGGGATTTCAATTCACTCTTTCATCCTTCACTCTCTCAAATCCCTCACACAGCAAACTCTGGGACTGCAACACTGGCAAAACTCTACAACTGACTCATTCCCTCCCAGGAATTATATTCTTTGGCATGTAAATTATTTATTTTGTTGTTCCTTTTCATAAATGTTCTTCCCCAACCAACTCTTTGTTAATTACCACACTGGTTGAGTGACTGAATTCAGAATTTCATTAAAATTCCTCAGTAACAATAATTAGTTTGAGCATTCACCCATATAGATTGCATACCTGCAAAAAGGCAGAAAAGAAATATTTTTAAGACAAACTCATTTGTTTCTCTTCACTTCCCTATTTAAGAGGAACTGCAGTCCCCTAGCCAAAATATAAATAACATTTACTACTTTAATTCCTTCTATCAGAAAATATCTATTAATTTCCTCCTCGTGGATTAAATAGTCGGCTAAGTCTTGGGAAAAGCAAAGGTTATATATAACTCAGTCCATGCACTGAATCACTGGTTCTCAACTGGGTATTCTCCTCCTGGATATTTAGCAGTGTCTGGAGGTATTTTGGGTTGTCATGCTGGGAGGTTGGGGAGTGGGGATAGGGCTTATTACCAGCATCCCTTGGGTAGAAGCCAGGGATGCTGCTAAACATCCTACAATGCACAGAAGACTCCCCACAACAAAGATTTATTCAGCTCCAAATATCAATAGCGCCGAGGTTGAGAAACCCTACCCTAAATTGAAAATGTGGTTGGATAATTTGAAATGCTAACTTACTTTTGCTCCCTGATTTTTTTTCCTTTCTCTTCCACCAAAATTAAATAGGTACAAGGTTGCCTGCGTGGCTCAGTCAGTTGAGCATCTGACTTGATTTTGGCTCAGGTCATGATCTCAGGGTCATAGGATCAAGCCTCATCTTGGGCTCCACGCTAGGTATGGAGCCTGCTTAAGATTCTCTCTCCCCCTCTCCCTCTGCCTTTCCCCCACAACCCCTGCTCACATGCAATCTCTCTCTCTCCAAAAATAATAGCAATAATTTTTTTTTTAAGTTTTAAATAGGGTGCTTGAGTGGCTCAGTCAGTTAAGCATCTGCCTTTGGGCTCCCTGGTCAGCTGGGAGTCTGTTTCTCCCTCTGCTCCTCCCTCTCACTCATGCTTTCTCTCTCTCTTTCTCTCTCTCTCTCTCTCGCTCTCTCTCTCACAAAAATAAATAAATAAAAATATTTAAAAACTAAAAAATAAAGCGTTTTAAATAAGTAGTCAGTTCTATGCACCTTGGCTCAGGGCAAATAGGTGCAGGGCAGAAAAACAGAAGCTTATAAAGATTCCAATTTTTATGGGAAAAAGATTTAAGAGCAAAAATGGAATTCCTGGTAGAAACTTGAAAGTGGAAAGATTTCTCCAAGTGCTTCTGGGCTAGGGGAACAGTGAAGAAAGGAAGAGGGTCTACATGTCTCAAGTACAGAGGCCTTGCTTACTGACAATACTTTTAAGGAGCCAAAAAGAAAGGAGTGGTCGTGGATTACACTCAGATCATGGGCAGTCCTGCTGAAAACTCCTATGCCCTGAGCATGACCATAGAGAGCCACCAGACCTGAAGAAGCCATGTCCACAGAGATGGTAGTCATCTGAACAAATCCCATGACCCCACGGTATGGAGCCCTCATAATAACTATAGCTGAGTCCTAGGGAGTTATTTGGGGTGAGCGGATTCCAAGAAAGGCTGAAGTTATTTTTTTTTTCACTTATCCAGCAGAATAGAGGCTTGGAAGCAGAATTGTTATAGAAATAAAATCTGTGAAATGTTTTGAACACCTGAACTTATGAACAAAAAAGTTTAACTCTACTTTGGGAAACAAGACTAACAGAGAGAAAATAGGAGTTGATTAATGAATATTCAGTGGTAACAATTCCCACAATCTCAGAGACTTACAAACAGCAAATGTTTATTTCATGCTCATGTTTTAGCTCAACTACTGCAGTACCACATGTTTACGTATTCTAGGACTCATGCTGAAGGAGCAGCTCCTGTGTGCAACAAACCATTTTTGTAACAGAAGGAATGAGAGAGTAAGCTGATAGAAACACAATTTGTCTAAGAAGAACATAGCTGTGTCACATTTGTTCACATTCCATTGGCCCCAAGCAAGTCACATGATCAAGCCCAACATCAATGACATAGAGATGGATAATCCTTGTACAGGGAAGGGGGAACAAATTGCAGAGGATACCAATAATTACCACAGAGAACAAACATCAGAAAACATACTATACCTATGGCCTGAACTGAGATGCTTGTGAATCCTGAGAAAGTGAGTGATAGAATGGTCAAGAAAAGCACCATGGACTGTGCCAACATTGAAATGGGAACAAAGAAAGGAAAAAGACCTCATTTAATGTCTAACATGTGCCAGCAACTGAACTCTGCCTCTCTGTGTTGCTTCAGTTAACCCAACAAACCTCTGAGGAAACAAATTCATGAACTTGCCTATCATTATTCAAGATGTGGTTTATTAAATAAGTGATTCTAAAATTCACACTCTTGAGACACCTGGGTGGCTCAGCGGTTGGCCTTTGACTCAGGGCCTGATCCTGGGGTCCTCAGATCAACCATATCAGGCTCCCCAAAGGAAGACCTGCTTCTCCCTCTGCCTATATCTCTGCCTCTCTCTGTATGTCTCTCATGAATAAATAAATAAATAAAATCTTTTTAAAAAAATAAAATAAAATCCACATTCTTTCCGATACATGGCACAAATGAGTAAAACTTAGTTGGAAGGAAGAAAGGAAAGTATTACAGGCAAGAGAAAAGCTAAGAACATAGTCACAGAGGCAGAATTTTCATTTTCACATGACAGTAAATATCTGCCCTAATCAGAACGGCAGGCTGAGTTAGAGGTTTGTAAGAACTCAAGATTAGCAGGATAGATCAGGTCATGGAGGGCCTTTATAGCCCAGAGGAGTTATAAGAGGAGATAGAACAGATTGGGGGCAAGACATCTTGGCATCAATAGCTAGGTGAACTTGTGCAATTGTCTACAGGCTCTAGAGTTGAGTTCACTTGTTTATGAAATGGAAAGATGTGGGTAAGAGAATTCAGTAAAAGATGATTTCTAATTTTCTTATGGAGGCAATGCATAAAGGTCTAATAAGATTTTAGGGAAAGGTCATTACTCAACCTCTTGCTTTTTTTACCCTAGGTTTCCCAGCCCTGCACTGCAAGGGATGTTGGGTAGGAAACAAGACCCACCACCCTCACAAAGACCTGATTCTGAGGGTGGTGAAAGCAGCCAAATATGTCCATATTTGCAGGCCAAAAATCCTGACTTTCTGTAAGAAAGCACTGTCACTGACTTGATAAATAAGGTGATTAAGAGTAATGAATGTGGCCAGAAGATGCTACACAAAATGGAGGGTGGGGAGCTATGTCAGAAAAGGCAACCAGAGGAATTTTGCAGCCATTTTGGTGAGGAGGCTTGAAAGGGAGAAAGCAGTGAGAACAGAGAGAAAGGGCCATTTAAAAAACATTTCCAAGGTGGCAGTGGAAATGTACAGGTCTCAGAGTGTTAATTTAGGGTATGAGATCAAAACTAGTCTCCCTTCTGAAATGGATTCTTAAAATGATTTGTGACTGACTCAAATCCTGCCCCCTTCACCTCCTCAAGGTGGAAACTGTTCTGTGCTTTTTAACAAGTCAAACAAATCAGAACTTTGGCCACTTTTTAAAGTGTTCTAATACCACACAGATGGGAGTTGTCACTCCAGTAAATTATCTAAGTATATTTTAGGTACAATTGTAAAGGGCCCATTATTTACAGCAGCGCTGGCAGTGCCAGGCACCCTGTGGTTGTGCATTGAATGTGGAATGATAGTGATTGCCTATTAAAAATTTTTTACTTGAGTCCCACAGATTTGCCTTCCGGCTCAACAGGGGGAAAAATGACTTTTCTACAGGAAAATATATAAAATATATATTCTAAGTCATGCCACCTAAAACATGACACATTTCCAAAATCTTAGGTGACTTTTAATTTCATAAGTTCAAATGTCAGAATGAGGAGTATGGGATACTAATCTAATTACCACCTTGAATATTTATCCAAACTAGAAGGCATAGAGCAGATGAAATTCAACCTCTTGGGGTGCCTGGGCAGCTCAGTTGGTTAAGTGGCTGCCTTTGGCTCAGGGTCCTGGGATCAAGGCCTGCATCAAGCCCCCAGTAGAGAGGCTGCTTCTCCGTCTGCCCCTCCTCCAGCTCATGTTCTCTCTCACTTGCTCTCCCTCTCTCTCAAATAAACAAATACAAATCAGAAGGAAGGAAGGAAGGAAGGAAGGAAGGAAGGAAGGAAGGAAGGAAGGAAGGAAGGAAGGAAGGAAAAAGAGAAAGAAAGAAAGAAAGAAAGAAAGAAAGAAAGAAAGAAAGGAAGGAAGGAAGGAAGGAAGGAAGGAAGGAAGGAAGGAAGAAAGAAAGAAAGAAAGAAAGAAAGAAAGAAAGAAAGAAAGAAAGAAAAAGAAACTCAACCTCTTTCTTTTTGGGGAGCAGAAGGGAAAGTGCCAGTCCCCTCAATAGAAATGTAAATCAGACAAAAAATCAGTTTTTGTTTAGCTCTGGGTGTTATATGTAAGTGATGAATGACTAAATTCTACTCCTGAAACCAGTATTATACCATATGTTAAACTAACAAGAATTTAAATAAAATTTGAAAAAAAAATCAGTTTAACTAAAAATTTGATATTAAAATGTATCAGAAATGGGTACTTGAAGGAAAAAAACCCATGCCAGCACTCAACTATGATCAACACTCAATACAGGTTTGCTCCCTCCAAGATTGTGCTCTCACTGAGAGATAACACAAGTACAGATGCCTCCAGGATTTTTTCCTTTAGCTCACAACAGTTGGTCTATCATGACTTAGGGTTTGAAGGAATACAAATGAAAAGGGAAAAGTAAGCCTTATCTTTGAAGAGTGGAAAGTACATTTAAGAGACATTTCAAGATCACTGAAGGATTAAATATATGAATTATTAAATAACCAGACAAGGGAGAGATTTCCCCAGTCCTATAGACAAGAGCTATATTGAGAGCAGCAACATGAACTGGAAAATTCCCAAAGCCTTGGTCCAGGTCTGCTGCCAATAATCAGGGCCTCATTGTCATTTCATCATTGTGCCAAGTACTGTGTACCAGATACCGTGATAAGAATGGAAATCATGATCCTGGCCCCACATATAGTGGAGGAGACTATAATAAGAGCATGAACCACATGACTACAGAGAAAGTCAATGGACACAGTAACCACTCAGGCTTCCTGTACTTCCAACATCCAATATCCTACACCCTCTGAGCTCAGAGAAGGGCCCAGTCTTCATGGACTGAAAGGACAAAGAAGTAAGTCTTTGTCAAGGGATGAGACCTGAATTGTGCCTTGAAAAACAGATAGGACTTGAATAACAGCTTGGAGGATGGGGTGGGAGGGTGGGCACCGGGGAGGCAATGTCAGCAGAAGTGAAAGAAGTTTAAAAATGGAGTAAAAAGACATAAATTGGAGTCACGTTAAAGGAAAACTTAAAAACTAGTTCAAAAAGTTTGGAACTCATCCCATGAGGAAACCCATAAAGGGTTTTGGCTTTGGCTTTCTTTTTTTAGCTGGGTCCATAGAATTTGATGAAAACAATATATTGGGAGGACTGAGTCTATTAATAATGTCCAGCACAGGATTGATTGAAGCAACAGGAACCAAAGCAAGGAGATGAGCAGAAGATTACTGAAATAACCCATTTTTACTTTTTTGCAATAACCCATTGGCCTTAAAGCAGGGGTGTGGAAGTGAGACCAAAGGAAAGCACAGGTCCTCTGCCAACATGAGATAGATCTTAAATGGAAGGATGGACAAGACTTAACAAGTGACCAGAATTACAAGACAAACAACAGAGGATCCAAAGTGACTCAGAAATCTTAAGTCTAGGTAAATTGGGTGTTACTAGGGTTATTTACAGATTTTTTTTTTTTTAAGTAAAAAAGGAATCTCTGAATATGGACAGGTCACAGGCTTGTCCAGAGCGATCCCAAGCTTCAAATGACATACAGAGAAGGGTTGGTTTTGCAGTTGGTATCTATCCACTGCACATCTTTATTTTTAGAACTATCTATGAATTGTAAAATCCCTTAGCTTGGCTAAAAGATAAACTGTTCCATTCTCAGCTGCTAGTGTATTAATTAACCTTCAGCCTGGTCCTTTACAGACACACTTGTACCCTCGCTATAGTTAATTGTAGGTACTGCACAAGGTCACTCTTACAAAGAGAAGTTCAATTATAATATGTATTCCATTGTTTTAATCACAGTTCTCTACACAAAGATATACACAGACAAGGAGATTGAAAGAGTAATTGCGATCTTCCCCCCAAACAATGAAAAATCCATTTACCCAAACCAGGTAACAATTATCATCATAGAGACACCCCTGGAAGGAGAGACTGGATGACAGGATACAGAAGCAAACTCCTTAAGCACCCACAGTCTCAGGGAATAAGCAAAAGAAATGGCCAGAAAATAGTCTTTTTGGAGAGACACAAATCACAGTATTCCCAATAAACAAAGGAGAGAGCGATGATTAGACAAAATGGCAAAGAAGGAAAACCAAGTGGCTAGTACTGTTCTTTGAATGGCAACTTTTGAAAGCCAGAATTTGTCTGAGTACTTTGGGAAAAATTAAGAAATAAAACAAGCACGAGTCAGATAAGATCCTTTAGGATGTGGACATTGAAAACAGAACATGAACACTTTCAAACCTCAGACTCCGCTAGAAATTATCAAACAGATTATTTTGTTTAGCCTATTCGACATAAATTGAGAAGCTACAGAATACGATTTACAGTTTAGCTCTCAACAAAAATACTTAACATCTTCTCCGATTGACTTACTTCACTCAGCATAATCGAAGAAGGACAATCATTATATGGTTTCACTCATACAGGGAATATAAAAAATAGTGAAACGGATCATAGGGGAAAGGAGAAAAAAATGAGTGGGAAAAATTAGAGAGGGTGACAAAACATGAGAGACCCCTAACTCTGGGAAACGAACAAGTGGTAGTGGAAGAGGAGGTGGGGGAGATGGGGTGGCTGGGTGACAGGCACTAAGGAGGACACTTAACAGGATGAGCACTGGGTGTCATACTATATGTTGGCAAATCGAACTCCAATAAAAAAATATACAAAAACAAAACAAAACAATTAGGAATTTCATACTTATAAATTAAAAATACTTAAAGGGGCTAGCACATTAAAGTAGTAAAACACTTGACTTAATTTCTTAGTTCTTTCCTTATGGGAATTTTTAAGACTCCTTCTTTTAGATTTGCATAAATGTTTAAGAACTTCTTGAAACCAAACAAAACAAGCATGCCACTGAATTTGAGAGAGCTACAACCTTTAATTTCATCTGGAGATGGACAATCTAATTTAAAGGCACCTTCCAACTTGATCTTTGGTATATCTATGCCCATCTTTAAGGCACAGACTGCTTCTACAGCTAAACTGTTCTCTACTGGGGTTCAAGTATCCTCTTGGGTTCGTCACTCCCCAATTCTCAATTTACACAGGATTTCACACTAAAAAATTCTCACACTCAAAAAATAAAAATATTATTAAGTTCTTGGGGCACCTGGGTGGCTCAGTCGGTTTCAGCTGAGCGTCTAGCTTTTGATTTCGGCTCAGGGTCCTAGGCTGGAGCCCCACATCATCTCCATGCTCAGTGGGGAGTCTGCTTAAAGATTCTCTGTCTTCCTCCCTCTCTCCCTGCTTGTGTTCTCCCTCTCTCTGTCAAATAAATGAATAAATCTTTAATTATTATATATATAATTAAGTGTTATATATATAATTAAATCTCGGATAACTTGGAGATTATCCAGCAGTCATTTTCTTCAAGGAAAAAGAAAAGGGAGAAATGCAATTATTTGAAGAAAAAACACATTCACGCAACTACTTCTGTTCTGTTTCCCATGAAACAGAACACTAGCTGGCTATCATAGTTCAGAAGATGTCAGTTCCCTGTTAATGAAGAACAGCAACTGGGGTGTCTGGGTGGCTCAGTTGATTAAGTGTCAGATTCTTGATTTCTGCTCAGGATTGTGAGATCAAGCTCCACATTGGGCTCTGTGCTGGGCGTGGAGCCTGCTTAAGATACTCTCTCACCCTCTCCCTCTGTCCCTCCCCTCCTCTTAAAAAAAAAAAAAAAGCAACCTTCCAGGCCAAGGACTTTGACAGTTGAGGCCTCTCTAACCCATTTAACTGTCTTGCAGTATGGGAAATTCTCTCTGATGGGTGTCACTGCTCTTCAAAAAGGAAAACTCATATGCTCAAATCTGATCAACTGTCATACCTAAAAATACTCATTCCAATAGGACAAATCTATAATAGCACTTCCCTTATTCGAACTGCCAGCAGATTCACAGATGCCTATGCATGGATCCATGCTCAGCAATTTAGCAAAAACCACAAGAAAATAATCAACATCAAAAATATATAGGTAATAAGTTTTCTTATTTTTTGATGGCTTTGTGTATTTCCAGCAAAAAAAATAATAATTCCTAGGAACATAGATCCAAGTTGACTCAAGTCTAATAGTTTGATTTTGAGATCCAAATAAATGGCCCTTACTTGTCTTTTTGCCAGCTTTTGAGTTCAGTATAGCATCATTTTTCTGTGGGACAGACTGTTAATTGTCCCACAGTATCCATTCTCCCTTCCATTCTTATTGTAACAGAGCATCAAAGTTTTAGCTAGGTACATGGCCATTCAGCATAAGTAATACAGCTCCCTGTTAATCATGTGACTAATTTCTGACTAGTAGGATGGGAGCAAAGTGACGTGTATCTTTAGCTTTACCTAGGGTCTAGTGTGAGTGTGTCAGTGGTCTCAAATACCAAATCAGGCATTAGAGTTTGAAACTGTGTTTCACTCTGAGCGATTGGGGCATTGTCCTGGTTACCTACTGCTAAGCCTGGTTCTCCATCCCCTCCTAGAATTCTCTGAGGTGTCTAACATTTTTTTATATGCTCGACTTAAATTAGCTAGAGCTGGTTTATCTCACTTGCAGCAAAGAACTCTGAGATTCAGACACAATTCTAGGCTTATATGTGAAAAAACATATGTGGTCCTTGCCCTTGAGGAGTCCTCAAGGTCCAAGAATGGCAGTTTTGTCTTTGGCACCTTCTCGCCAATGTGGAATCCCTCAGCAAATGAGATTAAAGGAATAAAACATTACCTTATCAAACATGTCAGTATATTTATATTTAATCAACCTATACATCTTAGGCCCCCTCCAAGTGGCAAATCTCTGCTCACTTATAATTTATTTGTTTCAACAGTGGTATTGCCACTGTTTAAAACTTTTAGGAATTGCATGAGAATCACCTTCAGCCTGACATTTATTCTTTATTTGTTTTATGAAAATATGTGTTTAAAAATTCAAATATTGCCAAATGAAAAATTATCTCCTTCTCAACCTTTATCTTGGTTTCCTAGTTCCCTTCCCTAGAATCAATGTGCTACCTTGTTTCTCCAAATCCCTCTAGAGATGAGATAATATAGGTATGTAGAAAGATATAGATATATAAGCTTATAAATTAATACATATGTACATCCATTTTTAACAAAGATTGCAGTACACTCTTCTGTACCTAGTTTTCCACTTAATATCTTAGAGATTGCTCCTTATCAATACATACAGCTCTGTCTCATTTTCACTAATGATGGAACATGTTCCGGTTTATAAATACTCCATAATTACTCAACCCGCCTCCTATTGTTGGATATTTATGTTTCCTCTAATCTTTTCCTGTTGCAGTAAATATTGTGTACAAGATTTTTTTTTAAGATTTTATTTATTCATGAGAGACACGGAGAGAGAGGCAGAGACACAGGCAGAGACAGAAGCAGGCTCCACACAGGGAGCCTGATGTGGGACTCCATCCCAGGACTCCAGGATCACACCCTGGGCCAAAGGCAGGTACTAAACCGCTGAGCCACCCAGGGATCCCCATTGTGTACAAGATTCTTTCTGTGCTCTTAGGAGTGTATCTGTTGGATAAATTCCAAGAAGTGTAATTGTGAGTCAAAGATCAAGTTCTTTTATAACTGATAAGTATTTCCAAATCACCCCCCCAAAGAGATGTGTATATTTATACCCACTTAAATACTGCATGAGAATGTCTAGTCCCTCTTTTCTCCCCACTCCTCTCTTTAACTATCTTTGATGATGGCAAATTACTATCTTCTAATAGGTTTAACTTCTGAAAACTGCCCCCAAGTCATTTGAGGTCAACTCTGATAAATAAAAGAATAATCTTGTCAGGTAACACTGTTCTGAGTACAAAATAAGCTATGACTCCAACATAATTAAATTACTTTCCTTGTTTGGTTTGTAAAGTGATTCTGAAGTTAACTCCAAAAGAAGATCAAGACATATTCTGGGCGACAGTAGCATCCTTCAAATAAGTACACTGCCTCCACAGGAGGTTTAGTCAATGGTAGGAAATCTAGTATATGGATTACACAACTTTACTGCATCATAGCCACCCTAAAAGTGAGGTGTAGAGATCAGATCATGAGGCTTTTTGATGTCTGGTTTATACCAATGAGCATCACTACTTTATAGCCTATTTTTAATGTTTTATCCTTATAAATCCTCACAACTTCCTTGGTGTTTTTTCTCTGTAGAACATGAGAATTCTAGAAAATCTCAGGGACTTGCTTATTCACAATAGCACTCTCTCACAAAACACAATCACCTGGGAAATTCTGGGAAGTAATCAGTTTGCTTCTCTGTTGATCTAAGAAGCCCTTGTTTCCAAGGGTCTTTGACAGAAAGATAGAAAGCCCTGAGAATTATGCATATGTTAATGGCATTTTAATTAACTAAAATTCCTCCAAATGTAAGGTGAAACTAGTAAAACTGAAGCACACATACAACTAGTAGTGTTCTAAAAATGTTTAACAACCAACTCTCAGAGATGGAAAAATCATTCTTTGTAGCATTTGCCAGTATTTTTGATATAAATGCTCCTTCAATGGCTGATTTCAAGCTACCTACGATGACATCAACAGTCTCACAAAATTCCTGAAAATTCAATAATAGGTTCTTATGAGCTGGTAATCAGCAGGCTCCAGCACGTCACTGCATGGCAACCATAGTACTTTCCGAATGTGTTACAGCATGCAATTTTTACCTGAAGGAAAAAAACTCAAACTCTGCTGGGCTTCAACATACTACTCCTCTGACTTTTGTACTACTGTGGATTATTGTGTTCTTATTTCATATATTCTGAACTCAAACTTTGCTTTAAGCTTCATTATCCCCAATGTACTGTGCTTCAAAGCATGTAACTTCAATTTTCATAAAAATATATTTTTTACATAGGTTGATGTGTGAGTCTATTAATGTTCACTCATTCAGCACTTCCTTTCTAACTTTTTCTCTTTCTCATAAATGTGAAATGGGCAGAGAGCAGCAAGCACGTACAAGATCATTTTTCTATATATACATAATGAAAAATTTACAAGTAATGCAAACAAAGGAGTCAAAAGAGAATTCAATACATAGTGATTCCGGACATCTTGATAGATGGGACATTTTTCAGGGAATCTGCTTAAATAGCTGTTGAGGCAACATATTGCTCTTGAAAAGATGATTTTTTTAAACCACAAAAATGTTTAAAGATGATTTAACATGCTCATCAACTCAGTCTGTACATGTGTAAATGTGTATATGTGAGGTGTGAGTATCAAGAAATAAAACTCTGTGGACTTCCTGATGACATCCTTCAAAATAATCACCTCAAAGGATGTATATATTCAGTCATGCTTCCATTACCCCAAGTGTTTCTAGAACTGCCTTCAGAGTAGTGTATAAATTACACAGGGGAATTAAGTTCATACAAAACTTTATCATCACGCTTATTTAGATAAAAAATTAGAACCAACTTCATGACCCATATTATCCATCAGTTCAATTCTAAGTGAGTTGGAGATATTTCCAAAGATCAAATCCACCTTTAAAGAAGATTTGCCAACATTCAAAAGGACTCCCTCAAGTTTCAGAAATGTTTTGAGCAATGGCTGCTGTACTGAAGTAACTGTGTGACCTTCCAAGGTGAGGATTAAAAGGACACTATTCCTATTTGGATGTATATATTCTGGCACACCTGTTTAAAATCTCATTACCAAAAATCTCATTGCATTATAGGAGGTCACATAGTACAGTAGTCAGAAATGTGTATCTGGGAGTCAGTCTGTGTTCAGATCTTGTCTCTAACATGTCCCAGCCATGTGACCTGGAGCAAGCTACTTATTACTCTCTCCATGCCTGTTTCCTCACCACAATCTGCAAAATACAAGTAATAATATTCTCTTCATGATACCATCTTGAGATTAAAACAAAGAGAATATATGTAAAATTTTAGCTCTATGCCTATAATGTGATAACCACTCAAATGGCAACTGCTTTTTCTTTTTCTCATTATCATCAGTAGCGTCTCATCTAGTCCCATGTGTCCTTTTTGCAGATGACTTTCTTTACTCTTTTATATCACCCATTAGAAATCTAAAGGCACTACCCACTTGTACCTGACTGAGAGGGCTAAACTGGGAACAGTTGAATTCCTTGAGCTAGAAAGTAGAGACACTACAGTATTAATTACTAGTCACATATGGTAGAAAAATAACACTCAGGCAGCAAAACCATATTCCTGGGAAGAAATTAGGATTCAAATGGAGGACTGATGGACTACTATAATCAATTCCATTCTTAGTTAAGAATACAAGCGTGGTTTGCATTAAATAGAAATTTCACATGGGAAAATAAGCAGTCTCATTATTCTGAACCCCTGCATACCCTCAAGGTTTCATGAGTCCTAATCCCTTGTCTCTGCACTTCATGGCCCCACACCTCATGCTCCACAGTGGAGAAAGCCTTGACAGAGTTCTCACACAGAGGAGAGGAGGAGTGGAGCTGAGCCAGGTATGCCTCAAGAACAAGTTACCGGTCCAGTGCACCCAGAGGAAATGAATGCATCTTCAAGGGACTGTGTTACTCTCCAGGACACCCTCAGATTTGGCGCTGAAGGGGAGAGCTCAAAATGCACAGAGAGACTGTCAGCTCTTCTCACTCTACTTGAAAGCTGACTTTACCTCCTTTCTTTAATACAGACTTCTTGAATGCCCTTTAGTTATTGGCCAAAAACTTAGGAACTGCTAGGCATGGCCCAGAACCTACAGGGAACATTCTCTTCCCACTAGGAAATATTTCTAGACATTAACTTCTGGGAAATGATCAAGTGCATACATTGCAAATATAAAGGGTTATATAAATGCTTAACAATTGAAGCATTTCTACTACTCTGCCCACAAAAAGCCATTACCTCTGTCTTTATGACAGAAGGTTTAATGTCGCTGAATCTTGCTCAAGTGTAATATTCACTTGAACACTAAGGTCCAATTTTATGGTGGCAATTTTTTATTCCAAATCACAGTCACAACCCAATCCAATCCAAGTATTCTGATACCACATCTTCTATGAAATAGCTTTTCTTTGGCCATACCTACTTTCCAGCTCACCACCTTCCTATATCCCCAGAGCCTGGCCTGGTGCTCAATTCATAGGATGCACACGATAAATTATGAGTGGATAGATGGACACTTCAAAACCTTAACTTTTGTCTCCTTATGAAAGGTGCCCCAAACAAGAGAAATAATAGTAATAATTACCATATGTGCAGGTGATTTAAGTATATTAGCTCTTATCTTCACTACCACCCGAAAAGGCGGATAAAACTATGATCTACTCTACATACACGAAGCAGAGATTTAAATCAGTAACTATCTTGTCCACAAACTCAGAATTATTAAATGGCAAAGCTGGGATATAAACACAGTCTGTTGCTCATGGGAATCAGAACTTTTAACCACTTTGGTAAATTGCCTCTAACCTCAGAAGTCCTCTCAAAGATATCCCATCCTACAGCGTAACAGCCACCAAATGTGCCTATCATGGATCCCCTTTGATGCTGTGTCCTCTTGCTGCAAAGAATACCACCAAGGCTTCCAATACCACCCTTTCATGACACCCTCATCTGCTTCCTGTACATTCACAGAAATGAGATGGTGTGTCCTAAGGCTTGGTCTTTTCATCCATTCTGGTTTTCCACAGACTCCAAGAGTAAAGGACCCTTCATTTCCCCTCATTTTATTCCCTTAAGAGCTATTCGGCTAAGTCCAGCAACAATGAGCTGTGGGAAGAACATTGTGCTATATTCAGCATCACTCCTTCCTCATGGATACCAGACTCTTTGTCCCCAGAACACTGTCCCACCCCTCATGAAAATAGTCCCCTAGAGGGGATCCCTGGGTGGCGCAGCGGTTTGGCGCCTGCCTTTGGCCCGGGGCGCGATCCTGGAGACCCGGGATCGAATCCCACGTCAGGCTCCCGGTGCATGGAGCCTGCTTCTCCCTCCGCCTGTGTCTCTGCCTCTCTCTCTCTCTCTGTGACTATCATAAATAAATAAAAAATTGAAAAAAAAAAAAGAAAAAAAATAAATAAAAAAAAAAAAGAAAAAAAAAGAAAAAAAAAGAAAATAGTCCCCTAGAGCCTGGATGAACCTACACAGGAGTCACATTCTGTGTAGATTTAAGTTCTAAAATCAGTGAGTATAGCAAAATAAAGTGAATAAAATTATGTTTTGTTAATTGTACCTGGGTGGCTCAGTTGGTTAAGCAAGCATTGGATTCTTGATTTCAGCTCAGGTCATGTTCTTGGGGTTGGGAGATCGAGCCCTGCCTGCATCAGCTCCACACTGTGAGTGAAGCCTGCTTAGGATTCTCTCTCCACCTCTCCCTCTGCCTCCTTCTCTCTCTCTCTCTTTTTCTAAACATATATATATATATATATATATATATGTTTAGAAATAACTTATATATATATAAGTTATATATAAATTATATATAAATAATAGCTTAGTTATATATAAATTATATATAAATAGCTTAGTTATATATAAATTATATATAAATATCTAATATATAAACAAATAATATATAAATTATATATAAACAAAATTACCATTAAAATCACCTACAAAGGGGATCCCTGGGTGGCTCAGTGGTTTAGTGCCTGCTTTTGGCCAAGGGCGCCATTCTGGAGTCCCGGGATCGAGTCCCACGTCGGGCTCCCAGCATGGAGCCTGCTTCTCCCTCCTCCTGTGTCTCTGCCTCTCTCTCTCTCTCTCTCTATGTCTATCATAAATAAATAAATGAATCTTTAAAGAAAAAAAAGGAAAAAAAAGAAAATGTCATTATTAAAAAAAATCACCTACAAAGTATAGTATTTACGACTTTATATATTCAATTCTGGGGTCAGAATCTTATGCAGATTTAATTCTAAGAACCACTAAGCTAGAAGGAAAGTCTAAATGCAGATGCCTACACATTCCAATCATTCTGCCTATCAGAATGGGGAAATATTCCTGCTTGCTTGCAGGATTTATTTTATTCTTTTTTAATGTGTAATATCCTTATAACCTATTTAAAGTTATGTCTGCTGTTGTCACATCTGATGCTATAGGTTCTGAAGTCAGAGTAGGCGGAGTCCTTGAGCAGCAGCAATGCCAGCCACCTACCTGCCCAGGCAGAACAAAAAGATCCAGGGATAAACACAGCTTGAAGTCTCAAGCAGAGAGCCTGTCATGTTGGGACCAATGAGAAAACTCACGAGAAAATCAACCGCAACAACTTGCCTGTATCTTGCATGTCCCTGTTTCCTCTCTCTTATTTTTCTCCCTCTTTTCAATGTGTGTTTTTTTTTATTCCTTTCTACACATATAGTTTCTTTTTATAACTATTTCTTGGACACCTTTACAAAGTGCCTATGTTTGGCTTGATTGTTATTATGTAAACATCTGAATTAGCCCAGATGTTTTCTTTTACTTGAAAGCTTCTTATTGGTATCTTTCTGTCTATTTATGTCCAGTTAGAGCTTTGGAGGAGAAACATCACACTCTGATCCTCTGCCACTCTGCCCCATCTTCAAATTCACATCTCCCAGCTCTTTTTATTGACAGAAGTTGTGAATGTTGCAGAGACACCATCTGGTTGAATTCTGAATTGTTGAGAGAAAGTAGAGTCTAAGGATGACCCAGCACAGCCAATAAAGATGGAAAAACCTGCTCTGCCCATCTGCGGTTCAAAGTTTGCAGACACCCCAAGAGTATCATGTGAGGGGGCTGTCCCTGCACTTCTATCTCCAATCTGTTGCTTTCATTTCCTGGGTAATTCTCAAAAAATTTAAGAAATGTTCACAATGGTCATTCTGATAAGAAAAAATAGTTTGGGGAGGAGTACAAAAGGAGAACAACTTGAACTGGTAACGGATCAACATGAAAATAGAGCAAGGATCCTCCCTAGCTGAATAAGGAAACCAGAAAGTCTCTTGGGCTGGAAGTTAACTTGGTCAGGAAGTCAAAGTCTTGAAAAAGAAAAAGCTGTAAAGCTTTGATTAAAATTCCCACAGCTGGTTATATTTATATGCCCATTCAGGTACTCATAAAGGAAGGGCATTTTTATTAAGAACACTGTAGATCATTTTGAATACATTTCCCTGTACTTTTCTTTTCTCCTTCCTCCATCTTTCTATAATGATATAAATTAAAGGGCAGAGGCATCAGGTGATAATGATGGATTTTCTCAGCTATTTGGCTTGTGCCGCAACAAACCTTAATATTATTTCAGCGATGTGAGTTATGTGACCTAGAAGGATCAGCCTGTTCAATACATGCAGTGGTAGTGCTGAGGAATTAGCTTGCTTAGCCTGGGGCAATCAATAGATTGACAAACTAGCCTTTTTTAGGTCCAAGACCTATTTTATAGGAATATTAAGCTTGCAGTGTTCAGACAACAAAGGAACTGAAGGCTGCACAAAAGCTTTCACAGCTGAAAACATTCGCAGGACACTTTTGTATCTTTAAAGTGGTTCTCATATACACAAACCCACCCAAAGGCAGGCAGGAGCAGGGCTAAAGAGACACAACCATTCATCTGAAATAACTATGAACCGGTTTAAAAATACACAAACACAGGCTTGACCATCTGGGAAGAAAAAAAGGTACTTTGTGTGAATTATCCTGTGGCTGTTGCAACTTCAAACAATGTTCCTAGAGCTATTTTGAAAACATTATGTGAGAAGCAAAATAAGTGAGTAAAAGATGAAAAGCCGTGATCATGGGAAGAAGTGATATCCGTGCCCTGTCCCCGGATCACACACGGAGCTTTCATGACCTAAGCCATGCTCTCCTGTGTCCGAAGGTGGAAAAGTATTTTAAGTTCACAGGAAGTTTGCCCTGTGACTGCATAAGGCCTCCTGACAAATCACCCTATTATGTGATTCTGGCTGGCCACAGATGGGCTGGAAGGGAAAATCAGAGGAAGAGACATGTGGGATGCAGAGTTTCAGGGTTTTCAGCTTCCTTGGGAAGATGCTGCCATTAATTCAGGATCCCTCACTGGGAATTGCTGAAATGCATTCTCTCCTCTGAAAGCAAATATAGAATGCAGTGCCTTCAGTCTTGGGGGGGTGAAGGGGGGAGGGCGGCCTTGCATTGGAAAAATGGGCTGTTTTCTCAGAGAAAATAAATATTCCTCCAGTAGACTCCTTCACTATTATCATGGACTTTCCCATTGCGGTAATGTTTATTGCTTTCTCCCTCTCCTGGGTTTTTTAAATGTCCCCTATTGAAAAGATAGAACCTCATGCAGCGAATTTTGATTAGAAGCTCATATCATTGCTCTCCTAATACCGAGCTGGCGTTCAAAGGTACTATTACAGAGGCCCGTAATTCCTAGCCAGAGCACTGTACTATTTCAAACAAAGGATATGATAAGTGACAAAACAGCCAAGAAATTATTCGATTAAAAAAGACAGTGTGAGCTATTTCCCTCTAGAACATATTAACAGCCCTTCAACGGATCCCTCCGGTGGCTATGTAGGGTGAAATCGAGCTTTTCCAAGCAGTGCGCTGGAAGGCCAATGCCAGAGAAGGGAGCTGGAGGAGGAAAATCAGAGCCCGGGAGAAGCAGGCACAGCAGTAACGAGAAACATTGATTACACTCCAAATCAATGCAAGATGCTGACAGGGCTCCGCGGTAGGAAAAGCTGGCAACCAAATTGCATCTCCTGAGCCCTGCCCGTCAGTAGGTGTTACTATTCATATATGCAAATCAACAAGCACTGAGCAGAGATTAAGAGAGAGGGAGGCAGAAGATGGCAAAAAGAAAAAGGCTTTAGCTCAGGCTGCAGATCAGAGTGGCAAGCATTATCATAAACATAAAAACTGAAATTCTCCCTCTATTCCAGTTTACAGGTGCTGTGCTTTAAAAAAATAAATAAACCACAGATTCCTTTACGTCAAAAAACTGAAAATTTTGTTTTATCATTGAACAGCTGTTCTTTCAAGTTCTAGCTAAGCCCCCTAAATCTCTGTCTGGATTAGTCTAATTAGGCAGTGGGGGCATCTACTAAAATCTAATGCCAACCTTGAATTTAGTTCATGGGTATCCACAGCAATATCATCATTCATTCTATTCCATGGATCGGTCCTGGAAGTGCCTGGGGAACATGTCTGAGGGTAAATAAATCTAAGGGTATGTGTGACATGTAGAAAATTACCAGAGGCGCTCATAACATATAGCAGAAAAGACCCCATGAGTAGACACCTATTAGCATAGGATTTTTCCATGGTAATGTTCATGCCTGAGCTCTCAGAGACACTTCCTAAGATGTTAAAACCCTGACTTGTCACCAGACCACCCACATCCACCATCACTGAAGACTGACTTACCAACTGATAGAAACAACATGAACCTCCACAGCCAACATCAAAATAGTACCTTCTCCACCCTAGGGAAGTCAGTGATGAGCCAGGAATAGGGCCAGGGCATGAACATGCCACAAATCACTAGAAACACCAGTATGAAAAAAATATTACCACCAGCTGGGATTAACTGAATGGCTATTACTGGTTCTCAGGCCTAAGGTGCAAATAAAGATGAGTCCCACAGCTAGATAGGAGGTAGAGGCATTACCCTGGCTCAGCCATGTTCTCACTTCCCCTCCATGAAAATGAGCCTAAAATGAGATTCAGGTTAGGTGAAAGATCAGTATCGTCCCCTCCCATTTGGAGAAAGTATCTTTTCAAACTTTATATGTCAATATAAAGCTATTTTACTGGAAAATCTTTTCCAGAGTTTGAGGTATTTTGGATTGGTAAGTAATAGCCTTTTACCTTTACGAGATGATTTCACACACTGATTCATTTAGTCTCACCCTACCATCCAGAAATTCTCTCATCCTGAACTCTACCGCCATGACTAATTCACCACCCATAAAATACTCTCTATAATAATTACCATCTTTTGCTTGGTTTTAAAATGTGCTAATTATTTTTACCCAGGATGTTAAAGGGTGCTAAGTGCTATCAGATCTCTTTGGAGCTGAGAAAATGGAATCCTAAGTCGGTGAAGCAAAGCTCTCCTGTCCCCAAAGTTCAGAATTAGTCTTTGATCAACATCAGATTTAACATTTTGGTGGAAGAAAAAAATATATTTTAAAGTCAAAAGGGATCCCCATCACAGAAGAAACAAAGTAGGGTCTTTCTTTCACCTCACCTCATGCCCTATTTCTAATCACATTTGTATCCCCACATCAGTTCCGGGGAAGAGTAGGCCTCCCAAGAGTAAAAGCAGAGGCATTGTTTAAAAAGAAAAAGGTTTGAAATAAGAGGAAAAGAAGATTTAAATTAGGATCCTGATTTTAAAGCAGGGAGTAAATAAAGAGGTCTAAACCCCATAACCAAACATTCTTTACAAATGAAACACCTCAAACCTGTCTGTTCTACTCAACTCCAAAGAGAATTCATCACCATTGAAAATTTGAAGAGTGAATCCTTCCCACACTTAACATCAGAATGTCAGTTCCTCTCCTCATCTGTTTCCATGAAAAGATAATTTACTGTCCATTATCATTCTTATCAACTTGTTCTATGACAGTGACAGCCTTTCTGGACTGATGTCAGAGACATTTTTATGCTCAGATAAAAGCAGTTGCTCTTGTGAGAGATGTATTTTAAGGATCTTGTTTTGTATAAATCTTAAAGGTCACTGGGGTTGTTGTCTGCAAATTCTTTTATATTCCTCCCTTTAGTGAAGCTTAAGTTCTTTCCCCTTTTTTAACATATAAAATGTGGCGGACATGATGGAGCATGATCTCATGGGGTCAATAGTGAAATACCTTGCAGCTTCCACCTTGCTCTCCCTTGCAACACCCACCATGGGGAAGCCAGCTGCTATGTCATGAGGACACTCATCCAGCCCTGTGGAGAGGCCCACATGGCAAGGGAATGAAGCCTCCTTCCACCAAGCCACACAAAATTGCCAGGCAAGTGAGTGAGCCACCTTAGAAGTAGCTCCACCAGCTCCATTCATGCCTTCAGCAGACCGCTGCCCTGTCCCACATCTTGACTAAAACCTCAGGAGAGATCCTGAGTCAGATCCCCTAGCAAAGCCTCTTTTGGATTCCTGAACCACAGAAAGTATGTGAGATAATACATTTTTATTGTTTGAAGCCACAAGGTTCTGGGGGTAATTTGTTACAAAATAGATAACTAATATAGTCACTGTTTATTTATTGGGTGCCTACCTTGCACAAAACACGCGGGTGGCCCATGTAGGTGTATATAGCAGCCTTTCTGAAGAGGTCATGCTTTTTCTTCAAAGCCATTCCTGGATCTTGGGGGAAAGGTTTCAAATAGGAGTCTACATTCTGATCTTAACTAAACTCTTTTAGAGAAACAGGTTTTCCCCCACCCACTCTTTTCTTCACTCTGGAAAGGATTTTGTTTGTCATTTAAAAACAAGTCATGTTGTTATCATGGGTGTCTTCAGAATCTGACACCATGCCATATTTATGTTTTGTCCTATTTGTTGCCTTCCAAGTGCAGCTGAGACACCGCAACATTTTCAAATAACAGGCGAAGAAAACAAAATCTTGGAAGAGAGCTGTCACCCGCTTTTATTGGCAGCACAAAACTGAGTTTTAGCTAACAGGACACACATAAATATTCCTGATGCCTGCTCATTCTGAATGTTATGTCTCCCTGGCTTGTCATTAACAATACAGATCAACACCCTAGTCTCACAAATGGGGAAGGAACACCAATGCCAACAGAATGACAGTGCCTGTGGATGACACAGATGATCAGGCAACTATTTAGAAAAGCTCATCTCAGGAACTAACTCTCAGGCAGTGAATAGGACAGGCTCTTTCATCTGTTCTACCCTTCGTGGCTGTTTTCACTTTTAAGAGGGCCTGAGGAGTATCTGCCTGTCTCTCCACAAATGTTTTTTCTCCTTCTGCTTTAATTCTCTGAAAGACTCCATGGACATGTGTCCTTGCTCTCCAGGAGACTGGGCTATTTTAGACCCAGCCAGCACCTTTCACCAGTCAGTGAGGCCACAGATCAAGGACCCTTAGCACTGGGCTCCAGCCTAGATACCAGCTCCTAAGGGGAAGCATCCGCCTTAATGTTGTCGTACCGGGAAACTGGTATTTCAGACTTTGAAAAGAAAAAGAAGGAAATAAGAAAAGAAGGAAGAAAGGAAGGAAGGAAGGAAGGAAGGAAGGAAGGAAGGAAGGAAGGAAGGAAGGAAATGGATAACAAAGGGGTCCAAAAAAGTCTTCAGATTTGTGTGTTGCTCTCGTTCAATGACACACAGCAATGTTCAATGCTTTTGGCAAGAAGTAGAAGCAATTTAATTCAGCATTAGACATCCTAGCTTCGAATTCTGGTTTAGCTGTTTCTCAGATTTGTGACTCTCAGCAAGTTACATATTCCCTGTAAGCTTCAGATTCTCGGCTATAAAATGGGATGATAGACTAGCCCCCATCTCTCAGCATTATGAGGAGATTTAAATGAGGCTGAATGGGTAAAGCACTAAGCCATACCCAACTTATAGTCTATGCTCAAGGGATGTTAGCTATTATTATTTTTATCATAAGTGCATAATTTCATGGCCAGTAGAAGCCATGTTTCTCAATTGGCCTTCTGGTAAAGAACAAGCATCCATCCGAGAACTAGGGTACACATCCTGCTTCCCTGCTTTGCATTGCCCCATAATCACCTTTAATCATCTACAGAGGCAATCACACCACTTTGCTGAACAACAGCCTGTAGTCAAACAGGGTCTGGCTTGAAACAGATCACAATTAGAGAAAATATCTGGGCATGGAAAACCCATAGCTAGAACCACACCAGGTGAGTCCAGACAGCTGGATGGAAATGAAAGAAGTCCTTCAATCCTGGTTCTAAAGCACACGGGATGGTGGCGGGGGTAGGGGGCAGGATGAGGGGGCGTTCAGTACAGAGATTAACACTTTCTCTTTCCTACAAATACATTGCAAGGAACAAGTTTTTAAAACCAGTTCTTCGAAAGGCACCACCTCCATGGTCAGCCTTACTTACAAACAGTTAGACCACCATCTGCAAGACCAAATCTCCCAGGCACCCAAAAGGCTTTTGAGAGTCTGAAGTTTCTTCAGAAACAAAGACATGTACTCTACAGGGATATTTCGATAAGCAACTATGACTAGAAGTAACCCAAAGTAGAATAGCTGATATCAGATCATCTTTCCTGAGAGTGTGTTTTCAGGAAGTGGATGGAAAGAGCAGTGGAGGGCAGCCCCTATTCTCTCCTTTCTCCCCTCTCCCATTGGAGCAAAAACAAGCCCTGGGTGGGGAAAGATGGAATGGTCTCTGAGGCTATTGTACCAGGGAGATCAAGCCCAGGGTGGGCAAGGTGGAATGGTCAAGGAGCAGGGTGAGTGGGAAGCCAAAAACAGTATTTTTCTATTTTGTAAGTTTTCCAGGCATCTACCTAGTCATGGGGGAGGAAGGAATTACATCATCTATGATAGCATTCACCAAGATCTCACTTTTCAAAGAGAATTAACTGGTTCTCAAGCTTCTCCTGGCTCTTAGCCCCTCAGGGGACAGTGGTTAGAGAGGATCTGTCTCTCTTTGATGCTGAATTGAGCCTCATTTGGTATGAAAAGGGGCCCAGGCTCCCTTTGACAAAGTCGACTAAGAAGGCTATTTATTGGCAGTAACTGTTTTCAGCTCCCTAATAGCCATCATGAAACTCCACAGGTACCTCATAAGAGATGTGCTTGACTCAAGAGGTACATTAGCAGAATGGAAAGAAAGTAGGAAGTAGGCAGTCCTGCAAGACCCACTTCCACAAAAAGCATCATCTCTGCAGGTCTTATTTCATTTTAAAATGTCCTTGAAAAGGTTTGCTACATGCTATATAAGGTTCCTAAATTAAAACAGGATGTGTATTCAAAAATTTTATCCAGATCATATGGAACATTCAGAGAATTAATATGGCCAGATAGGCCAAAATAAAATAAGAACTCTACCGGAGAATAAAATCATTAAAGCACTGTTGCCCAAAATAGAAAAGGAAAGTGGGAGGTACTTAATTGGACTATTTTTGCATTAATTTTTCTATTTTAAAAGAAAAATTTTAAAGATATTTAAAACCCTATTTTTAAAGATAGGATTTTACACATAGATAAATAAATAGATGTTATATGTAAATAAAATAATTTCTTCTTCAAACATATATTTGAATTTGTCTGGGTTGCTTTTTCCATACTCTATAAAACAGTGCTTTTTTTTTTTTTGCATTTATTCCTGGGACCCAAGAGAAATGTTACACTTATTGCAGAAATTATTTATCCCATGTATTTGTTAGGTTTGAATATTCATCTATTCTTGAATAGCAGACTGATTGTGACATTGAAATCTTGCATAATTTTTTTTAAAGATTCCGCTTAATAACTAAGCTTAATATGCATTCAGAACAGTGTCTGAGCAGCAGTAGTTCCTTGGCTCTTATATTGCTTCCTCTTCCAGTATAAGTCAAGAGGCTGGCTCTAAAACTCTTCCCCAGCTTGGGGAACAATCAACCCAGCCACCTCCCTCTTCTCACACTAAATGGCGTGGACTGGTTAAAAGCCTACCGTGAGCCTAGCATTGCACTGGATCAATGTTTCTCAGCCTTTTTTCATTATTACACCCCAAGGAGCCTTTTTAGAAAAAAATTTCTAATCACTCCCCTCCCTCATTAATTTTTCTTACCACAAATACATTCTATATCTCTTTAGGTACTGTATGAATATCTTTATAAAATATCTATGCAAAAAAATATAAAACTTTTTCACCCCTCCAAGAACCAGTTTTTACTCCTCTTATCCCAGCGAAGGTGGGGGGGGGGGGGAGGTTTTACTCCCATGGAGAATGCATGTACTAGATGCTCCACATTAACCACTTGATTTGATTTGATTTAATTTGATCTGAGACAGCAAAGTGTCATAAATAAAGTATATATCTGAGCCAGACTGCCTGGATTCAAACCCATGTACTGCCACTTCCCAGAGGTATGTCCCTAACCAATGAACTTCAAAGTGCCTCAGTTTCCTCATCTGTAAAATGAGGATAATAATGATATGTAGCTAATTAAATTAGTTAATATAAGTAAAGTGCTTAAAATAGCACCTAGCACATAGCAAGCACTATACAAGTGGTTGTCGTTTTATTAGCAAATCCAAGAACACTATCATGTATCTTAAGTATTACAAGCCTATTTTAACAAAGAAGAAACATACGTTCAGAGAAACACGAAAGCCATTCTCCAGGTGGCAGACTGCATGCTTCTCACTTTGTCCTCGCATGGTAGAAGGGGGAGGGAGCTCTGTGGGTAAGTATACCAGTCCCACTCCTGAGGGCTCCACACTCAGGAACTAATCACCTCCCAACGACCCCACTACTAATACCAACATATTGAGCACAGAGCCTTCTGAGACTGAGCAGTCTCTCCTCAGGTAGACAGCAGTACTTTCCCTGCAGAGGCGCTGAATGTCTTCCTCTCCTCTTAGGATGGGGGAAGCCTTTTGGTGTCCCACAAAGTTTCCTGGTCTAGGAGTCAAGAAGCTGAACTCAGCCCCAGGTTTCAGGCTATGAGCTTGGGCCCATCACCCTATTCTCTGGTCCTCAATTTCTTCAACTTGTTCATGAGCAGAGCCAGCTCTACAAATTCCACAGTTCCATAATTCTAGGACCACAAAGCTCAAGTGAGAGGTGGGAGTCATGACAGGCATAATCCCAGGACCCTGTCAGCCTGCCTTTTACCCACATCTACTTAGCAAGCAAACACCAAAGTCAAGAAAAGCAAGCACAAGCCTTCCCCCACAACTTCAAGAAGGCAGTGTCTTATCCCTGTGCCTCTGGCCCCTTCTTTCCAGGTCATCTAGATCAAAGGTACACTCCGTCCCCATCCCAGGCCAACCAGCAGAGGAGCAGGGGTGAATAAAAGAAGCTCAAAATAACTCATTAGTGGACCCAGCCCCTCCAAAGATTCCATGTTTCCTTAACCTGAAAAGACTGAGTAGCAAGTAATTAAATGTCATTATATAATAACAAAAATGATGGTTTCATATATATTTGATATGACTCTAGAAAGCAATATGCACTTATGGCCTACAAAGGTCTTAGAGTAACCACCAGGCATTTGCTTTATATTAACACTTTATTATATTGGAGTACTTTTACGCATGTGGTTTTGAGTCCTTTTTTTTTTTAACTTAAAGTTCTACTGTGAACATTTTCCTATGCCTTAAAGTAATTTTGAAAACCATGATTTTTAATGGCTGTTGACATTCCATCATAGGGGTAAGCCATCAGTAATTTAGTAATGTCTCTCTTCTTGGATCATTAGATTGTTTCCATTTTTTTGTATTAAATATAAAGCTACCAGAACATTCTTGTACATAGCTTTTTGTGTGAATCTCTAATTGGTTCCAAAGGATAAATTCCTAGAAGTGGAATTACAGTGTCAAAGTAGGTGAATGTTTTAAAGCTCTTGGATACAGTGTCAAATTACTTCAATAAAAAGATACCACTTTTTACTCTCATCAGCAGTACAGAGAACCCCTATTTCACCTCTGTGCCTCAGTTTCCTCTGAGAGATTATAATAGTATACCTAATAAGGTCATTGTACTGATTAAATTAGTATAAGTAAAATGTTTAAAATAATGTCTGCACTCTTGTCACCTATATTCTTGTCATTTTTCAATATTTGCCAATCTGTTAGGTTAAAAACAATTGCTTTAAGCTATATTTCTTTGATTATTATTGGAGTTAAAGACACTTCCATATATATTTCTTCTTTTGTGAAGTATCAAGTATCTGGTTATGTCCTTTGCTCATAAAAGGAAAACTTTCAAAAATCTCCCTCTAATAATGCCCTTTATGAGACAACCTAGCTAATAATTCTTTTTTTTAAGATTTTATTTATTTATTCATGACAGACACAGAGAGAGAGAGGCAGAGACACAGGCCAAGAGAGAGGGAAAAGCAGGCTCCACGCAGGGAGCCCTACACGGGACTCCATCCCTAGTCTCCAGGATCACAACCCAGGCTGAAGGTGGCGCCAAACCGCGGGGCCACAGGGACTGCCCTAATTCTTTTTGTTTTTGTTTTTGTTTTTGTTTTTGTTTTTGTTTTTGTTTTTGTTTTACACCTTTTTATTTTTTTAAGTTATATTTTATTGGAGTTCAAATTGCCAACATATAGCATAACACCCAGTGCTCATCCTATCAAGTGCCCCCTCAGTGCCTGTCACCCAGTCACCCCCACCTCCCGCCCACCTCCCCTTCCACCACCCCTAGTTTGTTTCCCAGAGTTAGGAGTCTCTCATGTTCTGTCTCCCTTTCTGATATTTCCCACTCATTTTTTTCTCCTTTCCTCTTTATTCCCTTTCACTATTTTTTATATTCCCCAAATGAATGAGGCCATATAATGTTTGTCCTTCTCTGATTGACTTACTTCACTCAGCATAATACCCTCCAGTTCCATCCATGTCGAAGCAAATGGTGGGTATTTGTCATTTCTAATTGCTGAGTAATATTCCATTGTATACATAAACCACATCTTCTTTACCCATTCATCTTTCGATGGACACCGAGGCTCTTTCCACAGTTTGGAATTGTGGACATTGCTGCTAGAAACATCGGGGTGCAGGTGTCCCGGCGTTTCATTGCATCTGTATCTTTGGGGTAAATCCCCAACAGTGCAATTGCTGGATCATAGGGTAGCTCTATTTTAACTCTTTAAGGAACCTCCACACAGTTTCCCAGAGTGGCTGCACCAGTTCACATTCCACCAACAGTGCAAGAGGGTTCCCCTTTCTCCACATCCTCTCCAACATTTGTGGTTTCCTGCCTTGTTAATTTTCCCCATTCTCACTGGTATGAGGTGGTATCTCATCGTAGTTTTGATTTGTATTTCCCTGATGGCAAGTGATGCAGAGCATTTTCTCATGTGCTTGTTGGCCATGTCCATGTCTTCCTCTGTGAGATTTCTGTTCATGTCTTTTGCCCATTTCATGATTGGATAGTTTGTTTCTTGGCTGTTGAGTTTAATAAGTTCTTTATAGATCTTGGATGCTAGCCATTTAGCTGATACGTCATTTGCAAATATCTTCTCCCATTCTGTAGGTTGTCTTTTAGTTTTGTTGACTGTATCCTTTGCTGTGCAGAAGCTTCTTATCTTGATGAAGTCCCAATAGTTCATTTTTGCTTTTGTTTTTCTTGCCTTCATGGATGTATCTTGCAAGAAGTTACTGTGGCCAAGTTCAAAAAGGGTGTTGCCTGTGTTCTCCTCTAGGATTTTGATGGAACCCTGTCTCACATTTAGATCTTTCATCCATTTTAAGTTTATCTTTGTGTATGATGTAAGAGAATGGTCCAGTTTCATTCTTCTGCATGTGGATGTCCAATTTTCCCAGCACCATTTATTGAAGAGACTGTCTTTTTTCCAGTGGATAGTCTTTCCTGCTTAGTCGAATATTAGTTGACCATAAAGTTGAGGGTCCACTTCTGGATTCTCTATTCTGTTCCATTGATCTATGTGTCTGTTTTTGTGCCAGTGCCACACTGTCTTGATGGCCAGATTTCAGGTTGTGCTGCCCTAATTCTTAAAGCTAACATACCTTTGAAGCTTAAAAATTCAAACAATTCCTAATTTTTTACTTGACTTTTGTCTTATAGCAATTATTATTTTCCTGCAAGGTCAATAGAAAAAAAAACATGGGTTTAATTTTTTTTTAAGGGCTTGCAGCATGAGCCACACCTGAATCAGCCTAAACTGTCTTAAGAAGGCTCATCATCTGTTCTTTAACTGAAATAACTGTATGGAAATAGTAAAAAGCATCATCCAAGACTCCCAAACATTGACTCGCAATGTTTCTTCCCTGTTGTTGCCCAGACACCCCAATACTCTGAGCGAATCCCTGGGTGAATCCATTCAAAAGGCAGATTCCACGCCCCGTCTTCAGACCCCTTAAATAGAATCTCAGATGCCTGAACCCTAGAATCTTCCTATTTTACAAGCTTCTTGAGTGATCGTTGTAGAATTACAATGCTAAATTATGTCTTGTTTGCCAGAGTTCATGTTGGTAATCCGTTTCACAAAGAATAATTAAACCAAAGGTAGAAATCCTTTGCCAGAACTATAGTAAATACCTACCAAACTTAAAGTGTTACGATTTCTGCTAAACATGGGTCTCCCAGTAGTTTGTTAACTGATCACAGATAGATTTTGCCTCTGTCCCTGCCCGTATTTCTAGCAGTGTGGCCTTAATAAGTAGCTTAATTTGCTAAGCCTTGATTTCCTCATTTGTATGGAGGGAAATTGAGGTACGTGTCTCATAGAATCATTTCAAGAATTGACTTCAACTATACATGTTCAGTGTCTAACACAATTTCTGGCAACCAAAAAAAATGGCAGTTGTAACATCAGTGGGATAAGAATTTGTGCAGCTGAGAAGGAAGAGAAATTAGTCTATAGCAACAGCTAAATATTATGGAACACCACAGTTTATAAACCACTTTCACAGAAATATTTTATTTGATCTTCTGAACATTTCAGTGAGATAGAAAGAAAACATTGTTATTATATCCCTTTTACAGATTAAGGCAACTGAGGGCTGATGGAGACTATAAAGCTATGTGGTCAGTAAGTGGTAGAGCTTACACTTCTGCCTTTAGAACCCAATATCTCAACACCTGCTAACAACATAAAAGACCAAGTGACCTAGAGACTGTAGTCCCTATAGTTATTTTATCATTGGAAATGTTCTCTAGTGTACTCTGTCTAAAAAATTCTCTTTTGGGGCTTAGAAAGTGCAATAAACAACAGCTAAATTAAAATCAGAGCAATTATCTTTTTTCCAGAATCTTAGCTTGCTCTAAATTACATTGGGTTTCCCTACAGTTGAAGGGAAATCATTTTCAAAACTTCTGTATTCCAAAAATATTCCAGACAGGTTTAAAAGATAACTCAAAATGCCTTCTCTTCCTCTGACCCCATGGCCTCTCACACTTAAAGCCATGGGTTCTTTCCTAGCTCTCCTTACAGCTCCCAAGCATCCTCCTCCTTTGCTTTAAAGAGTGTTTGCATAATATTCATGGTAAGATTTAGGTCCAAATTGTCAAAATGAAAATCCTCTGTCCTGAGGTATCAGCTAATGAAAACAGATCTTATTTTTATTCAATTCCCTAAACTCCTGATGCAGAAGACGCTCTCACCCACAACATTTTTCCTTAGGTTTCTCCACAACCAAAAATATTATCTGAAGAATCATAAAACTATGGGGCAAACAACTCATTGAGATTGTAAACAGCATATCACTCTTCATAGATCAATGCATCATTTGAATATAGCCTCATTCTGTGTTCCCAGCTTCAAGACAGGGCCATTCATAGTTCAGCACTTCATAATTACATACAATTAACAGCTCGAAGGCTGAGCAGCAGAATGACTGGTAAGCACTGTAAGCTACAAATCTGTTTTGCAGTAGTGTATATTTTTTTCTCCCTTGATTTTCTTTATTGTTGTTTTGCTTGTTGCCTATTAGCATACCTCTGGGGAATGTTTCAAAGATGTAATGTTAACGAGCAAACACTTGTGAGATTGCCAGCCTTTTCAAATGACTTTCTTTCTTTCCAGGGCACAGAAAGGGGAAAAATGAGCGGACACGTTGTTATGCGGCAAAATAGAATTATGCAGAAAATGCAAAATTATGCACAATATTATTTATACAGAGCACATCCCTGAAGAATTCAGGGCATCATTGACTAGCAGTAAGAAAGTAGGAATAGATCTGAATATTACTGTCTCCTAAAGAATCTTGTTAATGCAAGAACATCATGGATATTTCTCTGCAAGAATCAGGAGTTACTCTCGCTA
This sequence comes from Vulpes lagopus, assembly GCF_018345385.1. Lineage (NCBI taxonomy): Eukaryota > Metazoa > Chordata > Mammalia > Carnivora > Canidae > Vulpes > Vulpes lagopus. The sequence continues at coordinate 47,463,178 of NC_054829.1, read as the reverse complement.
AGCTTAGAGACCAAATGATAAAGTAATCACCTGGAGGGGTAAAGGAAGTAGAGATTTGCAAGGGGAGTGAGTGCACAAAGGCCTGTCAGGGACTCAAGTCTCACTAAATAAGAATAATAAAACAATAAAAGCAATAGCACCAACATGAACACAGTTAACAACTACTGAATGCTTGCCAGGTCACAGGCATTAACTCATTTAATCCTCACAACCATTCTGTGAAGTAGGTTAAGTTATCAACCCATTTTACAGTTGAAGGAACTAAGGCTCAGAAAATAATAGGTAACTTGCCCAAAGTTACACAGTGAGTGAATAAGCAAAGACAGAATTAAAACCCTAAAACCTGCTCTGAAGTCCCTTCTCATGGCTGCTGAAGAATGGGGCTCCACTGTTGGGGTGTGCTAGACCTAGGCTTCTAACTTCTCAGGTTTATAGGCCCTTGTAAAACTGATAAGAACAGTGGACATTTCCTTGGAAAAATACATATAGGCTCATACTAAATTCTGCAAGTAATCTTGAGGATATAGGTTTTTTGAGGCTCTTGTGAAGACCCCTATTCTAAATGAAACCCATGATGAAATTGATACATGGGGTTGATTCTAGACACTCATAGATGCAAGAAGTCTCTAAGTCACCAGCTATCATGCTTGAGGCACAGTGAGACACAGGACACATGTACCATGACCCTTCTTTTCAAGAGAACTTAAGACCATGGCTTTTCCTTTTGCTCTCTGATTCCACACTAAGGTTTTGTGCTTACAATTATATATTATCCTTGTAGTTCTAATCTATTCAATTAGCACTCATTTAATGCTTCCTCTTGATGTCCCCACTACCCAAGAGCAGTTATTATTACTGTTTATGGCAAATGGTAGGAAGGAAGGGAGGCATGGAGGAAGGAAAGGAGTTCTATAAATGCCATCCTCATGTGGAACTCCTCCATTCACTGGGTCCTCTAAACAGCTCAGTTCTCATCAGGGCCTCCTTCTCAGAGGCTTTATGTTTTTACAACCTCCAGGTGGAATGGACACCAAACTAGTAAGACAATTCTGTTTTCTTGGAAAAAAAGGTCATAACTATATTGGCAATTTGCAAACATATCCAGCAGTCATGCAAGTAGAGCCAATAGTTCCCACTATGATGGGGTTTGAGGGTGATGTCCACTGTGCCAAAATCCAGGCACTTCCCAGAGGTGCCCACAGCCCTGGAGTACCATGTAGGAGGCGGGATGGAATGAGAAACTCTTCCTGCCAGACTCAGGGAAGATGTCACAAGGACACTGACATTTGAGCAGGATCCTGCAGGATCAATAAGAACTGGTCAATAGCTGGGTCGTAGGGCAGGTCTATTTTTAACTCTTTGAGGAACCTCCACTCTGGGAAACGAACTAGGGGTGGTGGAAGGGGAGGAGGGCGGGGGTGGGGGTGAATGGGTGACGGGCACTGAGGGGGGCACTTGACGGGTTGAGCATTAGGTGTTATTCTGTATGTTGGTAAATTGAACACCAATAAAAAATAAATTTATAATTCAAAAAAAAAAAAAAAGAACTGGTCAATAGAGAAAGGAGAAAGGGTGTGGCAGGTGGAAGGAAGATCAGAAACAAGAGCACACAGCAGTGGGAGGAGACTATGAGAAGTTCTGAGTCCTGGAGAGAAGGCTAAAAAGGTGAGCTGGGGCCAGACAGCAAAAGGGCACATACTTTAGGCCAAGAAATTAATTGTATCCCTTAAGCTACTGGTTCTCAAACTTCAGTGCCCATTAAAGTTACCTGAGCATTTTTTACAAGTCCCTGGGCCTGCTCCCAGAGCTTCTGAATAATAGGTGCATATTTAACAAACAGGTGATTCTAATGCAAGTGATCTTCAGACCACACTTTAAAACAAATATACAAACAAAAACAACTCTGTTGAAAGCAGAGGGTAGGCTGCTAGCAAACTAAATGGTTTGCACAGAGGAGCTGTCTTTATACCCATTGTACAGAAGATAATGTGCACACAGGAATCCAGAGGCCCATTTGGTCACATCCATAGTTGATTGATTTCTGAGTGTTACAGTCCCATTCAAAGATACTCTGCCCTTACACCAGGAGACAGGGACCAGAAACAGTCCCCACCATTCAAGACAACCATAAACATGGCCCATACCCAGATAGACTCACCCGTGGACAGTGCCAGGCATGATGCTTGGCCTTACTAGGTACTCAGCGAGGACTGTGGAGAGAATCTCCTCTCTGAAAGACAGAGGAAATCTGAGCCCCTCGTTTCAGCAATTCAGAAATCCTATAGTAACAAATACCCAGCTGGCATTTCCATTAACAAAGATACTGTTTCCCCAAGATAATGCAGGTAAAACAGCAGTCCCCTATAATAGGTTTATTCACCCTTGCTTTACAAAAGGGTTTTGGAAGTTCTTCTTTGGATAGAAGTTGTATGATGACAATATCTCTCTAGGCAGAGTTTCCACCTACTACTGCCTGAGGTGGGAAGACATTGCCCAGATCTTTGTACTTAGCCATGAGAGTCTAAGGTGAATACCTGGGGAGGTTTGGATTTACTCTCTTGGTTATCAGCAGATCAGAAACATGCATTTAGCCCTGCAGAGAGCTGTTGAGAACTTTTATACCATACACACAGTGAGCACAGGATCCCTCTCAGCAGCACCCAACAGTCCCTGAATGAGCAATACGTGAGCCACTCCTGAGCTCTTTGAGTCCTGCCCCCCACACCTTGTATGGCTTGCATTGATAGTCAAACTTTTCATCTTTAAAATGGAAGGATTCAGGTCTTGATGCCAGGGACCTCCACTGCAGCCCTCCCCTGTGCTTGACTCACCTGCTTGGCGAGTCATTACATGCCAAGGTTTGACACCCTCAGCCTCACCACTTAGAAGGAATGTGTGATGACCATTGGTCAGCTATTGGGACCTAACAGCATAAATATTTGGTCAGGGTAACTCTAATAGTCAACTAGTTTCTCCTGAAATGAATCAGGCTCCTTACAAAATATGCTGGAAAAAGGTAAATGCCTTGTGTCTAAGACTGTTCAGTGTTTACTTCACTAAAACACTCCATTATTGCACACTGAGTGAGAGAAGGGACATAGGGAGGACCCGATTTCATAGTGATTAAATGCAGAGTAATTGTCGAAATTATTTGCATTTGTCTGAATAACACTCGCTTTTAAGACTATATCATTTAAAGCAAATTGTTGGATATTATTTTTCTGGCAGCAATAATCAGGCATTTTTCATAAAATGGCTTCCTTGCAAGAAAATCGCCGAATAATGGCAGAAACACACCCAGCTCTAAATACAATGAAGCGTGAGGAGGCAAAGTCAAGATTAAAACGGCTCTCACGCTGTGGATACACTGAAATGATGTCTTGCCGTTCCCAGGCACACTGGGAGCCGCTGCTGAGGCGCTAATGGGCCCCACACAGGCCTTCAGAGTGGCTTCCTTGCAGGGCGTCTGTAATAACTGGGCTTAGGGGTATACCAGACGGTGTAAACGCAGGCCCCAGTGCTGTTTGGGAGGACAAAAGCTTCTCTGCACCAGAGTTGATGTGCAGACTTCCACCCAGGTCTTGGGCTGCTTCTGAGAGCCTGTTTGCTCCCTTGTTCATAAAAGCCACACCAGAGGACTCCAAACCAGCCCACAGTAGGACCAGGGAATACTGGGACCCGAGAGCTAATTCTTTGCTTCTTGCCACCTTGCCTCCCTTACCCCCACCAAAAAAAGAGGGAGAAGCACAGGGCCCCTTAGAAGAGTGTCACCTTTTTAGAATGAGTTCTCATGTTATACCTCTCCTCGAAACCCTGGTCCCATAAAAAGCTGCCTCTGATGCTTGGTAATATCTGGGTTATATTTTCAAATAAAAACTACAGATTTAAAACCTCTTCTGATTCATTTCATATACTGCTTTTGGTTTGTCTTCTGTTCAGTCAACAAGTGTGTGCTGAGTGTCTTAATGTACCCACGCTTTCCCAAGGTCACTTGGATCAAGAGCATGCCTCTCCTCTGGCCGTCCAGGCCATCAGTGAGCCAGCCCACTTCCACGTCCAACCACATTCCCTCCCATTCCTTGTCAGACCCTCCCCAGAAGTTCGTCCTGCAGAAGCTCCATCTCATAGCTTGCCACCAACTTCTGAGCTGTCACACAGAGTCCTCCATGGTGTTCCTTCTGTTCTTCCTGTGATGCGTCATATTCATGCCCAGGCCTACATCTTCCTGGAAATTTGCCCAGTCAGGCCTCCTCCTACTTGCTGTCAATTTATTCCTACATTTCTTTCTCAGTATTCCTCTTACTATGTCCCTCATTCCCCATCTTTGCTGAGGGTTGCTACTCTGGGAGGCTCTGTCCCTTCTGATATCTGTTCCATTGAAATATCCAATTTTTCTCTTTGCTTCCATATAGGTATAGTTTCTTCCAACTGGGACTTGGAATTTGCAAAAATGGAAACCAGGTCTTTTACTTCTTGCTGTGGATTCTACTCACATTCTTCAAATGGCTACTGTGTGCCAGTCATGCTGTCTCTCAAAAGATCGAAAATGGTACTTACTATAGAGTACACACTGAATAAATAAATAAACATCTGTTGGCTTAACAAACAAACTCAGGAATTTGAGAAACAAAACAAAGAAAGAAATAAAAACAGAGATGAACCAAAACAGTGTTCTCTTAACTATAGAGAACAAAGTGGTGGTTGCCAGAGGGGAGGTAGGTAAGGGGATGGGTGAAATAGGCAAAGGGGATTAGGAGTGCACTTTTTTTAAAGATCATATTTATTTATTTGACAGAGAGAGAGAGAGAGGACGGGGGAGTGCACAAGCAGGGGTAGCAGGAGAAAAAGAAGCAAACTCCCCGCTGAGCAGGGAGCCCAACATGGGGCTCAATCTCAGGACCCCGGGACCATGACCTGAGCAAAAGGCAAAGACTTAACTGGCTGAGCCACCCAGGTGCCCCAAGAGTGCACCTATGATGAGCACTGAGTAATGTAAAGAATTGCTGAATCACTACCTTGTACATGTGAAACTAATAGAGCGCTGTATGTCAACTATACTGGAATTAAATTTTTTTTGAAAAAACAATAAAATTAAATAAACCCAGAACCCAATAAGCTCATTGGATTCCACACTTCCTTCTTGCTGTTATAGGGACAAAAAGCCTAATAAATATGTACACATCCACTCTGCACATATTTTTAACACACAGGATGCTATCTCTGCATGAGCAGGGATGACATCATTTCAAGCATTGAGCTTAAAATTCCCCACCATAGCAGATAAATAGTCCAACCAATACCAATTCAGTCATCCCACTGTGGGGAGGGGATGAGTCTCTGACTCTCTCAAAGCCTTTTGTTCTTGGTGGGAAGCAGAGTCAGCCTAAGAACCTGGCATAAAGGAAGCACAGTTATGTACGTACTTAGCCCCATAGGCCCTGACTCCTCAATGATGCTCCAGAAACTGCACAGCTGGAAGTCAAGTGGTGGTGGCCCAGTACCCTAGGTGAAGCAGATAGGAGAAGACTGTCCTCCAGCTCCCCAACTCCAAGCTTATGCTTTGCTCACACCAAACACAGACATACCTCAACTGTCTCCATCGTGAAGATAGCAATTTCCAAAAGTAGCCACATCAGGGAAACTTTAGGAGAACACCAGCCCTCAGGACAAACACTGAGAGGCGAGCCAGGCAGCAGCTATTTGCTATCTTTCCCCAATCCAAGCCATTCTGGAGATGGCAAGGGCCAATAGATAACCAAATGGAGGTTTTTTTTACATTTTTTTAATTTAAATTCAATTTGCCAACATAGAGTATAACACCCAGTGCTCATCCAATCAAGTGTCCTCCTCATTGCCCATCCCCCATTTACCCCATCCTCCCATCCACCTCCCCTTCTGCAACCCTGTTTCCCAGAGTTAGGAGTCTCTCATGGTTTGTCTCCCTCTCTAATTTTTCCCACTCGGTTCCCCTCCTTTCCCTTATAATCCCTTTCACTTTATCTTATATTCCACATACAAGTGAAACCATATTATTGTCCTTCTCAGATTGACTTACTTCACTCAGCATAATACCCTCCAGATCCATCCATGTCGAAGCAAATGGTGGGTATTCGTCTCTTCTGATAGCTGAATAATTTCCATTGTATATATATACCACATCTTCTTTATCCATTCATCTGTCGAAGGACATTGTGGCTCCTTCCACAGTTTGGCTACTATGGACATTGCTGCTATGAACATTGGGGTGCAGGTGTCCTGGTATTTCACTACATCAGTATCTTTGGAGTAAATACCCAGTACTGCAATTGCTGAATCATAGGGTAGCTCTATTTTTAACTTCTTGAGGAACCTCCACACTGTTTTCCAGAGTGGAAATTAAAATTTAAAACCCTATTTCCAGGGGACCGGGGTGGCTCAGCTGGTTAAACGTTTGTCTTCGGCTCAGGTCATGATCCCAGGGTCCTGGGATTGAGCCCTGCATCAGGCTTCCTGCTCAGCAGAAGGCTGCTTCTCCCTCTCCATCTGCCTTTCCCCCAGCTCATGTTCTCTCTCTCTCTCTCTCTCTCTCTCTCTCTCTCACACACACACACACAAATAAAAATCTTTAAAAATAAAAAATAATGCTGTTTCCAATAGTTGTGAGAACTCAGGCAAGTTGCTTAATCTCTTTCTCTCTCTCTTTCTCTCTCCTCATCTGTAAAATGGGGATTCTAATAATATCTACTTCACTGAACGTGCAGAATTAAAATGATCCAAACAAGTGACATGGTTAACACAGTGCTGTCACTCTATCATGGTTACTATCATTAACTGTTATCACTGAAATCCAAAATTAGACTTTTTCTCTCTTGTTCCAAATGGCCACATATCAGGAATCCATTTGCTTTTCCCTTCCTGCCTGCTGACTTTCATTCTTCAATTTTCCCTTCCTTTTCCCCTTTCCCTCACTCCCATCCCTACCTACAACCAGGAAGGCACAAGGGCTTCTTCTGAAATTACATCTGAAACAAAAGGAAGTAATGGTTCTGTGTCAGGCCTGATTCCCAGCTGTGTACACCACACCACGGCTCCACTGACTGTCCTTTCCTCATGGCCACGACATCAATTCATCTATATTCTGTCACCATCATCTCAGTACTAGTCATCCTTTAACTTCTCAGAAAACAGGGTGCTGTTTTCAGGATTTTCCTTATGTACCAATTGGAAACTGCAATCAAAAATTGTATCATCCAGCTTGTTGCAAGATAATGAAGCATTCTAATATCTTCCATGTTGACCAAGATGCACCCAGAAAGCAAATTATCTTAGAAAAAAAGGATGTTGGGACGCCTGGGTGGCTCAGCAGTTGAATTCTGCCTTTGGCTCAGGGTGTGATCCCAGGATCCAGGATCGAGTCTCACATCAGGCTCCCTGCATGGAGCCTACTTCTCCTTCTGCCTGTGTCTCTGCCTCTGTGTATGTGTGTGTGTGTGTGTGTGTGTGTGTGTGTGTGTGTGTGTGTCTCATGAATAAATAAATAAACTCTTTAAAAAGAAAAAAGGAAGTATGCATGTATGCTTAAAAAATGGAAACTTGTCTTTGTTCATGTGAAATGCTTTGTATTCAGTGAAGTTGTCTGCGTTTTATTTTCTCATTTAAGAAGTAAAATACAATACAGAACACTTGTCTGGATTTTCTTGGATTTTGGTATGCCTGTGGATCTTGTTTTATTCTCCATTTACTGAATCTTTTGTTATTAATATTTTAGTCCTTCAGTATGTTTCTTTGTAGTAATGGAAAAGCATTTTGCCCTCTAGGAGCCAAATACTACATCTAATAGCTCCGTTAACATGCCCTTCAGTAAATTAGCAAAAAATATAGTTTATCTTTTATTTATTAAATAATGAGACTGCTTTCATAAATAGCACTTTCCTTTATTTAGTGTGTACTTGAGAAGACTCTATAGGTTGAATAATCTTTCCATACCCTACTGTCATAGGCAGAATAATGACCCCAAAGATGTCTATATCCTATTCCCTAGAACCTGTGATATGTTTCTTTATGTGGCAGAAATTGTCACTAAAGTTAAGGACTTTGAAATGAGGACATTATCCTGAATTATTTGGTTAGGCTCAATCTAATCATATGAGTTCTTAAAAGTGGAAACATTTTCCTAGCTGGTGGTGAGAGAGAGACACAGCTATAACAACAGAAGAAGGGCCAAAGAAATACAACATGAAGACTCTCCCCACAATTGCTGGCTTTCAATATGGCAGAAGGAACACCAGCCAAGGAATGCAGGCAGCCTCTAAAAGCTAGTAAAGGGGGATCCTTGGGTGGCGCAGCGGTTTGGCGCCTGCCTTTGGCCCAGGGCGCGATCCTGGAGACCCGGGATCAAATCCCACATCAGGCTCCCGGTGCATGGAGCCTGCTTCTCCCTCTGCCTGTGTCTCTGCCTCTCTCTCTCTCTCTCTCTGTGACTATCATAAATAAATAAAATAAAATAAATAAAAGCTAGTAAAGGCAAAGAAACATATTATCCTCTAGAAGCTCCAGAAAAAAAAGAAGCCCTGCCAATTCTTTGATCTTGGCCCAGTGAGACTTTTGAACTACAGAACTGTAAAGAGTTGGTATTGTTTAGTCCACTAAGTTAATGATAATCTGTTACCACAGTAATAGCAAATAAATACATCCACTCAGAACTAACCCTTCGACTTCAAAGCCAATAAGAATATGAGGTTCTCTAGCATTCTAGAAAATTTCTATTAGAAATAGACTGGGTTGCAGTTGCAGATTTTTGCATATGGTATTCAGTTGCTGGAATGGAGTAGCATGAATGAATGAATGAATGAATGAATGTGTAGTGACTAGATACTTCAAATAAATGTACAAAAAAGTTGGAGAAAAAAATAGAAATGTACTGGTTTATAGATTATATATGTTATGAACTGTGATCATTAAGGAATATTAAGCCACTACCAAAGTAATCTGCAAAAAGAGAGTCTCAATCCCTTTATTTGGAATGATTACAACCATAATTAGGAAGTCAATATGTGGGCTGGTATTATTTTGTTAAGGACATCAAACAATTGCATAATTTGATGGTCTACTGTGGTAGAATAGTATTGCTTCTGTTAATGAACAGAGTAAATTCCTAAGCACAATTCTTTGTCAGAAATATGGTTAAAATGAGACAGAGGATTCCCCTAAGCAGAAAAGAAAAGGTTTAACATATAAACGCCCTGTTGAGATACCATCGTAATGAAAACATAGTGAACAAACGTAAGTGATTAGTCTCAGAGATTCCCCAGCTTTGGATAAGGAAAAAGAGGGTGCTGAGGTAGGTGGGAAAGATTGACAGGCTAAGTTAAGAATACTGAAGTCCAACCTCACAGAGGTAGTCACCATCGATTAAACAGAGGAACCAGGAGGCTAGCACTACTTTTTCTTCAAAATGATACAAACTCAAGCCCAGCATTGCACAATTTATATAGGCTTGAGGTTTGCTTTCTTTAATACTCCTGTTGGAATAGATCTTCCTTTCTAGGAAATTTCATAATCAAAGTATCAGCATATATTGTGAATTCTGAAAAATAGGTACTTACAATGGTAAAAGAGTAAACAGAAGCAGCCACAGTTAGATTTTAGATTCAGTGAGGTTTCTCCTTAATTGGTTATGTAATGTGAAAATTCCTGGTTGCATTCACTCTCCTCAAAAACCAATTGAACTCCCAGAATTGCAAGTAGCTGCTCCCCCTGAGATTCATGATACAGATAAAAATGTTACAAATTTTAGGAGAATTCCACTTTTTCCATTAGAGCCTATATACCAATCACATTTTATTTTTTTCATATTTGATAAATTGACAGATGACAGAGCCCATGATGATAACAGTGATAGGCCTCCCTAATTGTCATTCAAAGTAAGTTAATACATTCCTACCCTTAGCCTTCCTGCAGCCAGTACAGCCAAGTATTCTCATTAAACTTAGGCAAGACAGAAAGGCACCTTCTGGGGAGTTTTGACTAGATATAATCAGAACATGCACCAGAGAAATCAGAACATATGTACATCTGGAGACTTCAGAGTCAGTACTGTTTGATTGCACACTTGCTCCATTCATTTAGGATAAAATAGTAGTTTGGCAATGATTGTATTGTCTCAGTAAGCTGAATTTTTATTAAGTTTCAGAGGAAACTTCTATTCAGCCTATCTGACTTCTTTCAAACCAGATTGAAAGAAAGTTCTCTAATTATAACTACTGTGATATTCAGACCATCAGAGAATGATTCCAAGTTCCAAACTTTCTATTTTACTATCCTCAAAGTCAATAAAATATCCCTGAACCCATAATATTTCTATATCTAAAAACACCTTATAGCTTCACACTCCCAAAGCAACATAAATCTTGCTACAGGAGCTGAAGAATATGGCATCATCACATTACTCATCTACTTGTCTCCTTTGATATGAAGGAGAGACTTCAACATAAGCCTCTTAAAAACAGATTTTCAAATCAAAGATGATCCATAAAATATCCAGATTCACTAAAAATTAAAACAATAGATACAAATGGAACAAATCCTTTACTTCTGTGCTAGAAAAACTGCTCTCAAATTACACAAAATCCATTCTTCAAGATTTTTTAAAAGATACTAAAGAAAACCATTCTTCCCAGATTGTCACTTAAACTTTTTTTATGTGCGTTTTCCCATGATACATGAAGCTAGCCAAAGTGAAAAGGAATATTAAGGTCTTTATACATCTGCTATGTTCCTTCTCCATCTACCCCATTCCTCACATGAAGAACCAGATACCCAACAGACAGTGGAATCAGAGGCGTCAAAAGAACAATAACAGAACAGTATAGTTCAGTACAAAAGATGTTTGTAAAAAGTAGGAATGCAAAAGCAAATTATATAAGAGATTATAAAGATATGAAAATTTAAGTTCAGGAATAATCTTGGCTTCCAGGCTGCTCCTCGTATAGTGTACTATAGGTTGAACACCTAGGGTCTAAGTCCCACATCTGCCACTTACCAGCAATGATTTAATCTCTTAAGCCTCAGTTTCCTCATCTATAAATGGAGAAAATAAAAGGGTCTATTTCACAGGATTGTTAAAGAGATACCAAACCACAAAGATAAATGCATCATACCAGTCCTTCACATACACTGAAAAATTAAAGTGGAGTTCGTATAAAACATGATCTATGTAAGAAAGGGAATTAAAGACAAGACCTGGGTAAAGAAATTCCAGCATATTCAGGGATCCCCAGCAGCATGAGGGGAAGGCCAAACAGGATGTCTTTGGTGGGAGACATTGAGGAGGACCACAGGAAGTTGAATGTAAGCAGAACCGTGACATGTGATTTATAAGACCTAGAGGCATGACCACTATTTGAACCCTAAATGTCAACTAGGCCAAATATAGAAAGAGAGAACTAAAAATGTTGTTGCAAACAAGTGGCTTACTCACCCTCCATGTTTAAGACATGAGAAGAGAAGTAAAAAGCTGACTAACTGAAGCAATAGAGCTCCACTGTGCTGGGGATCCCTGAGCTGTGATAGACATGAGTAGGTGCTGATGTCTGGGGCAGAGTCCCAGGGCCAGTCTGTGTGAGGAGCACCACCAGGACCACAGAGCTCTCAGGGGGTAGAGGCACCTGGGGCATTTTAAGAAACAGATAACTGACAACGTCCAAACCACACCTACCACAGAACCTGGCCTGCTGGAACTTCGGACCTTTGGGGCAACAAGCTCCTACTTGGGAAGCACCAGCTTGTACCCATTCCACAAGTGTTCTCACTGGAGGAGTGTGGGAAAGAAGTTGAAGGCTCCATCTCCTTGATGCTCCACATGCCCAAAATCTCTCCAAAAATTCAACTATTTTTACAAAATAGCCCAAAAGTTTCATAGTGCTCAAGGATGGCACCACAATACCATTGAGGTACACAAGTACTGATGAATAAACTCAAATATTTCTAGGTAGAACAGAGAATGTCAGTCAATCATATGGAGTGCATAAAGCCCACCACAGGCCAAACAATGTAGCTGCTCTTCACCAAAGGATGAGCCCAAAAGTAGATAAACACAAAAACAAGACCTATGCCTCCAAAATGGCAGGGAGCTGAGAGTGAAGAGACAACTGATTTTTGTTCCACTCCAACATATCATGTGACATGGGGAGGGCCCTTCTCTGGGCCTCAGTTCTCTCCTTTGTAAAATGAAGTATAGAACTTGAATAATCATTTAAGTTCTTTCTAGTACTTTCTACCTACAAATCAGGGGGTTTGGGGTTTGAAGCTTCTGCTACTATTTCCTGCTATAATAAGATGCAGCCCTACATCTGGGACCACAGTAAAAGTCAGGGGAAATCGGCTCTGGGCCCAGAAATGGTCTGGAGCTGATCATGGGGTCCCTTGATGCTGGAGCAGGGCATTAGGGGTGATGAGGAAGACACTTTCCTGTAGCTTAGGGTAGTGTGGAGATACCATCTGGCAGCAGAATGAAGAATGCAGTTCTATTTCTTCCTGTACTTCTTCCTCACCACTAGTCCAAAGCTGTCTGAAGTAGTTGCTGACTTTGGAAGAAAGCACTAGAAGCCAAAGTTATTTCAATTAAAACTATCAAGTCTAAATGCGAGGAATGTTTATTAAAATAAAACGATTAATTCTGCAGTGTGCCTGAACTACAGATTGTCTGCAAAGTGGCCCGTGTGGTATAGGCCATACCAACTTTATTACCGAGTAAAATTTGTGTCTTAAAACTCTTGGCAGGAGGCTTCATTTGACGAACTGGGACTTTTTTTCCCTCGGCTGGCCCAGATACAGAGGAATTTGTGCCACTGAATAACATATTAGGCGCTTGCTTTTTGTTGTAGATACATTATTCTTTGTACTGTTCTAATGCTTTGTCATATAACTTAACTGCCACCTGAACAAGGAAGCAACGGTTCACATTTTTTAATACATTTTAGCTAAAGATTCAAACTAAACTCAGAATCATTTGATTCTTGAAAAGTCCTTCTCTCCTCTAGATCTTTGATCCCTCCCCTCTTTGATATATGTGTTTATACAATCAGCACAGGAATGATTCTTTAGAGTTTGATTTTTTTCTCAAATGTACTGTCTATTGAGTTCAAATGAAATGCAAAGCAGTATTTCAACATCTCACTGGTTTTGAAATTTGGATACTGGCTGGCAAATCTTACATTTCTTTCCATTTTCTTTGAATTGTTAAGAAACTGTGTGTGTGTGTGTGTGTGTGTGTGTGTTCTTTTAAATTTATAGTCAGCTCTGAAATTACAATGTAATAGCTTTAAAACGGTCCAAAGTGCCTCTAATGGGAATAAATTAAAATGGAAAGTATCAAGAAAGGCACTGAGCATTGTTTGGAATGCAGCTTTGTTTCTATCTTGGTTTATCCTTTGCCAATGGCTCCATTAGGGTATCACTCAATCAGTCTCTCTGCTGGATTGCAAGTTTACATTCATCCATGCACTAACCAGTCAAAGAAGAGTAGAAACCTCTACTCATGTAAAGCCATGACCCCCTTGAGAAAAAAGAAGCTTTCTATTAGTTTCTAATTCCACCAATGGTAGGAATGACAAATGGGAAATTTCTGTCATTCCTTTTACAAAAGGAATGTGTTCACAAAATGTGTTTTGTGCCTCTTCCCTTGCCCCTTCTGTAAGAGCACCATGGAACACCAAGACTAATACCCTCTTCCAAATAAATGAGAAGATATTTCATGCCACAAGGTTTGATGAAGTGAGGTGCTACTTAATTCTTCAGCCTTCCAGAAGCACCTGTGGTAACTCTTGATTATTTTTTTTAATGTAACAATGGAACTATCATAACAGTAATAACCACTTACAATTAACAAAGTACTTATTACACACTGGACACACTAAGCTACCGCTTCTGATACGTGAGCTCCTTTTATTTTCACAACATCCACACACAAACTCTATGGGGCAGTATTGTCCCAATTTGATAGATGAGGAAGTTGAGTCTTCCAGTATTTAATTAATATCTGAAGGTCACATGAGGAAATCAGGTAGAGCACAATTCTAAGCCCAGTCTGATCCTGATCTGGCACTCAGCCAGTCCTGTATGCTTGACAATAGTCAGAAGACATCTTAGAAAATCAACAGGTGACTTGGAATTAAAGCAATGAAGAAAAAGCAGTGTTGCTTAAGTAGCTTTCTGAAGAAATCCTCTCAAAAAGAAAGCTGTCTTGATTATACATCCATCTTAATTTTTTAAAAAGGTAAGATTCAGTAGGTGCTTTGTATGTGCCAGGCATTTTTCTAAGTATTTTTACATGTATTAACTCATTTGATCCTTAGAACAATTATCATTTTTACATCAGTACAATTACTGTCTTACAGATGAGGAATCTGAGGTAGGTGGAAGTTAAGTGACATGGAGAAGGCCACATAGCCAGTAAAAGTGGACACTCAGTTTGGAAGCAGGTTGTTTGGCCCTAGAGCTCACCCTCTTAACATGACCACCCTATGCTGCCTCCCCTTAGTGATTCACCCTATGCTGCCTCCCCTTAGTGATTATGGACGTTTGCTTTTGAAAATAAAATCCTAGGGATGGCACCTGGAGAAGAAAAAGCCAATGAAACAGCTAAGCTGGGTCTGCATGAGAAACTAAGAGGAATTTAAGAATAGGCCAGAAGACAAAGAAGAACCCAGAATCATCACAGGCACCTGCCATCCAAGTCCAAAAGATGAACAAGAAGAATCTCAGAGGGACGAATAGACACAGGACCATTCAAAATAGAGATGTGTTATATTTAACTTTAAGCTGCTAGCTAAGCAACCACCCCCAAGACACACAGAGCCTTGAGAGGGGGCGCTTTGTGTACCAACAGAACCAGGATGGTGTCTGCAGCACAGAAAAGGGCTAGCAGACACAGGAGGTATGATGCAAAAAGTCAGCAGAAATGCCTGGGATAAGTGGAACCAACCTCCAGTGATCTACAGAAATGAGATGACCCACCATAAGTGGGATGGAGACTCAAGACAATTCCATTCAGTCTTTTTTTTTTTTTTAAGGATTTTATCTATTTATTCATGAGAGACACAAAGAGAGAGACACAGACATAGGCAGAGGGAGAAGCAGGCTCCCCACAGACCTGGGATCTCCAGGACGCTGAGATCACAACTTGAGCCAAAGGCAGATGCTCACCACTGAGTGACCCCGGCGTCCCTCCACTCAGTCTTAATGGACAATCTCATCACAACAAATGAAGGACTTGAGGACACCGAGACAGCTGAAATCTGAGACGAGTCAGACTGAAAAGATTCTAATTTCTAAAATTAAACACTCATTCAATATTTATTTTTTTTTGTTTTGGTTTTTTTTTTTTTTTCATTCAATATTTATTGAGTGCCGGGGATCCCTGGGTGGTGCGGTGGTTTGGCGCCTGCCTTTGGCCCAGGGTGCAATCCTGGAGACCCGGGATCGAATCCCACATCGGGCTCCCGGTGCATGGAGCCTGCTTCTCCCTCTGCCTGTGTCTCTGCCTCTCTCTCTCTCTCTGTATGACTATCATAAATAAATTTTAAAAAAAAAAGAAAAAAATAAAATAAAATAAAATAAAAAAAATATTTATTGAGTGCCCACTGCATACCAGGCTTTCTTTAAAACAATAGGAACACAAAAGTAAGCAAAAGAGACTTGGTCCCTGACCCCTCAGGGTTTATAATCCAGGGAAGAAAACTGACAATTAAGCAATCACATGCACTGCAATGTGACAAATGATACAGTGAGGGAAGTCCAGGGGCCAGGGAGCAAAGAGCAAAGGGCCCTACGATAACCTTCTTAGGAGGCACATTTATGCAGACAGATGGAGAAAGCACTGAGGAGACTCTGGAAGGAGGCTTGCATGTTTGGGAATGGAAAGGAGCTTACATCCGGAACTTCACTCAGAAAAAGGAAAAACAAGGGGAGTGGTGGCAAGAGATGAATCTGTGGAGGGCAGGAATCAGGTCACGTGGGGGTTGGAAGCCACATTGAGAAGGGGGGGGAGGGGCGGCAATAGGAAGACAATTCAAGTGTTAAACAAGGGAATTATATGACCAAATGAGAGTTGCTCGTTTTAAAGTTTAAAACAATTGGTGAAAAAGGGCACCTGGGTGGCTCAGTCGATTCAACAGCCAGCTCTTGATTTCAGCTCAGGTCATGATCTCAGGGTCCTGAGAAGGAGCCCGTGTCAGGCTCCACACACAGCACAGAGTCTGCTTGAGATTCTCTCTCCCCCTCTCTCCCTCTGCCCCACTGCTCCCCATTCACCCACATGCTCTCTGTCTCTCTCTCTAAAATAAATAAATAATTTTTTTAAAAAAAGGTGAGGGGAACATTAAAATTATGTTTTATTTCCCTGAGCTGAAGATCTGTGGTATTTTTCAGTTGATAAAGATTTCACTCCTCTAGTGAGATTTATTCTGGAGTCATCTCTAATCATCTTCATATAAGATGTAAATTTGCATGGTATCTGTCAGCAAAGGTCATTCTCCATACAATCTGGGGACTAGACCCACAGTTATCACCTTTCTGTCTATTATGTTGACTCAGATTCCATAAAATTATTTTATTTATTACAAATGCACCCTTAGGGGCACCTGGGTGGCTCAATTAGCTAAGCATCTGACTCTTGGTTTTGTCTCAGATCATGAGATCTGGCCCTGTGTCAGGCTCCATGCTCGGCGAGGAGTCTACCTGAGATTCTCTTCCTCTGCCGCTATCCCCCTCTAAAATAAATAAATATTTTTTTAAAAATACACCTTCAGTGCAGGTCAAACACTGCTATAAGGACTTGACAAATGTTAATTCATTTAATCCTCATAACAACTCCATGAAGGAAGTACTCTTATGATTTCCACTTTACAGATAAGTAAAGTCTCTCTCTGCAGGGAGAACAGTCACACAGCTAGTAAGTAGTAATGCAGGATTCCAACCAGTGCCCTGGATTCACAGCCCATGCACTCAAACCACTACCCCATGCAGCCTATCTGATTGATTCTGGGGAGGCTAAAGACAAAAGAGGTCTGAGTAGGTATGACATGCACTAGTCACTTGCACAAATGTTTATTGAGCCCAGACCGGAATGAGGATACAACCATGAACCTGGCCTAGTTCCTCCCTCCCAGCCCACAGTGTCCAGTCCAGCAACAGAACAGACAATAACCCCAAATTACATTCCATATAAGAGGAATAAAGAGAGGAGGTTAGCACCTGGCGGAAGGACATCTCACTCCCTCTGCTGCAGAGAAGCCACCAGCGAAGAATTCCTGCAGAGGATGATACTAGAGCTCACAAGGAAGGGCTGGTGGGATTTGACCAGATGAGCAAAGGAGGAAGGAACACAAGAGCACATAATGGTTTGGTTTGGGTTATCACAAATTTTTCAATGTGGCTAGTGACTCGGGATCACTGGGGGAAATAGCCAACTATGGGACTGGAGAGGTGGGATGTTTCAGACTTGTCTGAGCAGGATTGTCCACCGATAAACACCAAACAGCCAGGTTCTCAGGAAGCACATGTTCTGCTCATGTAACAGATTATACAATAAGAACACCTGAAAACAACAGCTCAGTTGTCTCTGTGGATTGTTTAAAGTGTTTCCTTGCTAAAATCTTTCTCTCCAGGTCCATGCACATCTGAAACACTGCTCTGGGGCCCAATTTTGAAACTGCATATCCCCCAAGCTCCTCCCCCATGGACCTGGCATCCAAACCTTGTGAGTAATTACAGATTATCCCCATGCCAGATGGAGTAATTCCTTGTAAAAGGAGTGACCACTCCACCTCAGGACTTCTGTCCCTCTGAAATAACTGAACTCTATGCCAAGGATAAAAATAAATCCCTAAATCCCAACGCAATAATTTTAAAACACTGTATCAACTTCTGTCTCATAAAAGACCCAGAGTAGTGTTTCAGATGTGCATGCATGCTTCTTCAAAACACCTCCAGCCACTGTGGGTTTTAATGTTTCTCTTCTAATAGTAATAATCAAAACAATTCTAATTTTTAATTAATTGTTTTGACTTCTATAAGCATTATGCCTGGAACAGACTTTAAGCCAAGAACATAATTTGACAAACTTAATTGAACACACGTTCATACACACTTCATACATAAATGCATATGTATGTTCAAATGAAAAGGCCAAGTTGGAACTGGAATCAAACGGGCATAAAAAATTAATTAACATGACTTTACTTCCTTCTCTATTTATTTCCCAAACAAAGAGTTTCCCAACAACTTTTATTCTTGATGGCTCCCAACAACCCCACAGGACAACTAATATCTTTTAGGCATTATTGTAAATAATAGAAGGACATCCATAGAGATCACAGTGTGGCTATGACTTTGTGTAAAATGAAGCAGAATGTTGAGACAAAATGTAGGTAATTCAGAAGAGAAAAGTGATAATGAGGAAAAGAGAGACTTTATTCCAACCTCCCCATCTTTTTTTTTTAATTTTTTTTAAATTTTTATTTATTTATGATAGGCACACAGTGAGAGAGAGAGAGGCAGAGACACAGGCAGAGGGAGAAGCAGGCTCCATGCACCCGGAGCCCGACGTGGGATTCGATCCCGGGTCTCCAGGATCGCGCCCTGGGCCAAAGGCAGGCGCCAAACCGCTGCGCCACCCAGGGATCCCCCAACCTCCCCATCTTACATCCTTTGTTTGGAAACAAAGGTCCAGAGAGAGCAGGCTGTTGAACTCCAGACACATGGCCCAGAAGTAGAGAACCAGGACCACAGCCACATTCTCTGACCTCTAGTTCAATTTTCTTTCTGATTCTTTACCTCTAAAACTATTTTAGATGTAATTCCTAGAGGTTCTTAGAAGAGAGTCACAAAGGGCTCACAGTCACAGGATAAAACTCTAGTATCAAATGTGCTTGGAGATTGGAGAGGAAGTAATGTTTTATTAATTTAATATTTAAATATTAGAACAATACAAGAATAGTATGGGTTTTTAAATTTTTAATTTCATGAATTTTTTCAGCATACTGCAGAAGACTTCAAAGAAAGGTTATGCTTGTGGGAGCCTCTTTGGACCACCCTGCAGATTGCTCAGGGAAGCACAGGCCCAGAGATCCCTGCAGCCCAGACACCACAGTCCCTGCTCCAGGGAATCAGGTTGTCCCACAAAAGTGGAGCTAGCTTTTCTTATACACCCTGCCCCAGACTGGGTCTGACCCTGAAGGGCCTAAGAAGTGGGCTGCGAAGGGAAAACCTTTGAGCGAGACTAACCCCAGGGCCTGGGTCATCCTTCTCCAAAGGAAGGAAGAGGAATGCAGGAGAAGTAGAAGTGAGAAGGGAATGCTTTGGGAGGGTACAGAGTGATTGTCGCATCTCCAGAAAGAGGAGCCAGCCTGTCAGCAGTGCTAACACTCAGAAGAGCAGAAATATTTGTTATAAAGGCCTTGTGTTTGCTCTTTTTTTTTTCAAGATTTTATTTATTTATTCATGACAGACACAGAGAGAGAGAAGCAGAGACACAGGCAAAGGGAGAAGCAGGCTCCATGCAGGGAGCCTGATGTGGGACTCGATCCCAGGACTCCAGGATCACGCCCCAGGCTGAAGGCAGCACTAAACTGCTGGGCCACCGGGGCTGCCCCTTGTGTTTGCTCTTAATGGCAA
This sequence comes from Vulpes lagopus, assembly GCF_018345385.1. Classification (NCBI taxonomy): domain Eukaryota; kingdom Metazoa; phylum Chordata; class Mammalia; order Carnivora; family Canidae; genus Vulpes; species Vulpes lagopus. Next base: position 47,443,525 of record NC_054829.1, on the reverse strand, counting down.
AGCAGAAAGGCTGGCTCCCCCACCGGACATGAGGAAGACCCAAACGAGCTACACAGCCAGACCCAAGGGACCACAGAACTCTCTTACAATGGGTCCCCACAAGACAAGAAGAAACACAGTCCTGGGACAGGGTTTCCTCCCTGTTCCCTTAGCAAGGAGGAGGGGGTCATGGTCATGGATTAAAGCCATCATGGTCACTCTGCACCAGTCGGTCTTTGTTTCTAAGACTCCTACTTCTACATTAACCCTATTATGCTCTGTGCTATCGCTCTACAGGCTCTCACTATTTTTCTCCCTGCTCTTGGCTTTAAGAAAGAACTTTCCTCTGGGCCCATTCTTCTCCCAAATTCCAGCTGCATCTGTGATTTTTTTGTGGGCTTCATCTTCTGTTCTTGTTTCAAACTCCTAATTCTGTCTTTGTCATGGCCACCCATATGTGAGTTGTCCTCTTAGGTCACTACTAGATCACCTATAACAACAGATTAGTGACTTGCCTTTCCTGTTTCATCAGTTATATTTATCAAATCAAAAAATAAATCTCTCAAAAACATCTTAGCCCAGAGAAAACTCTTCCTCCTTTCTCAGTGATTAATTTTTCTCTCTGTATGTAACATTTTTAAAAGCATTTGCTGTCTTTCCAGAATGTTAAATATGTTTGATTTTTTTTTAATTCTATTACCTTAGTCATAGAACCTCAAGTGTCACCAGGAAGGCAAATCATAATAGAACTGAGAAATACCAACTTAAAAGCTTTGGAAAGGCAGTTGAATCAGCATTATAGTCACCAGGCTCAGAGAGAATAGAGGGCAGATGTGAGATGCAAAACTAAAAACAGGCATTAAATGAAAGCCTGATCATTAAGGACTCCATCCTATGTCCAGGATGCTAACAGTCAGGTACACATCTCCTGTGAGGAGACTTGGGAATTCTGGGGAGAAACTAAATGACATGGATAAAAATAAGATCTAATGATTCTAATCTCTTAAGGCTTCCTTAAAAATAAGGTTCACTGGGCAGCCTGGGTGGCTCATCGGTTTAGCGCCGCCTTTGGCCCAGGGCGTGATCCTGGAGACCCGGGATCAGATCCCATGTCAGGCTCCCTGCATGGAGCCTGCTTCTCCCTCTGCTTGTGTCTCTGTACCTCTCTCTCTCTCTGTGTGTCTTTCATGAATAAATAAATAAAATTTAAACAAATAATAATAAGGTTCATTTACAACCTGATCACCCTACAGAGAAGTCCACCTTATATACAGAGTTTTCTCTCTGCCCTTTTGTGCCTCAAATTTAGATGGGAACAGACAAGCAAGGATCACTAGAAATTGGAGGAAAGACTTCAGCATGAAAGAAGTAGACCACATAAACAAATAGAAAAGAAGTACTTGGAGGAAATGGGTAAAATGCAAAGAAAGGAAGAGAAAAACTTTTTTAAATCCATATTAAATGCTCTCAGTCAGTGAAAAGAAGGTAGGACATTCAAGAAACCTATGGAGCTGATAAAATGAATGGCATGCTTGAACATCTGGAAGAAGCTAGTGATTGGCATCTGGCAGATCTATTGAAGCAATAGGAAATATGGCAATAGGCACAGAGACAAAGCCAATAAAAAATGAGATATTAACAATTCCAGGAATGATAAAAAAAAACTTGGAAGGGCCTCACTACATAGTTATTGACTTTAAATTTCATTGATTACCCTGGAATGTTATAGTAAACCTGGAAAAAAGAATTCGTACAAAAAAGGAAACCTATCATATCATGTTTGGCAAATATGGGTTCAGCAATGTGAAATATTTACAATAGTCATAATAATGGAAGTACTGGTTACTTACCCAAATTTGTGATGGGGTAGCTAAATACTTTGCTTATGTGCACAAGTTACTTTGATGAAAGTAAAAATTAATTTAAAGTGAATAAGAAAAAGCTATGGAAAACTGTATGGCAGTTACTCAAGAAATGGAATTACCATGTGATTCATAAATCCCACTCCTGGGTATATACCCCCAAAAAATCAGGAGCAGCATCTCAAAGAGATATTTAAAGACCCATAATCCTAGCAACCTTTCTTAAAGTAGCCAAAAGGTAGAAACAACTCAAGTGTCCACCAACAAATGAATGGATAAACAAAATGTAGTATTTTCATATAATGGAAGATTATTCAGACTTCAGAAGAAAATTCTGGCACATGCCACATACAACCTTGAAGACATTATGCTACATAAAATAAGCCAATCACAAAAAGACAAATACTCTATGATGTCACTTATATGAGGTACCTACAGTATCTCAAATTCATAGAGACAGAAAGCAGAATGGTGGCTGGAATGGGAGTTCTTTAATAGGTACAGAATTCCAGTTTTGCAAGACTGGTTGTACAACAATGTAAATGTTAACACGGCTGAATTGTGTTAACACAATTGAAGATGAACTGAGTGGGAAAAATTAGAGAGGAAAACTAATCATGAGAGACTCTGGGAAACAAAGAGTTGCAGAAGGGGAGATGGGTGGGGGATAGGGTAACTGGGTGACGAGCATTAAGGAGGCCACATGATGAGATGAGCGCTCGATGTTAAACTATATGTATGTTGGCAAATTGAATTTAAAAAAATTTTAAATGGTTAAGATGGTAAATTTTATATGTATTTTACCACAGCATTTTAAATGTTTAAAAGCGAAGAGGAAAAAATGAGAAAAAGGCAAAAATAGGGATGCCTGGGTGGCTGAGCGGTTCAACGTCTGCCTTTGGCTCAGGCCATGATCCTGGAGACCAGGGATTGAGTCCCACGTCAGGCTCTTCACAGGGAGCCTGCTTCTCCCTCTGCCTGTGTCTCTGCCTCTCTCTTTCTCTCTCTCTCTCTCTCTCTCTCTCTGGGTCTCTCATAAATGAATAAATAAAAAATCTTTTTAAAAAAAAGCATAAATAAATAAATAAATAAATAAATAAATAAATAAATGCAAATAGGAACAAAATCATGATGATCCAAAACTATTTGGGGTTTTTGGGTTTTTTTTTTTAAGATTTTATCTATTATTTGAAAGAGAGAGAGGGCATGAGCAAGGGAGAGGAGTAGAGGGAGAGGGAGACTCCCCGATGAGTGGGGAGGCCAACAGGGGCTAGATCATGACCTGAGCCAAAGGCAGACACTTAACTGACTGAGCCACCCAGGCACCTTGATCCAAAAATATTTGTAAGGCTTAACTTCAGTACTAAAAAGTTGTAGTATACATAAAAGTGACTTTGCTATCTAGTGACTGACTTTTTTTTTTTTTTTAAGATTCATCTATTTTTTGAGAGAGAGAGAAAGAAAGCACAAGAGCAAGGTGGGAGGCCAGAGGGAGAGGGAATCCAAGCAGATTCTGTGCTGAGTGATGAACCCTACTTGGGGCTTAATCCTAGAAGCCAGAGATCACAACCTCAGTAGAAACCAAGAATTGGATAGTTAACGGTCTGTGCCACCCAGGCGCTCCTTTAATGATTGACTTTAAATTTCCCTGACTGTCTTGAATGTTATTCCCAATGTGAAAAAAAATATGTTTTTAAACAAATCTATGTTTCTGTTCACATATAGGTAAAAGAGTTAAGGATGAAATGTTGGTGCTATGTTGGTGGTGGTGGTGGTAGTGGTGGTTTTAGTAATGTAAAGTTTAGTGTAGTCATATTTTAGTTTCAATCATGATAGTAAAATAACACAAATCAAGGTGGTCATCAGATGAACAAAAGTATCAAAAAAAAACTCCAAGTATACCAAATATAGGTCATGCATAGGAAATTCCCTCAATTTCACTATAAAAAAAAGGTTAAAACATAAATCAGAACATTCTGCTAAGTAATAAAGCACCCTTCAAATTGCACAGCTGCATATCCTTAACTATGAGTTTTACCTAACAGCTATCCTGTCCATAACTCCAAGAAACAGAAAGAATCTGCAGATTTAAACATGAGGTTTTATTCTATTTCATCTAGTGAAGCCATCAAGAACTGCTACTATGGCCCACCTAAGTTTCAAGTATTCATTAAAAACTGTTAAGATAACATACCAGGTACGTGTGAGGGAGTGAGGCCCAAAGAGTTCCTCCACTAAGAACTCAACCCTCAACCTTCTTCTGAGTAATGAAGCATCCTCCCCAGGTGCCTAAATCTGGTACTGATCTTCTGTTTTAATTAAGCAACTCAGCAGCATCTGGTCTGGAGTATAATTTATCAAAGGAAATGTGTGAGGGAAAGGACAGCCAGAAAATGGATGGAGACTTACAGTGGCTCACCTCTATACATTCCTCTACAAAATGTAGTTGAAGATTATGGCTCTATTCCATTCTTGTCAAAAACTGGATAGCTTCCACCTGCCTGAAAGAGATATTCTTGGTTTTCTACCCCTACTCTCTTGGGAATTCTTGGACGTTCTGTGTTGCAATTTATTTTGAATGACAGATTTTTTTCTATCTGTGGTTTAAAAAAATAATAATGTGGGGGATACCTGAGTGGCTCAGTGGTTTGATGCCCACCTTCAGCCCAGGGTGTGATCCTGGAGACCCAGGATCGAGTCCCGCGTCAGGCTCCCTGCATGGAACCTACTTCTCCCTCTGCCTGTGTCTCTGCCTCTATGTGTGTGTGTGTTTCTCATGAATAAATAAATAAAATCTTTAAAAATAATAATAATAATAATTAATAATAATGTGACAACTACCCCACCCCCTAGGTGGTTTTCGATTTTCAAACCCATGACTTAAAACTAATCTACTTTAGAAATGGTTGAGCCGACCCCTCCACCTTTACTCCGCCACCCCCTGTAGAAGGAGTGGATGATAGCTCAAACCACACTCCATTCTCTTTACTAGCTAGGGGGCCTTGAGCATTTTTGTAACCATTCTAAGTATGGGTTTTGTTATCTAAAAAAATGACGAAAATAAACATATTTCACGGGATTGCTGTGATGATTTTTTTTTAAGATTTTATCTAGTATTCATGAGAAACACAGAGAGAAAGGCAGAGACCTAGGCAGAGGGAGAAACAGACTCCCTACAAGGAGCCAGATGCAGGACTCGATGCCCGGACCTGGGATCATGACCTGAGCCAAAGGCAGGCACTCAACCACTGAGCCACCCAGGTGCCTGATTTTTTAAGAAGATAATGTACATAAATCAAAAAAGTGTCTCTCAAAGTTGGTTCTTCATAAATGTCAGTTCCCTTCTTTGGGTATGCAAGAGTCCTAGCAGCTTGGCCTGAACTATAACCCAGCTTCCAAAATGCCCAGTCCCAGAACCTGAGCATCAAAATCATTCCAGAATTCATTGTTTTAAGAATTTCAGGTTGGAGGCACCTCGCTGGCTCAATCAATACAGCATGCAACTCTTGACCTTGGGTTGTAAGTTCAAGCCTCACCCTGAGTGTAAAGCTACTTAAAAATAAAATCTTAGGGATCCCTGGGTGGCGCAGCGGTTTGGCGCTTGCCTTTGGCCCAGGGCGCGATCCTGGAGGCCCGGGATCAAATCCCACATCAGGCTCCCGGTGCATGGAGCCTGCTTCTCCCTCTGCCTGTGTCTCTGCCTCTCTCTCTCTCTCTCTGTGACTATCATAAATAAATAAAAAATTTAAAAATAAATAAATAAATAAATAAATAAATAAATAAAATCTTAAAAAAAGGATTTCATGTTGGCGTTAGAAAAGTTCATAATCTCCTTATATTTTAGCTTTATGCAGGCCACCCTCAGGGGCAAAAGAGTCAAACAACAGTGGCCATGGACTTATGGAAGAATTCTGATGTAGTAATTCATCTGCATCATAGGACATCCAACAAAAGAAAGAAGCCTCCTGCCCAGTCTCTGTAAATCTGCATATTTTGCCCTCAATAAATAGAAGAAGCCCCCAAACCAAAACTCAAGTTTCTTCATTAGAAGTGGCCTTGAACACCTGCCACTCTTCTCCATGACTCCAAAGAACTCATACAACTCCTCTGAAAACCATTTCTCCAGTCTAAGGAAAACATCATATACCTTTGTAGCCACATTGAACCTCATCAATAACCAGAAGAATCACAGCACAACTATGTTCCCTTGTGACAAAGAGCCACAGATGTTATTTATGCAAAGCAATTATATAACACTCTGTTCTGGGTATCAGTCTAAGCATTTTACAAATAATAACTCATTCAATCTTTGTAAATGATTAGGTAGATGAGACACTATTATTATCCCCATTTTATGGAGGAGGAAACTGAGTCTGGGAGCAGTGAACTGCCAGACAGGCTACTTTCAAGATCTCTGCTCTTAACTACCGAATCATGTGGCCCCCTCACACAACTCAAGGGCTACACTCAGAGTGGTGACATTATAGAAGTTCTTTCTGTGCATATAATATTATCAATAGCAAAGCCAGAGGCCCAGATAGATGATAAAAGTTGTTGTGCTACAGAATTATAATGGGTACATGGAAGCTGCAAATTACAATGGACAGAGGCTGGAATGTACCATCAAATTGACTTGGATCAAATCCCAGGTCCATAAATGTGTGTGTCTCTGAGCTAGCTGATTAACTGTGATGAGTCTCGGGGTCCACATCTCTCAATAGGGACCATGGTACCTATTGCACAGAATTCCTGGGAAGATCAAATGAAATAACATAGGTGAAGTACCTATAATGTGCTTCCCACAATAGTACACATTCAATAACCTGTAGCCTTCAGATTTAAGGTTCTGTCTTGCTGTGTACAGGTGATTTGATTTTTTCCACGAGAGATTCACAAGTAATTGAAGACAACAACAAAAAATTCTGTAAGAAACCTTATAGGCAAAGAGTCATTCAAACTCCAGAAGTTAGAAAACTAACAATTCAGTTCTCTACTTAAGTAAGTTTTCTGGGCATTTAATAAATAAATAAATGGGTATGGGCTCAAAAGCCATACACCTTGACTATAGCAGTCAAGTGTAGAAGCAGTAAAGGAGGCTGTTTCAAAACAACCTACCTGGTCTTTTAAATAAAAATTAATCCTTTGTCACTGAAAATATCATTCTCCTGTTTCATTTATTAAAAATGCAAAGAGGTAAGTACTATAGATGATATCTTACCAGTTCAATATGCTCCTATAGTATGATTATATCATCAGTCCTCTTCCTCTTTCCAGAGCTTTGGTGGGACTGTGTTTCTTTGACCCCTTGAACTAGGTGTGGGCATGTATCTCGCTTCGGCTAATGAAATGTGAGAAGTGATATGTGTCTCTTCCAGGCAGAATGATTTAATCACCAGAGTGAGACCCTGCAGAACTTCATTCACCAGTTCTAGGGATCAGGAAGCTCGTATTGAGTTGAAATCTCCATCAGCCTGAGTTTCTGAGTGACCATACATAGAGCTCTCCCATCCATTCTCACTGGTCATGTATCTAGAGCCAGTAAAGTTTTGTTACATGAAGTCACAAAAAGTGAAGGGCTGCTTGTTATGGAAGCTTCACCTAGTTTAGTCCAACTGACAGGATAACGGGATAACTTACAGAGAAAGTTGAATTAATGCTGCAGACGGACTCATCTCACTAACCTCACAGAATGGAGATAATTCAACTCAACTCCTGATTGTTTAAAAGGACAAATACAGCTGATTGTATCACTGTAATCTCACTTTTCAGTAAGTAGCTGCCTCCTATCTATTTATTCTAATTTTCAGGGCTTTCTGCTACTTTGATGGTAAATACTGTTAAATAAACTCACTTGGCTTTTATAGGCTTGAGAAATTCCTAGACATATTTAATAAACATTAAGCATAAATACTTAATGTTATTTAGGCATTAAGATTATCCATTCCCATTAACATGGGCCCACGTTGTCTGGAAGGACTAAGAAGCATTATCTTTTTTACTCTCCAGGAAGAAATAGTTATGGTGGCTTCCCACTGCTTGCCTTCTTATCACAACATCATAAAGAGTTAAAATTCTAAAACATAGAGAAGCCTACTAAAGAGATAAGTATATATCAGGACTTGAAAAGCTGTAATGATCACAGAATAGGTCCCAGCCTAAAGATTCAAAGTAACCTTTCATAAGAAAAGCTCACCAGAGTGCTATAAAGACAGGGTAAGTCATATCTCTCCTAACCTCACCAGCCAGTAGTATCTCCTATTTCCTACTCAAGTGCCATGTTTGCTGGCTCAGTCACACACTCAGCTGGAACTCTATAGGATAAACCATAACTGACCTGCTGCAAATTGCTGCAGAGTTCAGCATGAAAATCAAAAACTTTCACTGAGCCTTTTAACACAGCTAGAGCAAGTTATAGAATCCCAGTCTATGAACAGGCTTCACTTGATGCAATAGGTTCCTGGAAATGTTACACATAAATCTTAACAGACACATAGATATAGATAGATTGATTGATATCCATATATAAATAGATTTGTATATGTATATTTCTAAAAACTTATACATATGTAATTTTTACTAGTAAACCAAAGGAATACCTACAGTAAAATACTTTGCACAATGACTAATCATTTTCGATATCTCTGTATTAATCTTACAATGTATATCATTTGCCCTGTTTTATAACTTTGCACAAATGTCTAGAGATCAACTGCTTTAACAAAACACCTGCCTGCCTAAGCATTCTGAACAAGTAGTCATATCAAGTGAAAACCCACAGGATCACGAGACTGCTGTTTTTCCTCATTTGTTTTGATTTCTGCCTCTGGTGAGAGTCAACAGATGAAGGGAACAGACTTTCAGCTCCAAGTTGGGAGGGCTGGCTTCCCGTCGTGGCTCAGCTGGGCTCTGTAGTGGACTGGGCATGCGCCCTCAGGCAAGGGCTTTACTTTACCTCTGTGAGGCTATTTCCTCATTAGTTCTCTGAGGCTGTTTCCTTATTAGTAGAGGGGTTTAGGGTAGGGTGGAGAACAATAATTCAGATAATCTCTAAAATTGCTTCTAGATGTAAAGCCTCTTAAGGAATCAATGAGTGATTTAACCTCTACTTTTATTGCAAGGTAGCAAGGGAATGAATTGGAGGGACAGGATGAAAGTTTTCACTGGACTCAAGTTTGCAATTTCTGCTTCACCTGAAGTTCCTATCCTTTTATCAAGTCTTTACAGACAGACTCTATGTCCTTGCAGTGCCCAAATGAGACACAGTTCCCACCTTGGTCATCAGAGGAGGCTGATCCCAATAAAATAAGAATAAAGGGACAAAGATTAAAGACCATGGGGCAACTGGATGGCTCAGTCAGTTAAGTGTCTGCCTTTGGCTCAGGTCATGATCCCAGGTCCTAGGATCCAGCCCCACATAAGGCTCCCCGCTCAGCAGGGAGCCTGCTTCTCCCTCTCCTTCTTTTTTTTTTCTTTTTTTTTAAATAATAAATGTATTTTTTATTGGTGTTCAATTTGCCAACATACAGAATAACACCCAGTGCTCATCCCGTCAAGTGCCCCCCTCAGTGCCCGTCACCCATTCACCCCCACCCCCCGCCCTCCTCCCCTTCCACCACCCCTAGTTCGTTTCCCTGAGTTAGGAGTCTTTATGTTCTGTCTCCCTTTCTGATATTTCCCACACATTTCTTCTCCCTTCCTTATATTCCCTTTCACTATTATTTATATTCCCCAAATGAATGAGACAATATGTTTGTCCTTCTCTGATTGACTCATTTCACTCAGCATAATACCCTCCAGTTCCATCCACGTTGAAGCAAATGGTGGGTATTTGTCGTTTCTAATTGCTGAGTAATATTCCATTGTATACATAAACCACATCTTCTTTATCCATTCATCTTTGGACAGACACCGAGGCTCCTTCCACAGTTTGGCTATTGTGGCCATTGCTGCTATAAACATCGGGGTGCAGGTGTCCAAACGTTTCATTGCATCTGAATCTTTGGGGTAAATCCCCAACAGTGCAATTGCTGGGTCGTAGGGCAGGTCTATTTTTAACTCTTTGAGGAACCTCCACACAGTTTCTCCCTCTCCTTCTGCCTGCTGCTCTCCCCTGCATGTGTTCTCTTTCTGTCAAATAAATAAATAAAATCTTTTAAAAAAACAAAAATAAAAGACCAGAAAGAAAATAGACTCACCAATAAAATGTGTAAATGTGTCTCGTTTTCATGTTATGTACTGCCAGTTGGAAGCTGCTGTGGCAGGGCCTTTGTTTCTGTGATCTTTTTACATGCTCATAGAGAATAAACAATAGAAGCAAACACTAAACTAGGCTAAGTTAAGAGCAGAGGTTGTTAAAATCGGTGATAAATCTGTGGTGGCGGATAGTACACCCTGGTTCACCTTTAATTCATTTCTAATACACTTGTTGATAGAAGACAGGAAAACCCAACTAGCTCAAACAAAATAAAACAGCTAGGGAACAGGAACATGATGGAAGTTTTATATTGCAGAAGTCTTGTGACTTATGAGGACCTATTTATATAATCTGATCTCATCTTCTATGGCCCAGCATCCTTCTCTTAAAGCAGTCTGAATTTACTTTTTTCATTTCTCGTCCGTTGCACATTCTGTTCTCTCAGCCCAAAACACTATCTTCCCACTGCTTCACTTTTGCCTAAATAATTCCTATTTATCTCACTGGTCTTCCTTCTCCAGGAAGTCCTCCCTGACACTCTAAGGATAAGTTGTATATTCCTCCAATGTGCCCCACAGCCCTATATTAAAATTGCCTGTCTGCTCATCTGTATCACCCACAGGATTGCAGGCATCTTGAGGACTATTGTGTCTTAGTATCTTTATATCCCAGAGACTACAGTGTAACTGGTACATAGTAGATGCTCAACAAATAACCGTCAATGAATGGTATAACCCATTCTCCTGGCCCAATCACGAAAATCTTACAGTAGAGTCAGCCAAACCACTCCTGTTTCTTTCTCCAGAATAAAACCAAATAAGCTGAAAAGCAAAGCAATACTTCTGGCAAGACGTTCTATTCTCCTTAACTAACAGCACAGGGTAAGCCTGTGCCTGGCTTTCCAGGCCTGGCACAAGTCATTCAGTCCTGTGCTTCTTCCCCTTTTCTCCCCTCCACCCCAATCCCACCTCATTCCTTCCTCATATACTTTTTTGTCAAGTGTAAATTTTAATGATCAGTCACAGACCAGAGATTGTTCAAGATACTCTCCTAAAAATCTTACAAAGAAAGTTCCTTGAGAGAACCAAGAATGAAGGTGGTTCCATTATGTGATATGTCCTGAAAATAATTTTGGTCAAAGCATTAAAGGTGGAGACTGTGGGCTAGGCTATGTCTCTCGTTTCTGTCCCTTCTTCCCTGTACCTACAACCTGTGCCTTCACAACAGCCCTTAACACAACTAACCTGGATAATTTAAGCAGAGGTCTTTTTTGTTGCCTGGCCTCCAGTCTTGTCCAGTACTCTCCTGGCACATTGTAAACACCCACAACACAGGATCACAATTATTACACAGTGTTCTTCCCATAGGACTTTTAGCTCTTTCAAGGCAGAAACTACATCCCCTTCCTTTTTGTGTTTCTAACACCCGAATAACTTATTAATAATAGGTGGTTAATGACGAAACTACTTTTGACAGTAAAAAGTTACACTCTTTCTCAAAGAAAAAAAAGCTTTAATTCACAAAACTAACTAATGAGGTGTTGATAACAGCCAATGCAATCAAGGATGCTATATTGTCCCTCTCACATCCCTAAGGGAAGTCTCCTCTGCCAGCCCATCTACTGTGACACATTTGATATTCCAGAATGGGGGACATCAGTATAATAGACATTACTTCACTAACTGTCCCCAAGAGCTGTCAGTTAGGGGATAAACATTAATCTGCTTAGACTGTGCCCTTAATGTTCAATGTCGTCTCTGTGACTAGCAGAAAACACAGAGAGTAGGTTTACCACATTTGTAGATGACTTAATGCTAGGGTAAAGACCTACCACCTCAAATCCAATCATTCCTTCAGCAACTATCACTGCATACTTAACCTACGCCATGCCAGGGCACTGTTCTAGATATAGAATTAGCATGGAATAAAAAATACAAAACCTTTTCTTTCTTAGAGCTTTTGTTCTAAAGGCAGAAAATAGACGTTGAATAGATAAACTAATACAGATAATAAACAAGCAACACTAACACCCTGCCCCACCACCACTGAGACCAACACACCACATACTGCATTGGGGGTCAGGGAAGGGGTCGGGAAGAAAGCACCTCACATCCTGAGACAAACTTCACAACCAGGAATATCCTGCCTAATCTTAGTCTTCAAAATAAATGAAACCCTGAGTCCTTTGCCCCGAATTGCTCACTTAAGAGTGAGCCTGTTTACCGCCCCCCACCCTGACTTTTGCAATACCAACACCTACAGTTATAGCAATTACGTGAGAAAACTACCATTGTTTCCCAACAAGAACATCTAACTAAGGTTAACCTTGACGGTTTGTTTTTTTTTTCCTTAAATCCTTGCTGTGTCCTTTACATGGAGAGCCAATTCTGAAGGCTGGTCTTCCTTTAGCATTACAAGTAAAGATCCTTTTGTTTTCTTAGGGCTTTCATCCCTGAGTTTTTCTTTCCCCACACTGAGGCTACCTCAGCTGTGCTACCTGAGAAATACACAAGTCAGATCCAGGTTTGTCTTCCTCCGCTCCTGGAGTAAAAAGCTGCCAAGATGTAGCTTTTACTCTTAATGATTCAATGTCTGTTTCTAGCCATTTGTCTTTCATTATCTGGATTAAGTCTGGTTCTTGGCCAGGTCTTATTCTGTTTTACACATGACTACCGTTTTATTCCCTCTAGTAAGTGGCAGTGATGCCAAGAGACATGTTTCTATTCTGTGCTCTGACCATCTGGTTTCCATTGGGTGGCAGACAACAGGGAACCTGGTGTTTTCCTTGTACGTTTCCTTTTCATTACCAGTTGTCTTGAGAAATTCTGATGTGTCCTGACATTGTAACACCTGTCTCTTTGCCACCAAGTCTTAAAACTATGGTTCAGTTAGGTCATTGGGCGCTCTCACCCAGTGTTGAGAATTCACTGATGCAACGTCCTGAACTGCTGATTATACATTTTTATTTGCAACTGACAGTAAAATCTTCATTCTGTTTGGCCTGTTAACTATGAGCTGAAATTACTCAAAATAAACAAAGAGAGAGAAAAGTCTGTGCCCCCCTGAAACAGAGTCATGTCTCCATCCTGGAATATCACAACCAGGGCTCCTTGAACATGCATTGTGCCACTCCCCTTCTTGACCTGAAGCCCTGGGGACTGACTAGTGAATTCTTGCTAAGAACCAACAAATTGTGCTTTGTATTCACATTTGACTCAAGACCAAAGCTGCCATTCTGTCTGTCTGCATCCTTTCCCTTCCCCTCAGAAGAAAGGTATTAACCTTTAACAATAGAGCAGGACAGACTATAGCAGTACATTGTAGGGTGGAAGCAGAGAAGCCTGGTACTGGCTCTGCATTAGTGCAGGCAAGAGTTGACAGTGGCTTAGACTAGAGTGATAATGGCAAATGTATGAGTGATAACTGTATTCAATCTATTGTAAAGGCTGAGGTGATGAACTTTGCCTATGGGACAGAGATGAGGCCTGAGAAGTAAGGAGCCAAAAATAACCCTAAGATTTCTCATAAATGACAGAATAGGAATTCAAAATTACCTTGACTCTTCAGAAAAATGAAATGTAATAAGGATATGCAAATGCAGCTCTAATAATTCAACTGCAAAAACACAGGATAAGGGAAAACTGGCTTTACAGTAGTCTGTGAGAAAATGAGCTAGAGGTCTTAATGGAACTTAAATTCACCTTAAAATTTAAAAAGCCTACAATTTAATGGGGTGCCTGGGTAGCTCAGTCGGTTAAGCACCCAATTCTTGGTTTTGGCTCAGGTCATGATCTCAGCAGCATGATCTCAGGGCCATGAGATCAAGCCCTACATCCAACTTTGTACTCATTGGGGACTCTGTTTGAGATTCTCTCTCTCCCACTGCCTCTCCTCACACTCACCTCTCTCTCTCTCTCTTTCTCTTTCTCTCTCAAAATAAATAAGCCTTTAAAAAAATAAAAGACCTTGCAATTTAAAATATCATAACTGAAGTGCCTGAGTTGAGGGAGATGATGCTTTCAGTATATTCCATGTTACTCAGACCATATCTGAAATCCCTTCTAATGCTAACACTCATAAATCTTTAAATCTACAACCTAGAAAAAGCAACACATGGTGCTGTAGTGGTCTCGGTGTGATGTGTATACACCACACTCCTCTCTTTGGAAGGAATCACAGAGAACATCAATGTTTTAAAATACCAAATTATAAACCATAATAGCATTTGCTGCATGCTGAGTATGTCACTAGCTCGCTTTACACCCCCGGTTGCTGGGCTTGCTCTGATTCCTTCTTCCTCACGCAGGAGTGAGCCGTCCATGTATCCACACTGAGTACCTGCTCTATCTTTGGAGCTTCTTTTTATGGGTAGGCAGGGAGGTCAGTAGAAGAGGGTATTACCAACGTGTGTGTGTGTGTGAGTGTGTGTGTGTGTGTGTGTGTGTGTGTATGTCGCAGAGCATTATAAACCCAAGAGTGATCAACCAAGTCAAAAGGCTTGCGCTCTTGGCGGGTCTCAGGCTTCAACTTTCACATGACTTCAGGCAAGTGTCCTTTCCCTACATTTCACTGTCCTAAGCTGTAATGGAGCGAATAATGGCAGCCTCCATGCCTATGGAAAAGAGAAGCTCTCAAGACAAATGGGGTGTCCTACAATCAACAGCCACCTACAGAGCAGTCGTAGAGCACAAGACAGTATAATTAAGCCCTTAGGAGAAAAATGTGCTCTGAGCTCTCCAGAGAGAAAAAGGAAAGAGGAAAAGTAAATGAGAAAGTGAAAAAGGACACTGAGCAAGAACAAAAGTCCCTCCCTGAGAGCTACTTTCAGAAATGTGTCTCTCCAGAAACATCCGTCCAAGGTACCAGAGCTTTTAAACACACCAGCCGGTAATGGAGTGCAAGAGAGGTCACCGCCAGAGATGAATGCGCTACTCGTGGAGCAGCAGAAATGGATGGTTTGTGTAACAAGAGCAGATGGTCTGCTGGGGCAGCGGTTCCCCTGTCCTTGCCGCCCACATTTATAATGTCCTGTGTAATGTCACAGGACGAAGATCAGAGAAGGAAATGACAACCACGTTAGCAGCACAGGAAGACTCAGGAAAAGGTACTTTGGGCGGCTTCGGGTAAATCCATGTCAAGTCTCAGCTACCCCGACACCCAGCACAGGCCCTTCCAGGCAACACATCACCAAGCGAAAAAACACTTTCTTCTGTCTCCTTTTCTCTTCTCCAGACAGTGGGCATTTGATTCCCACATAAAAAGGAAAAAAAAAAACCTTAAAGTGTAAGAACCCAGAAAACCGAAACCACTCTTCCTTTTAAGCAATTCCAAGCCAGATTTACTAAAAACTATTTGGTCCACTGGTTTGACACTGAGAAGTTCAGCTGGCTGAAAACGATCCTATTTTACCACTAAAAGGAACACAAGAATCTGGCAGAACAGAAGGCCTTCCATTTCCATTTTAAAGCAACATTACTTTTCTTCGAGACAGATATTTTATTTCTAAACGGCTGGACATGACCTTCACAAGTGTGTGGTTTCCGTCTGCCACTTAAAAAAATGTCATTCCTGCTTCTTATCCTCTTGTTTCTATTAATCACTTTTTCTCTTTACATACTACATAATCAATAGGGACGTGTCCATTGCCCTTCTAGCCGATTTGTATTATTCCTCATTATGGCCTTTGTTCCAAGTCCCTGCTTCCCACTGGGTATTAAATATTTAGACTCTGAGTCTAAACTGTCCTATAGCCTTGCCGCTGTCAGGATGACTATCCTATAGTTGTGTAATCAATTAGCCTGGCATCTGATCTCTGTTTCAAATGTCTTCTTAGAGGAAATTTAATTATGATTAATATCTTTTCATGACTTTGAAATTATATGGGCATGATTCCTTACTCAGTCATGCTTGTTAAAAATCATAAATCAATTTATTTTATTCCCTCTAGATATGAGAAGACCTTTCCAATTCTGACTGAATTTTAACAATGTAAAATGTCCAGTAGACATTAGATGACTATACTTTATTTTCCATTCTCTGGGAAACCCTTTTGGTAAGATCTTTCTGGGTGAGAGATTTGGGGAGGCTGCAAAGCAAGCCATACAAACTCAATTTGAAGAAAGCATTCTACAATTAAGCAGAAAGACATCTTCAGACAAGAATAAAATTTAGATTGCAAGCATAACTTACTTTGTGCAAGAGACATACTTCTGGAAAGCTGGAGTAAATCAAATTCTTTATAAATCGAATATTTTAAATAAATTCAGAAAAGTGGTTATTAATAGAAATAATCCTGGTGGCAAATCCTTCTGTGAAGTGCAGGCTCCATTTCTAATGAAAATATATACCTCTCAATTTAACGGTTTTAAATTTGGATTTTGGTGCTGAATTTTCCAAAAGTGAGGCACACTTTATGCGTGGATTTTGAAAGTATTTGGAATATCTATCCTACCTTATCAAAAGCTTTTTGTGACCCAAAAGTAACTGTAAAATCCCAATAGCAAACTTTAATCTTTACCATGCCATCTGCACACATAATTCCCGTAGCAGACACCCATCCCCTTTCCTGTCCTAGGAAGACATCTCCAAAACCTGGAAATAAGGCAAAAAAGGTGACTGCATGTCCTTTCAATGTCATATTGGATCATGATCTAACAGGCCCATACACAGATTAATTCTCCAGGAGAATATATTTTTAACTTACTATACTATTAATTAGGGCCCACATGTAATTTTATAAATATATAGAAGAGATGCGAATGATTTTGTCTATTTATCAAGATAATACCAAAGGTTATGGTTTATTTATTATTAGCCAGTTTGTCTCTAACACAGCAAACTTATTTCAGCAAATGATTCCTCAAATTCTCTTTTGAACCACCTTTACCTATCCCTGCCAATAACCTCATTAATAGATTAAATAAATATCTGACACATATTCATTCTTATTCCATATAGGAGTCATGTTTTAATTTCTTTATACTTTGACACCTACCCTTACTTTACCTCCAAGCCTCTTTTATAGTTAGTGCCTGTCACTCAATGGAGTCCCAGTCAATCAGATACAAGTAGAAGTCTAACTGGAGTTTCTGGAAAAGTTTTGAGCCCCTGGTGGTTAAGCATCTGCTTTTGGCTCATAATCCCAGGGTACTGGGGTCGAGTCCTGGATCAGGCTCCCTGTAGGGAGCCTGTTTCTTTTTCTGCCTATGTCTCTGCCTCTCTCTGTGTCTCTCATGAATAAATAAATAAAATATATAAAAAAAAAGGAAGAAGACAATTCCAACTAGCACTACCCCTTTCCTAGTCTTTGTGCCTTGATTGCCAGCATGTCTTCTGGAGTTGGGGCAGCCAATCTTGCTCCCGAGAGGCAATAAGGATGAAAGAAAGGCTAAGAAACTGAGAAATGGTGGCCTAACATCTCTGAGCCCATGAAACTAGAATGGCAGTCATCAGCCTCTAAACTTAAATGAGAAAAATTAATGAATTCTCATTTGCTCCAACTACTAGAAGTCAAGTTTTGCTCTTGCCTTCAACTGAACACATCTTTGATACAATTCCCTAGCCTCTTCTCTACTCTTCATTTCATAAGGCACCAGGTTTTCAACCAGAAAAGCAAGTTCCACTCAATCTAGAGGCTGCACTGCAAAAGAGCACACTTTTCAAAGAGATCACGGAGCAGGCTTAGCAATGCTTTATGACAGTTTCTAAAAACAATTCATGCTGTCTGCACATGTGATGAAAACAAGTTATAAGCTGCTTCAAGCATTCATTCCTCCATTCCCCTATGACCCCAAACACCAAAGTTGAGGAATCACAAACTAAAGAGACCTCTTCCTTCCAAGGTCATTTCTTCCAAAGGGTTTAAAGACCGGAGGAGTTCCCTGGTACAGGGACAGCCGATAGGCATGGTCCACAGTGGCCCTGCAAGGCCTGCAGCTCATCCTTCCCAACCCTTCCCACTCACCGGGACTGGCCTGGGCTGAGACGTGGCTTTGCCTCTCCCTTAATTCACGTTCCCAGATAGCAGAGTCCTAGGGAAAGATGAATGGACTCTGAATATAACTAGACCTTGAAGAGTACTAAATGCATAACTATATTCATCTCAAACCTGTTGACCAAAACGTTGCTTTCTTCTCACACTTGGGTGTTCTGAGATTTTTCTTCACAATTCACAGCTGCGGATTGTGTGCTCAGGGTTTATTTCTGATTTCTCCTCAAAAGGAGAATGTCAGAGTGCCTGGATGGCTCAGTCGGTTAAGCACCCGTCTCTTGGTTTTGGCTCAGGTTATGATCTCATGGGCGGTGGGATGGAGCCCCGAGTTGAGCTTCCCTCTTGAGGGGGAGGGATCTACTTGAGATTTTTCCCCCTCTGCCCCTCCCACCACTTGTACTCTCTTTCTCTCTCTCTCTCATATACATATAAATTTGTTTAAGAAAAAAAAAAAGGACAATGTCAATTCCTTTGTAGGCATTTCTTCTATTTAAATAAGGAAATTTTGTTTTATCTATCCAATAAGAAGTTGTAGTTGGCCTGCAGGTATGAGATCTGAGCCAGTCTGCTCTCTGCCACATGTTGAAAGCAAGAAAGCAAGCAAGAAGGGAGGGGGGAAGGGAATGACTGTGGGTGGAAACAGGAAGAGAAGAACACACACACACGTGCACAATTCTCTTATTCTCTTTCAGTACTCTCTTTTAAAAAAAAAAAGCCAACTCTTTTCCATGTGAAAACTTATTATTTAAGAAACAAATGACCGGTAAAAATTGCCTAGTTCTTAAAGATCTCTCTGGAGATTCTGTAGGCCCTCAATAATCCCCCTGAAGTAGCTCCTGTAGAACTTTCTCAGGATGGGACATAAGCCTATTATATGGATTTCTAACATTCTTTTTGCCTCTTAATATGATGGTGGGTACATCTTCTCTTCTTTTTTCTTTCTTTTTGACTCAAAGGTCTAAATGGCCACTGCCATTCTCTTACCCTTCCAATCCCCCATTCCCACCACTCTTCTCTTCTTGATTCTTCCTTCCAAACTCTTTCTACCATGTGTGTAGAAAATCTGGGTAGAAGAGAAAGGGTGAGTGGGAATGAATAGGAAAAAAAGAGGACATGGAATAGGAGGCAAACAGTAATATAATAACATGAACAGAGCCTTTAGAGTCTTTAGGCACAGCCAAATGATCTGTAAATTGAAAGCAGGTTCACCTGAGACCCTATCACTGCATTTGAACGTGGACAGCCCAAGCTGGCCTCCACCATAGACCTGTGGGAGATGCTGACATATTATGGTCCCCTCCTTCTGGTAGAGTTCTCTGTCCTCAGGATTGGATCTCCTAAGTCACCTGGCCACTTTTTACTTGTCTTCTGAACTGAGTAATTAAATCCATGGATGGATCCAACCGGATCTTTCCTTAATTGATAGAGCTGAAAAGCTGAAAAATGACCTTTGAAACCAAAGCAACCATTCCTTTGCTTCAGAAGGAGTAAACTTCTGCCAAGTTTACCTCTATGACAAGCATTCCTCAGAATGGAAGGCAGCCAAGGAGTGTCTGGTGCCTTTGGGAGACTTTGGGTAAAGTAGCTAGATTTCCTGCTCCCCCTGACATAGATCTTCAAAAGGGCCCTAATGTAAGGGAGCACAAGAACATCAGACACACTTTCTCAAAAGTGAAAATAGATTTAGATTTTTTTTTTAAGTTTCTTCATTGTACTTTTCTATATTGATGAGTTCTTTACAGTGACTTAGCGTTTTTGCCTAAATAAATACTGTGTTCTAAAAGTGACTACAAAACACTTCCCTGAGCTAAATGAAACTGCTGCCTGGGTTCCCTGCCATTTGGGATTGTTCATGCTACTGATCTCTCCACTAAGTGGATAAGTGAAGTCAAGGCTACTTGTGCCAGTGACCCCAACGCTAACCCTCTCAAGACTCTGTGTTGTTCTAGGAACCTACTGGCTTTTGGGAAAGTGGATCCTGTTTAAGCAAACGGCAAAACCCTTTTCCAAGGATAATTATTTTGTCCAACTTTCACTTTGTACAAGTCTGTCTCAGAATTGACATTTCCCTGAGAGTGGCAAAGTCTTCAGCTCAATGTCAAGTGCAGCGAAGCCTTCTATTTTCCTTAAAGCAAAAAGGTTTCAAATATATTTTACCATCCTGACAGCTGTGACAAATGGGACTTTAACTCAAATGGATTACAGATGGGCTTTCTGAACCACATAAAACTTCATGCAAATAAAGAACCACCAACATTTTTTTTAAATGTCAGCAATACTCATAGGGTTTTTTGACATTTGTTTAAAAAAAACAATTACCAGTGCCCCCCCTTTATTCATTACCTTTTTCATTTATTAATGGCAGTAGAGTGATGTAGAATGCATAGCAAGGAAGGGCCAAGGGAGAAGCCAAAGTCAGGAAAATAAGAGGTCTCTTGACCAGGTAACAGTGCCAAGTCTACAGAATAGTCAGCAAGCAAATGCCATAGACCTACTGCTACTATAAGGAATGGATAAACAGAGGCCAACACACTTTTCTTCTGCAGAAATAATACACATTTTATGCTTTGTGGGCAATGAATGGAGCTTCTACTTCAAATACTCAGCTCTGCCCTTGTAACATGGAGGCAACCCTGACACTTACATAAATGACTGGGCATGGCTGTGTCAAATAAACCTATACAAGACTAGATAGGTGACCAGACTTGTTCCACGGGCCGGATTTGCAGACGCCTGGATTATGATATGACTGGTACTTTTTAAATAGCATTTAGCAAGGAAAGGGAGAGGGGCACTACAAAACAGGATTCCCCCAGAAGCTCTCCCGGCAGTGGAGCTGGTGTGGGTTGGGAGGCCTCCTCTGGGACCAGGCATTAACCCGCTTTTATTATTGGGTTGTAGAAAGAGGGAGCTTCCAGATGAGGAACTGGAGGGACTGTCAGGAGCTCCAGGGTAGCAGCTAACTCCAAACAGCATAACAAGTTCACCAATATTTTAACACGTGATAGGCCATGTTGGTAGATACCAGTTAATAACGGTGTATCAGTCTGGATTCCTGCATTAAGATACCCCTCCTGGCAGCCCCAGTGGCCCAGCGGTTTAGCGCCGCCTTCTGCCCGGGGTGTGATCCTGGAGACCCAGGATCGAGTCCTATGTCAGGCTCCCTGCATGGAGCCTGCTTCTCCCTCTGCCTGTGTTTCTGCCTCTCTCTCTCTGTGTCTCTCATGAATAAATAAATAAATAAAACTTTTAAAAAAAAATAAGAAAACCTTCCAAGGAAAAGACTCAGAAAAAGATCAAAGTCTTTCACAGATGGGAGATTTTTTTTTCTAACCACCCCCAACAAAAAACAAACAAAAAAGCTCCAAATGAAAATAACTGACTCTTCTACAAGCAAAAAAAGATTGAAGGCCATGAGAAGGCCATATAATAAGTAAGTCCCAGGGTCATTTTAAAGTAAGAAGAGAAAGTGGGAACAATGAAATGCTTCCAACTGGCTCTAATTACTTGGCTACACTACCCAAAAATTGGGTTAGCAGTAAGAACAGGAAGACCACTTCCTATGGCTTGTGACCCTATGGGGATGCTGCAGAAATCATGCCCTGAGGAAAACTACAGCAGAGGAAGGAATTGTCATAGGAACATTTCACCCGCCCCCCCCCCCAACCCAGGTGCTCAGGAACCTCTTCATCTACTTCCACTCTCCTGACACACACACACACATACAAGCATTTGCTGACTGACCTACCTCTTTTCCCCTCTCCATATAAGCCCCCCTCCTAGCTACCATTAACAAGTTATTAGCCAAACTAATTCAGACTAAAGTGTTAATGAATAACAATAGCTGCATGTCTTTTACCTCTCAGAGGTTTAAGAATTTTTATTTTTTTTATTTTTTTTTTAATTTTTTTATTTATTTATGATAGTCACAGAGAGAGAGAGAGAGGCAGAGACACAGGCAGAGGGAGAAGCAGGCTCCATGCACCGGGAGCCCGATGTGGGATTCGATCCCGGGTCTCCAGGATCGCGCCCTGGGCCAAAGGCAGGCGCCAAACCGCTGCGCCACCCAGGGATCCCCTTTTTTTTTTTTTTTTTAATTTTTTTATTTATTTATGATAGTCACAGAGAGAGAGAGAGAGGCAGAGACACAGGCAGAGGGAGAAGCAGGCTCCATGCACCGGGAGCCCGGTTTTAAGAATTTTTAAAAAGACGACCTTGAGTGAGCAATTCCTTTCCCCCCCAAATGAAAGATTCCATAATGGGGAGGATAAGCAGATATTTTTAGTCAGGGAGCCCTCTCTGTCTGAAAACATGCACATTGATGACTGCCAATTCTTTCCTTGAAAAAGCAGACCCTAACTATAGCATAGAATAACAAATGTTTTCTATTTTTTTATTTTTTTTATTTTTTTTATTTTTTTAATAGAAGGTCTTGTCCAGATAGCCAAGTGTCCAGAACATTAGGAACATACATGTTCCCAACCACTTCTCACTTTCTTGAAAGGACTGAATGTGAAGGTAACACACAACCGTGTAGGGTTACACTGTGAACATGGAAACTTACAACAGAGCTGGGATTATGCAGCTTGGGAAGCTCACAGGGACAGGGAAATTACTTGTCTCAGTGGCCTCCCCCCCTGCTGGCCCCTGGAGGTCCCTCTCCTACCTCTGGTGCCAAGAGAATGCATCTCTGGAAGTTAAACTGCCTGTTTAGGAGTTTAGCTTGGGCCAACAAGCAGCCAGGAAGTTTCCTTTCCAACAATAGTGTCCGTGATCTAAAACAATTTTAAAAGATCCATGCCAAAGCACACAACTTCTAAGTCATCAAAACAAAATCAAGGCAGGACCTGTGACTTCCAGCTCCCAGGCCCACAGCCCCAATGCTTTATCCTGATCAGCCCAACCCTACTCCTTAAACATACAAGCTCCATTTCTCAAAAATGTTTAGCCTTTGGCTGACCACATTTAATCAGAAGAAGGAATTCTAAGCCCCTAGCTCCATGCACTGCAACAGCAGTGACCTTAGAGGTACCCAGGGAAAATGTGCTTCTAGGGCCCTGTTTCCTGATAAATGCAATGAAAGCCTCAAAGTTTGGGCTAATAAAATCCTCACTAAAAACTCTCTCTGACCTTACCTGAAGCACTGTGGAGTGGTTTTAAAGCCTTGTGCAAAGCCTTTTCACAGAACCATTTAGCTTAGCTAAAGGGATGGAGGTGGGGAGAGAGATGCTTTTCCATTCCAAACCGTGGGAAAGCAATATGTAAGCCTCTATCAGCAATGAGAATTAGATAACTGGCTTCTCTGGCCAAGCACTAAAAATGGGGAGCAGACTGGGGTCAAGACTGTGCCCCTTGAGAAGGTATGATAATCACCACCGTAGGCAAGAGGATCTTTTTCTAATTAAACTCTCTTTACCTCCGGGGAGAAGTGCTGCCCAGCCAAGAGCCCCGGGACCAAATGAGTCACAGGGCTGTGAGAGAACTGCAAAGGAAAACAATGACAGGAATGGCAGCTTCGGCTCCTGGGAGAAAATCCTCCTGCTGGAAAGGCCTGGGATGAGGCTACAGTGGGTATTGTGTGAGAGAGGTACACGCACCCAAGGGCATCTCTGGAGTCCCCGGGCCTGCCTCTCACAGCCTCAGCTTTGTGGCGCTGTCCCAACCAGGAGGCGGCGTACAAAAGCCTCTGGAAGCACTACTGAACAGTGTTACTGCTGGAATTAATGAGAGGGACCAAATAAATGTGAGGCTTCTTGAGAATGAGGAGCAGGAAGGGAATCCAGGGAGCTGTGCTGCAGACGGAGCACTTGTCCAGCCAAGCCTTGGCCCAGAACCCGGCAGCCTGCAGGGGCAGGTATGACTTGTCTTTGGCCCCAGGCTGTCTCCCAGTCAGCATTTACTTTACCCTCTCCCTGCCCCATGCCCTTGGTGTCTTTGTGTGGTTTCCTTCTGAGCCTGTCTTCTTCCTAAGCCAGACCCCAGCCCTGAAGATTCTTCTATGGCTGTCAGAACATATTCTCTGGAGTTGTCTTTTTTCCCTGGACCTTGTTCTCAGTCAGCAAGTTTTTCTGATCAGCTAATGTCCGTTAACAGGCAATGACGAGGATAATTGCCTCCTGCTAGAGATTTGCACATTAACAAGGTCTTCCAGAATCAACGTCTGAACCAAAAACTGTGGTCCAAATGCTCAGAATTGGGGTACCTGGGTGACTCAGTGATTCAGTGTCTGCCTTTGGCTCGGGTTGTGATCCTGGGGTCCTGGGATCGAGTCCTCCCCTGCAGGGAGCCTGCTTCTCCTTCTGCCTTTGTCTCTGCTTCTCTCTCTGCATCTCTCATGAATAAATAAATAAAATCTTTTTAAAAATGCTCAGAATTACAAGCACCTACTCGACTAAGAGGAGGGAGGAGGACTGGCATAAGTGCCTCCCGAAGCCAAAACCCAAGCATTAGGCATGAAGCTGGGTCACATTTCTATGTCACCTGACCATTACTGAGCCCCATCTCCTCTTAGTAGCTAAAAAAAAACAAAAAACAAAAACAAAAACAAAAAAACACGGAAACTTCATGGAATCTTGCAATGAAAGCTCCATGAGCTAGCAGTGAGTGGGAGTAGGTGCTGTTCAGAGCAGCGACCAGAAACCCTGAAGCTACCCCATTTGCCCAATATGAGTCCTATCTTCCAAGTCACACTTTCACTTGGAAAGCATGGAAACTCATCACAGACTCAAATCCAGCACAGGATTATAGGAGGGGGAGACAGGGCAAGGCAAGGTTCTCATAACCACTTCAATCCCCCCCAGCTCGAATAGAGCAGAAATTTGGCCCATGTGTTCCAATGTTAATTTTATAGATTCTGAAATTATTCCTTTTTTCTGAAATTATTCTTTATGATACACACACATCTAAATTGTTTCCTCTTTTTTTTTCTTTTGGTTTTGGAAAAGTCAGTGTTCTCTGTCTCTTGGTGGTTAACTTAGCAAGGAAGGGACGTTTCCCTAAAACAGTCAGAAACTAGAAGTGTAGAGCTAAAACCAAAAAGTCAGAAAACCCATCTTTGATTCAGAAGGATCTCAACTGGAGCAGTGGTTGTATAAAGTATACTGAGGGATGTTTACCAACTGAGAGAAAGAAGCCAGAGTCAGGGAAGTGCATGGATGGATGGATGGATGGATGGATGGATGGATGGATGGATAGAAAACAAATTAGGGTAAAAATAGACCCAGCATCCTCAGCAGACTACATGAGATGTGGAGAGAGGGTAAGGAGATAGGATAGAATATGTCCTCCTACCACCAAGATAAATTCTTTTTTAAATACCAAAATTACCTATAACTAAAGGATCCTTTTAAGTCTCTCCCATACTAAATGAGATTCTTATCATAGCAACATCATTAGAAGACTGAGACCTCGTTTGATGACTTTACTACCATTTCCCACTTCTCCTCTCTCATCTTTAGAATATCTAACAATTTTTCCATGGCCATTAGTAAAAATCAGTCAAACAAAAAGTCCATTCCTTTTGACTGCAGAGGACAGAATCTGAAGCACATTTGAGAGGCAGGAGAGAGTGAGAGAGAAGAGTGCCATGGGTGAAGGATCAGTGGGAGAGAAAAGGAAGTTGAAATGAACAACTGTCTCATCTGCACAGACTCAAGATTCCTTAGACACCCCACAACTCAGTGGGAGAGCAGGAGCATGGACCCAGGCCCCCTGAACCTACATATACTCTTCAAAATCCAGCACTAAATTTTTTTTATTTTTTTTATTTTTTTTTTATCCAGCACTAAATTACTCTAGAAAGAGGAACTGTTGCTAAGTTGCATGTAGATGAAAATGAAGCTTCCCAAACTGCATTCCTATATCCTGTCTCCCACCATTGATTCTCTTGTTCCTTCCAAACAGCATCTGTTGAATGTGGAAGCGTAAACTGGAAACAAGAAAAATTGCTTTAAAGAAATATCAAGAGTTGAGTTTACAATGTTCAAAATAAGATTAAGCACTACCCACCTTCACCAAAGTACTTGATGATCTCTTGCGTTCTGGGCCCCTCTACAAAATATGGTGCCCCATTAAGTCCTGCATTCATAGGGGTTTTTTATGATTTTTCCCCGTAGTGTCTTTCTTAGAGTATCTGAACAAATCATTTCCTCTCCATTTCTCATGCTTAGCAAGTTGAATACTTACTACTAAACAAGAGAACCAACGTAGAGTGACTACACTTTACCAGCAAAACCCAAATGTCTTTTTTTTAGGGAAGCTTGAGTTTGCCTTACAAGAGTGCCGCCTAGTGTCCATCTGTGGAACAGTACCAAATTTTTCTTTAATACTGCAGGAACATTCATAATTTGTGTTGAGGTGCAGAAGAGCTGCAGTGCTAAGGCACCGATGTGAACATATCTTTGCAAATCAAATTCTGTTCTTATTGACTTGTGGGTTTTCAATTATGTGTTCACATTGAAATGGTCCCTGAAGCATCGTTAAGATCAGACCTTAAAACATAGCAAAACTTTTAAAAGTATACTTTTAGTAGAAAATTTGTTTCCAACAAAATACTGACAGATTAATTTTCAATCATTAACATACTGTACTTTAACTACCAGAGACAGTGGTGGTTGCCAAATAACCATCTCAATTCCCTGGCAAAATATTTGCAGACTTTTCAAGAAAGAAAGAATTTCTTACAGAGCACACATGAATAATAATAATGACAGACATTTGTTGTACACTTACTATGTTGTTGGCATTCTGCTGAACATATTACCTACATTCTTCCTATTTAATCTTTACTTAATATTTACCAAGTGCTGGGATCCCTGGGTGGCGCAGCGGTTTGGCGCCTGCCTTTGGCCCAGGGCGCGATCCTGGAGACCCGGGATCGAATCCCACATCAGGCTCCCGGTGCATGGAGCCTGCTTCTCCCTCCGCCTGTGTCTCTGCCTCTCTCTCTCTCTCTGTGACTATCATAAATAAATAAAAAATTTTAAAAAAATTTTTAAAAAAATAAAATAAAATAAAAAATACCAAGTGCTTAGAGCATCACCTGACCTACAGTAAATGACATGTAAGTGATGTTAAATAAATGAATACCCAAACTCTTCTGGAGAAGTGTTTTTATCCCTATTTTACACACAAGAAATGCAAGTATAGCCCAGGGTTATATACATGTAAGCGGTGTTTCTAGGATTGAGCCCAGGTATAGCAAATCCCAGAGGCTGTGCTCCCTGCCATATTGCCTCTCTCCATACGATCTCTATAGTAGCCTGCCAGGGCTACTCTGACAAAAGTACCACGGATTGGTTGGAGTAACCAACAGAAATTTAATTTCTCACTGAAATCCAGATGTTGGCAGGATTGATTTCTTCTCAGGCCTCTTCCCACTGCTGCCTTACTCCTGCCCCAACCAGCCTCCAACCATTAGGCCTCCTCAGGAAAAAGTCAAGCATAGCTTCCAGGCCTCCCAAACTCCAGTGACACATAGTCAAACTCTCTCAAGGACCTTCTCCCACACTGTGCTCCAGTCACTCGGATTCTGAGTCTGGGGTTCAGCAGCTCAATATGCACCCAGTCATGTGTTAGATGTTGGTCTCCAACTCTGGCCTTTCCAAGGACCCCTGTGGGAGACCTTGACTTGGAGCATATAGATGAAACCTCATGGCATTATCTGTTTCTTATAAAATACCTGACAAATCTTCTAATAAATCCTAGCTTTCTCTTATAGAAGCCACTGGGTGTGTTATCAGATCAAGCATTTTGGCCACCTGTTTCATAGCCATTGTCCTGGCCTTAAGTTTCATTCAAGTCCATCAACCAGTTTTACCAAATTTAAACAGGAACACTCCACATAGATACCAATTTGTAGCTATAGTGGCAAGCCACCATAGCTATACCTAGATATTCTTAACCCAAAAGGTAACTGTGTTTTTCTGCTGCATCTCCTCCTTCAGTGTCCCTCTTCCCAAAACTATAGCTTACCACAACCAAAGACAGTCATTCTACCCATTGTACTTGGCTCCTGGCCTTCACATTTTGTGTTTGATTTATCTGTTAAGTACTCATGCCTCCTCATTCATATATTCTTTGGTCTATCGTAATTAGTGGGATTTTTTCCCCTGTAAAAGAAGAATTTGATGACTGAGAACAGTTAAAGAGAACTTACAGCCAAAATCAGTAAATAATTTGGAGAACATAGCTTGTTAAAACTACTTTTTCATCCAAAATGATGGTAAAACATTGAGACTCAATTTTTGAGATAGTTCATAATACTGGTTTGGGAGGCAAACTAAGAATTCTATTACATTTTAGACAACAACAGCAATAGAATATGTGTGTACCATCAATCCCATGGGGATCTCTTAAGAAGACCACAATTGCTCAGACACAATTTCTAGAGAATGCATAACATCAGAGGTACAGGACACAAAAAGGAGGAACCAGGGCTCTCAATCTGCACCCCCAGCCCACCCAAAAAGTAACACCCTGAAAGCCCAGGAAGAGGCAAAACTTTTGGTAATATAAGACATATAATAGAATTTTCAGAACTATGTGGAAATAATGCCATAGGTTGTGAATCAATTTAAGTACTATACATTTTTGTTCAATGCAGAAAATTGAAGCAAGGGCCATGAGCACCGTGAGCACCATCTTGAGGACTAAACTCCCTTTCACAACCACTCCAAAATCATTTTTCCATCTATTCCTGAGTATTCATTAACATAAAAAATGAGGTATTTTACTTTACAGATATAAGTGATTTTTAAGATATATGTTAAGGAATATGTTTAACAAATAATAGTTGTTATTAGTAAGCTTCCTATCACTCATGCGGGGCTAGGATGAATTATTATCTCTGTTTTTAAGTGAAGAGAGACTATACCTAAGATTACAAATTACTGAATCATAACAGATGAGTTTCACAAGCTTCACATATTTAGAAATAATTTATTTTTATATTATATATTTATAAAGCATCTTTATTTTAAATAATACAATATGTTTATATAATATATTTAGAACATAATGCATATATTTCTATAAGCATATTTTATGACATTTATTTTTATAATGAATATTGAATGTAATAACTTTTTATTGCAGTATAATAAACATAGAGTGTTATAGTAGTTTTATGGATTCAATATGATTCAACAGTTCTATACATCACTCAGTCCTCATCACAGTAAGTGTACTCTTAATACCCTTTATCTGTTTAACCCATAACCCCACCCCCTCCCCTCTGGCACCACCAGTTTGTTGTCTGTATCTAAGTCTTTTTTTGTGTGTGTCTTTTTTTAAATTTGTGTGTTCCTTTGTTCTGTTTCTTAAATTCCAAATATTAATGAAATCATACAGTGTTTGTCTTTCTCTGTCTGACTTATTTCACTTAGCATTATACCTTCTAGGTCCATCTATGTTGTTGTAAATGGCAAGATGTCATTCTTTTTTATGGCTGAGTAATATTCCATTGTGCATAGATACCACATCTTCTTTATCCATTAATCTATTCATGAACACTTGACTGCTTCCACATCTTGGCTATTACAAATGTATATTTTATATTTTATATAATATATGTTTATATTATACATAATATTTAATTTAATAATAAATATGTTTACTTAAAGAATAGTTTTTATTTTATATGCATATTTAATATTCTATATTTATATAATTTATTTTTCTAATATATTTTAATAACATTTATGTTATGTAATATTTTGAATACAATATAAATACATATTTATTATTTATATGTATAGATTATTTATTGCTTTCTACAAATGGAATTCGCTTGAAGCCAATAATTTATTCTAGTAATTCTCAAAATGCTAAAGTAGGAAAGAACTAGAAGTCCTGGTGCTTTTTAAAACATACAGAGGAGTAAGACAAACATGATAAAGGGTTCTCAGTCTGCCAGGTCTTCTGTTTTTGTTCCCTTTTCTTTCTAATTTTTTGGTGCCTGCCCCCTTGCCCCCCTGACTCCAACCAGCCAATCAACCACAAGGTTTATGAAAATTTTCCTCAGAAAATACTGTTGTTATGGTTATCTGGATCCCAGAAGAACAACATCCAACTGCAAGCTTCAGTTAACATCCAAAACCCTACCTAAGCAGATGAAACAGCTTTCCTACCCAGTCAAAGCCTTGAGCCAGCTCAGTGGAGAAATCACCTGGCCTGTAGATGCTCCCTGATACACACCAGCTGAGTAAAGGCTCTCAACTCTCTTTAAGTCACCTAAATCCTTTTCCTTTTGACACCATGAAACCCATTTAGTCTATCACACAACTTAGAAACATTTGTATTAACAGAGAAAAAGAAATGATCATATTGTATTATAGCATGTGCTTACAATTTAGCAACATTACAGCAATAAGTACCTGAGTCCACAGGAAGAATAACTCAACTGAAGCTACATCGTCAGTCTCCAAATCTCCCCAGTAACAGTCACCTGCTCCTTGGTCAGACATTTGCTGTGTGCTCGTTTGCCTGCATTACTAGACACCAATAACTTAAGAACTATTTGAAGGAAAACTTAAAACAGATAATCTCTCCTTTCACTCACATATTTCAGCCCTTGCCTTTTGTCAGCGGTAAGGCACCAGTGTTCACAGCGGCACCGCCTGAGAACAGCTGATTTTCATATACCATTCCCAACAACTTCACTGGTTACCTTTCCCAAACGGAAACATCATCCAAGATGCAGCAATGCAATGACCATAATTAGCCCAAAAGGGATACACCTGGGTAGATGTAGCCATCCTCAGAAAAGAATACATCTGTCCTCTGCATAATGAATCAAGAGGTATTAGCTACACCAGAAATATAGCCTACAGCAAGGGATTAAGTGACTTTCCTGAGACTGAGAAGAGATGGAGAACCTGTAGGCTCAGAAAAGGGGGATTAACTAACATGAGACAAGAAGGGGAATGTATTTTATTACTAGCTACATTTTTTTGTTAATATACTGATAAATTTCCATGCCAACGGTTCCTGTTTGAAAAAGGTAAATGAAGGGAAAGTTCTGCATACAAAGAACCAAGTTGATGAATTTAAATTTAAATGCTAATTGGGTACAGGAAAGTTACCTCCTAGGTCCTTAGTGACTTTAAGTTTGGATCTAGCTACAGCTCTAACCCTTGTTCTGAATGTCAAAACCCTGCCTTGCTTGGTGTCGGCAGTCTAATTAAAGAAGCACCAGGAGAATAAAACCAATAACCTTGGTTAAATTACACCATTTTCCCAAAACCTTATCAATAGCAAACAGCATAGCCAAATCCTAGGGATCAATTTAGGAGAAAACATATCCTCTGGGGCTTTCAACAAGATATAGCAAGCCTCAAGGAAGACTTCAAAGTCAAGCCAAACTTTCCTGATGCCCCACACAGACCAGCACTGAACAGTTACTCTACTGAGCTACAGCAAGAATCCTGAGCCCCATCTGAGGCTCCTTCCTACCTTCTGTGGCCTCTAGGTAACTGGGCTCCAGGGGTTCCAGGACCCTGAGAAAGCAATGCTTCACTCCATTGTCAAGAGGTAGGAGGAACTTCACAGTTAGGAGGTTTCTGTGAGCCTCTTTGTGAAAGGTCAGTGCTCTGCTGTCCCTGAGTCCAGAACAAAAGCCAAGTCCCAAAGCCAAGGAGGGAATACATCATTCTTTAACAGGAACACAGTGAAGACACACCTTCAGTGCTCTGTAGGCCATGGTAATTAGCCAAGAATATTTGATCTGTCATTAATTGCTAAGGCTAGGTATAGAGATCTTGGGCAACATAAAAACCAATCTCCACAGTTCTCCCTGCTAACCCATGGTGGCCAAGGAGAATGCTGGGAGGCCTTCATAATAACAGAGAATTCACCAGCTGAGACAAAGGCCTATCCAAAAGGCAGCCAGCCCAGTGTGAAGTCCCTGGCACCTGGATGTAGATGTTTGTTTGCCACACATAGCACCTGTGGTAGGCTGAACAATGGTACCCAAAGATATCAGACCCTTCTCCCTGGACCCTGTAAATGTGACCTTACATGGCAAAAACTTTGTGTATGCAATTCAGTTCAGGATCCTGAGATGGGAACATTATCCTGGATTACCCAAGTGAGCCCTAAATGTAAATCACAAGTACCCTTGGAAGAGAGATACAGAGGAAGATTTGCCACAGACAGAAGAGGAGAAGATAATGTTACCACAGAAGCAGAAACGGGAGTGATGTAGCCACAAGCCAAGGAATGCCTGATACCACCAGAAGCTGGAAGAGTGAGCCTCTGAATGTGGCTCTGCCAACACCTAGATTTCAGCCAGGTGATACTGATTGCAGACTTCTGGCCCCCAGAACTGACAAAGAACAAATTTCTGATGTTTTAGGCCACCAAATGTATGGTAATTTGTTATAGCCACAGCATATAAAAAATACCCAAACTAGCAGGCAGGAGCTCTCATAATACTTCACTAAAGGTTATTTCAGGTTTGAAAAGTACACTTCTGTAAGAGTAACTACTATGTGTCTTGCAAAAGGGAAAGACAGCCTACATCCATGATAAACCCTCTCATCTCCCATTGACTCCCATGTCTCCCAGGAGGCTTATATATGAGTCTCCTCAAACAAGTCTGGCCTGGGGAATCCACCTGTAACAGGATGTAAATGTCCAACCCATTTTTAACATGAAACCTTACTTTGTTTGTCTTCCTCTTTGCTGTATTTACAAGAAGTCATTCCGCCCACTCTGGTGGATAAAGCAAGCTTTTCAAGAATGGACTGCAAGCATCCCTTCCCTTATCCTGCAGCACATGGCATAGTGGACATACTCTTTTGCAGTCCCAGGGTCTAGGCCTAGCTAGAAGAAAACTCCCAAGCCTCTTGATAAGACAGTAGCCCCACTTTGAAAGAGGTAGAGTGGCAAACATTTCACTAGACTAGAAGAGAAAGCAGTGGATAAGGAAAAGGACCATTCTCCTAGGAAGGAAAAGAAATTAGGAGTTGCAGATGGAGACCAATCACTTTGCTTAGGAGTCAGTCCCCAGAGATGGCAAACCCAGCATTGTGAGGATGAACAGTGAACATCTCAGTGATGACCCTGATGGACTTAGCCCCATGGTACTACTCCAACCCAGTGGTGATAGGTGGCCATGAAAAATGATTTGTTTCAACCTGGCACTCCTAATAAGATGGAGGAAATTAGGAAAGACCAAAAATATGAGGGCATCACTAGGAAAGGCCTGAATGGAACTTGATTAGTACCAGGCAATTATCCTATCAGGTAGCAAAAAGGAGCATGAATGATAATTTAGAGGGGAACCCTCAAAGAAGTAACGTTCTTAGAACAAATGGTATCAAATTCACCATTAGGCTTTCCTGCTCCAGAAGTCTAGTAATAGAGGATATGTGGGAGAAACTCCCTCTTGATTATTTCAGGTTAGATTTGGGAAAACATTTGTTATAGGTTAAATTGTGTCATTTCAAAAGAGATACATTGACATCCTCACCCTCAAGTACCTATATATGACCTTTTTTGGAAGTAGAGTCCTTACAGAGGTCATCAAGTCAAAATGAGGTCATTACAGGTGGGTCCTTTTTTTTTTTAAGATTTTATTTATTTATTCATGAGAGACACGGGGGTGGGGCAGAGACATAGGCAGAGGGAGAAGCAGGCTCCATGCAGGGAGCCTGATGTGGGACTTGATCCCAGGACTCCAGGATCACGCCCTGGGCCAAGGGCAGACACTCAACCGCTGAGCCACCCAGGGATCCCCTACAGGTGGGTTCTTTTTTTGTTTGTTTGTTTTTAAAGATTTTATTTATTTATTCATTATAGTCACAGAGAGAGAGACAGGGAGGCAGAGACACAGACAGAGGGAGAAGCAGGCTCCATGCAGAGAGCCCGACATGGGATTCGATCCCAGGTCTCCAGGATCGCGCCCCGGGCCAAAGGCAGGCACCAAATCGCTGCGCCACCCAGGGATCCCCTACAGGTGGGTTCTAATCCAATATGCCCAGTGTCCTTACAAAAGAAGAAATTTGGACACAGAGACTGACATACAAGAGGGAAAACAATGTGCAGACACACAGGGAGATTGCTATGTGAAGACGGGAGAGTGGGGAGGCATACCTGCAAGCCGAGAAACACCAAAGATTGCCTGGCAAACCATCAGGAACCAGGAAGGAGCAAGGAAGATTCCCCCCTCCAGGTTCAGAGGGAGCTTGGCCCCACCCACTCCTTGATTTCAGACATCTAGACTCCAAAACTGTGAGACAATAAAGGTCTACTGTTGGGGGATCCCTGGGTGGCTCAGGGTGGCACCTGCCTTTGGCCCAAGGCCTGATCCTGGAGACCGGGGATCGAGTCCCACATTGGGCTCCCTGCTTGGAGCCTGCTTCTCCCTCTGCCTATGTCTCTGCCTCTGTGTGTGTGTGTGTGTGTCTCTCTCATGAATAAATAAATAAAAACTTCAAAAAAATTAAATTAAATTAAATTTAAAAATAAAGGCCTACTGTTTTAAGCTGCCCCACCTGTTGTTACAACAGCCCTAGGAAACTAATGTGCCTTGCTTTTCTAGCTGTGCAACACATGCCAAACTTCTTCAGACATATTCATTTTATTTTTTTCAAGATTTTATTTATTTATTTTGTTTATTTATTTATTTGAGTAAGCAAGAGAGAGAGAGCACGAGTGGGGAGAGAAGTAGACAGAGAGGGAGAAGCAGACTCCCCGCTGAACAGGGAGCCCGCTGTGGGGCTCAACCTAGGACCCTGAGATCATGACCTAAGCCACCCCAAGTACCCCAGACATATTCATTTCAACTGCTACCCCATCCTCCAGCGATTCCCACTCCATCCAGACACAGTCACATCTCTATCTCAGTGACTTAGGAAGGTAAAAGTAACACTACCAAGAACTTTCCAACTTTTTTTTCAAACTTCTTTTTTTTTAGTGAAAGCAAACTCAATCTGTCAACGAAGTGAAAAAGATGTTTCTCCCACATGCTTTTACTTTGATGAAATATTTGTTTTAAACATTACATTATTGCTGTGTGACAGCCCCCCCTTCAAACCTGGCACCAGGGGAAATAATCAACTCTGTATCCTCTACAGACAGCAACCTGACATCAGTGCTTGATGTGACACTGTTTTCTCCAGGGTGCCTCAGAAAAAGGTGTCCCACATATTAGATGTTTTAAATTCAGTTTCTCATAAAACAGCCAATGCCAAAGACCAAGAACAAAAAAAATTTACTAAGTAAGCACAAATATCCTCAAGAAATTTTTAATTTTTGTCATAATAGTTCAAAAAACCATTATGTTAAGTACCATCAAGTAAAAAATAATAAGACTACTTAGCTAGGAAAAAATAAAACCTTAGTCTTTGACCTAGAACACACAAATTTGAAGGTCAGAGTTAGAAACTCTTTAGCTAACTCGCTCACTTGGGCTGAGTTACGTTTATTCGGTAAGATATGATTCCATTAGAACTGTGTTTGGCTGCAAGCAATAGGAACCTAACTGCACTGTCTTCACAAAATAGGCATGATTTTTCCTATGGAAGCCGAAATCCAGAGGCAGGCAGATCCATGGCTAAGGCAGCTGCTCCAGGAAATCACCAAGGACCCAGGCTTTTCACTTTCTGCTCCTCCATCTTTCATATGTGGCTACTGTCCTTGTGGTCACAAGATGACTACTTAACATCCACACATCAAGTCTTTCTTCCAGGCAGCAATAGAAAGGAAAGAAGAAGGGGATCCCTGGATGGCTCAGCGGTTTGGCGCCTGCCTTTGGCCCAGGGCATGATCCTGGAGTCCCGGGATCAAGTCCCACTTCGGGCTCCCTGCGTGGAGCCTGCTTCTCCCTCCTCCTGTGTCTCTGCCTCTCCCTCTCTCTCTAGGTCTATCATAAATAAATAAATAAATAAATAAATAAATAAATAAATAAATATTAAAAAAAAAAAAAGAAAGGAAAGAAGGACAAATGTGTGCCTAATGAGTCTAACCCTCTTGTCAGGAAAAGAATAGCTTTCCTGGACCTTTATATCACTGGCCAACACTCTTTCACTCCATGTATAAGAAATCCTGGAAAATCTAGTTTTATGCCATTTCAGTATCACCCCAAACAAAATCTGGGTTGGAAGGAAGGAACATGGAGGAGAAAGCTATTAGAGAAATGGAGACTGAGCAGTGTCTGCCATGAAGTATAAAAAAGAAAAACCAAAAATGCTTTCTCTCTTAAATCATAAAATCTGGGATCCCTGGGTGGTGCAGCGGTTTGGCGCCTGCCTTTGGCCCAGGGCGTGATCCTGGAGACCCGGGATCGAATCCCACATTGGGCTCCCAGTGCATGGAGCCTGTTTCTCCCTCTGCCTATGTCTCTGCCTCTCTCTCTCTCTCTCTCTCTCTCTGTGACTATCATAAATAAATAAAAATTTTTAAAAAATTTTTTTTAAAAATCATAAAATCTCTCCCAGTCTTAAGATATAGTTAAAGTAGGGGCATCTGGGTGGCTCAGTCAGTTGGGCATCCAACTCTTGGTTTTCACTCAGGTCATGAGTTGTAATTTAGAACCCTGCATCGAACCCTCTTACACTGTTGGTGGGAATGTGAGCTGGTGCAGCCACTCTGGAAAACTGTGTGGAGGTTCCTCAAAGAGTTAAAAATAGACCTGCCCTACGACCCAGCAATTGCACTGTTGGGGATTTACCCCAAAGATTCAGATGCAATGAAACGCCGGGACACCTGCACCCCGATGTTTCTAGCAGCAATGTCCACAATAGCCAAACTGTGGAAGGAGCCTCGGTGTCCATCGAAAGATGAATGGATAAAGAAGATGTGGTCTATGTATACAATGGAATATTACTCAGCCATTAGAAACGACAAATACCCACCATTTGCTTCAACGTGGATGGAACTGGAGGGTATTATGCTGAGTGAAATAAGTCAGTCGGAGAAGGACAAACAGTGTATGTTCTCATTCATTTGGGGAATATAAAAAATAGTGAAAGGGAATATAAAGGAAGGGAAAAGAAATGTTTTGGGAAATATCAGGAAGGAAGACAGAACATAAAGACTCCTAACTCTGGGAAACGAACTAGGGGTGGTGGATGGGGAGGAGGGCGGGGGGTGGAGGGGAATGGGTGACGGGCACTGAGGCGGACACTTGACGGGATGAGCACTGGGTGTTTTTCTGTATGTTGGTAAATTAAACACCAATAAAAATTAATTTAAAAAAAATAGAACCCTGCATCGGGCTCCACATTCAGTGGGGAGTCTGTTCAGTATTTCCTCTCTCTCCCTCTCCCTCTGCTCATCCCCTCTATGTTCATGCTTTCTCTCTCTCTCTCAAGTAAATAATAAATCTTTTTTTTTTAAAAAGATGTAGTTAAAGAAGTATGTACCATCATTTAATCTTATAATGCAAGGTAAAACCACATAACCTGAGGGTAAACAGGCTTAAATTGCTTATTTCCAGCCTGGAAATGAGCAGGAACTTGACAAAGAAAGCGAACATTAATTTATTCAGCAATGATGATCCCTTCTCAGGTGGGATAAGAATCATATCCTACAGAAATTCTTGCACATATGTCCATTAAGATGTGTGTGCAAGGATGTTAAATGCAGTATTTTTTGTAAAGGTCTGAAACTGGAAACAGCGTTAGGTGACCATCGATAGAGAAGTAATTTGGTTTTAAGATGGTGTACCCCTACACTGGGAAATATAAGTAGCCATTTGAAAAAGGAAGTAGAGTTAAATGTCTGACATGAAAGATGTTCCAAAATTGACTATTAGGTGATAAAATAAATCAGATTTTACTTACATGAATACACACATGTGTACATATACCTATTTACATAATTGCATTAAGAAGGAATTAGAATATTCCACACTGTGGAGGCCAGATGAGCAGGCATGGTAGAGAGAAGTAGGGATGGTGTTAGGAGAACAAAGGAACTTACATATCACTCTTTGTGCTTCTGTATTATTTAAAATAGGTAAATGAAGGGATGCCTACCTGATTCAGTTGGTTAAGCATCCAACTTGATTTCAGGTTGGGTCATGATCTCAGGTTCCTGAGGCAGAGCTCCGTATGGAGCCTTGCTGGTCATGGAGCCTACTTAAGATTCTCTCTCTCTCCTTCTCTCTCTGGCTCTCCTCTCCTCCCTCTCTGAAAAAAAAAGTTAATGAAAATGAATCTACTTATCTATTACTTGTATGACTCTTTGAAGTAATAAAAACAAAATGGTCTAATTTTGTGATGTGTCACGCAACATGAAACCTCAGTGTTCCGGGCTAGAAGATCTAGTCTCACTTCTTTCACAGATGCAATGAAATGAGCCAAGTTTTTGAGTACCAGTTCCTCCATCTGTAAAAATAGAAGTGATCTCCTGTATCCAATTTATAGGACTGTTTTGGGGAACAAATAAGATGAAGAATATAAGTTCTTTGAAGAAATGGAAATCCCTATCTAGGTAGATGTAAGATATCATTATTTCTCCTTAGAGCCTTCCAGAACTCATTCATTCATGCAAGAAAATTTTTCTTTTTTTTTTTTAATTTTTTATTTATTTATGATAGTCACAGAGAGAGAGAGAGAGAGAGAGAGAGAGAGAGAGAGGCAGAGACACAGGCGGAGGGAGAAGCAGGCTCCATGCACCGGGAGCCTGATGTGGGATTCGATCCCGGGTCTCCAGGATCGCGCCCTGGGCCAAAGGCAGGCGCCAAACCGCTGTGCCACCCAGGGATCCCCGAAAATTTTTCTTTTTAAAGGGGAGCCACTGTTCTATTCACTGGGGTAAGATATGAGCACTGCTCTCCAGGAGAAACTGAGAGGCAACAGTCACAGGAAATCAGCTATATTAAATGATTTTTACCTAATTTAACCAAAGAAAGTATCAACAAGATCACAAAAGGTTAGCATGTTTACTAAGCAAAATTAAACAATGGAAATTTGGATAAGAATGGGCATCCAATCAAAAATCAGTCTAATGGGGCAGTCCGGGTGGCTCAGTGGTTTAGCGCTGCCTTCAGCCCGGGGCCTGATCCTGGGGTCCTGGGATCGAGTCCCACGTCGAGCTCCCTGCATGGAGCCCGCTTCTCCCTCTGCCTGTGTCTCTGCCTCCCTTTCTCTCTGTGTCTCTCATGAATAAATAAATAGAATCTTTAAAAAAAATCAATCTAATGTCTTAAGACAAAATTAAGGAAAGTTTCTAACTGCCATAAAATGGCTACAAAAGAATAGTTTTATGATGATTTATCAATTTGTCCCAAGTTTCATTTATTATTATTCTTGAGCTACTGTAAGTTTCACACTTTTTGAGTGAGTGGTAATGGATTGTACACCATTTTATTCTTAAAATTATTTTTTAAATGGTCATATGCTAATAAGACAAAGTGTGATCCAAAAACTATAGAATAAGGTATCAAACTAGGGAGAGAGGCTGGAGGAGTGGGGAATCTTTGCTTTTCACTAGACATACTTTTGTATTTTATAAGTTTTGAGGGCTTAATTAAACAATAAAAAAAAATATGAGTTAAAACTGAGAAGATATATATCCAGTAGGCGGCTTTTCCGAATTAACCTAAATTCCTAAACCTCAACCCAAAGTCAAAAACATTTCCTCTCAGAACAACAACAAAATTGTTTTATTAAAAATGGGCAGAGGACCTGAACAGATATTTTTCTAAAGAAGACATCCAGATGGCCAACACACACATGAAAAATGCTCAACATCAGTAATCATCAGGGAAATGCAAATCAAAATCACAAAGATATATTAGCTTACACCTATCAGAATAGCTATTATCAAAAAGACAAGAAATAACAAGCGTTGACAAGGAGTGGAGAAAAAGGAACCCTCGTGCACTCTTGTTGGGAATGTAAATTGGTGCAGCCACTCTGAAAAACAGTATGGAGATTCCTCAAAAAATTAAAAATAGAAATGCCATACAATCCAGTAATTCCACTAATGGGTATTTACCCAAGGAAAACAAAAACACTAATTCAAAGGATATATGCGCCCCCTATGTTTCTTGCAGCATTATTTATAATAGCCAAGATATGGAAGCAACCTAAGTGTCTATCAATAGGTGAATGAATAAAGATGTAATATATACATAATTATTATATCATATATTATACATCTATATATTATATTTCTAAGTAATGTATTATAATAGCAACATATTAACATATGTATGTAACATAAATGTAATATAATACACACACTGGAATATTACTTTGCCATAAAAAGGAATGAAATCTTGCCATTTGCAAGAACATGGTTAGAATAAAGGTAATTATGCTAAGTGAAATCAGTCAGACAGAGCAAGATAAATACCATATTATCTCACTCATGTGTGGAATCTAAAAAACTAATGAACAAGAAGGAGAAACACACTCATAAATACAGAGAACAAACTTATGGTTGTGGGGGGTGGCAGGGGAGAGGGGCAACATGAGTGAAGGGGAGTGGGAGGTACAGGCTTCCAATTACAGAATAATAAGTCACAGGGATGAAAGGTACAGCATAGGGAATAAAGTCAATGGTATTGTAATAGCATCTAGGTGACAGATGGTAGCTCCACTTGTGGCGAGCAGAGAGATGTTGAATCACTATGTTGTACACATCAAACTAATATAACATTGTGTGTCAACTATAATTCAATAAAAAGTTTCCTCTCTGGGCATACAGTCAACATCTCCTGTATGGCTAAGAAGAATAAACACCTATGGCAACATTTGGTTAAAGTTTCCTCTTAAAAGAGCTAGTCAACCAGACTAGCTCCAGACTCCAGTCTTCACCTAGTCAGTCCCAGAAATGAAAGGCAGGGGTGAGCAAGGCAGCACACGCAAGCAAAGTGAGCTACCACAAAGTCAGCTTGACTTTGTAAACTAGGACACCTGCACTTTACCATGACATTGGTCAGGCATCAGGTGGGACAGAGGAGTGCTGAGGGTGCAAGTGTCCTAGTTTACAACAATCATGGCCTGTGGACAGGAGCAAAGAAAAGCTGAGCAGAATCAGGGAGATTAATAGCATATTCTGCCTTACATTCACACGCACCATCACTCCTGCCATCTCCACCATCACCAAAAAACAAAGGGATATGATCATTTGTGCCCTGGCGGCCGTCTCACGGTCATCCCCCCACCACCCATATCCCCACCCCGGGAAGAGAAGAACTCCTTTCCCCACTTCATTTCATCTCTGGCCCTCAAATAATAGGTGAGTGCTGGGGAACAAGGGGCAGCCCCATCTGTATCTATTCTCCACTGCCTACCCCATTTGCATTCCTGGCTGAGTAGTATTCAAGTCACCTACTTCATTTCTTCTTCCACTTTATCTGTTCCACATTCTTCTGATTTTTCCCCCTCATTTCCTCCCACAATGTTCTTGCACCTTGAAGGAGAGAAAGAGGAGTTTGAGAAAAGGGTGATGGGAGAGAAGAGTAGAGAGTTACATGGTTGAGGTAAATCCTATTTCCCAAGTTATTTTCCCATTGCAATAGACCTTACCCTGGAGTGAGTACCCCCTTAATCCAAGAATTTGAGGCTTATGGGATGCAGTAGAGGAGAACAGGGGGGCTAGTGAGACATCTAGAATCAGCCTTCCAAGCCACCTTCCTGGCAAGTGTGTGCCTTTTTGCTCCCAACTGGCCCACCCTCTCAGACTTCCCAAAGTGTTCACTGCTTCAGTTGTGGGACCCAGACAGGGTATTTTTAAGGTTGACACTGGATGGGTTGCATATGCTGGGGAGAGAGGATATTGAGGGTAACTCTGGAGTACTGAGACCACCTACCTTGTTCAAAAACAGTAAAACAGTGCTCATAAAGACAACAATAACAAAGGAATTGACACACCCAGAAAGAGAGGGCTCAGCCACCCACTTTACAGGTGAAGACATCAAGGCTTTCCACCTAGGCTTCCAGACTTCCAGAGTGCCCATTTTTCCCTAAGCCAGGGAAGCATCTAGTCCCGCTCATCAATCAGGGAATCAGTGATCCTTTACAGATATGAGTAAAGTTTCCAAATCTAGTCCCTTGGAAACTTCAGTAGTGAACAAAACCATGAGACACTATATCACTTTGTCTATTGCTTTTTTTCACAGCTCGTACTGGCATCTGTTCAGCCCAGGATTATTTAAGGCCTAATGTTCATGGCGCTGGAGTGTACAGCGAAATAAATGGGGTTTCAGCTAATTAAATGCTGGCGCAAAGCTGAGGTGTTTGAAAAATCTCAAAATCTATCTATTACCAGCCTGTCCCAGAGCCAAGAGCTGCTGCTGTTATATAACACAATAAAAGAGATGCTGTGTAAATTTTAAATATTTTATTGAACATAAATAATTAGAATATCTAACCATTTTCTAAGGCAGAAATATCTAGCAGCTAATGTGCAGAAAGCATTGCAGATGTTCACAAACTGCAGAAATGTCAATTTGCTTTTAAGTTCCTTTTAAGCAATTTTTTACTCTAAAGAAGTAAACATTTATAACTGTGAATAAATCGTTTGTGGTTTGGGCAAATGTTTAGAAATATTCAATAAAGCATCCATATAAATATTCAGTTATGGAGATAATTTGATTTAAATAGATGGTACTTTCAATAAATAAACATTGTTCAACATGAATAAACATTTTAAACAACCAGCAAGCATCAAAACCCAGCTGATGCTTCATGCAAATCTTTGGAAAACATTTTATTTAGCAGTTCTTATATACACCACACATTGTCAATGATTCTTTCATATTCCTTATTATCAGGAACATTTGCATGAAAGCAGTACCTTTTCTTAAAAGAATTCATCTTTTTACAGCACCACCATCTTATTACAATCTTTTCTTCTTTGGAGAGCCGTGGTGTGTCACAGCTGGTGTGTTGTGTGGCTTTGTGGTGTCCAGGGCTATGAGCACAACTGCAAGAACCAAATTGCCTGCATTCAAAGCCTCTCTGCCACTTACAACTCTGTGACCTTGGGCAGTTTAATCTTGTTTAGCCTCAATATCACTGTTTTCTGAAATGGAAATCATAATGCCCTCTTCATAGGAAGGAGGATTAAGTAAGATTATATGAGTAAAATGCCTAGCAAACGCTCTATAAACTTATCTGCTATCACTTCATATGATTTTGTATAAATGGAACATTCTATCTGAATCATTTAAAACAGACTCTATGCTGCTCTTGTAACCTATAACTACTCTCATACTCCATTGATGGGAATGCAGACTGGTGCAACATTCTTGGAAAGCAATAGGCACTAGCCATCAAAATGCACATTTCCCTTGATCCAGCAACTCTACTCCTGAATTTACTTATCACTAGCCTCCCAGTAAATACCTTACTAGATCTATGTCCTGAAAATTCATTGCTGCATCATTGTAAGAACAAAATAAGGGAACAATTGAAATGCTTATCAATAAATTAATAAACTACCATGAACCTCAACTTAAGGGATGGGTCAACAATGTGAATTTTACCTCTGTATGTTTGCTATCCTTTTCTCCCTGTGAGGAGAGAACACTCGTCCTCTTCCATGTGGAGTGATCCCCAGTAGTGATACACTGCTGGATCCTTCCTGCCCCTTTATGCATTCAACCCAGAAGAGATAAAGTAACTCATGCACTTGGTAAATTTGGAAGAAATAACTGGCCATGCTCTTCTCACCAACTCCCTTTACCATGGGAGACAGGAGTTCTTTTCTTCTCCTCCCCAGTGGCTTCCCAAACAGTCCCCACCACAGGGAAGCCTACTCCAGGTCAGCCCTGATTGTGATGGGCTGGGTACAGCTGCCCGGCTCTGGACATCGGCCTTAGGAAGTCCATGTGGTTTGTATACCATCCTGTATCTTTCAACTTAGCCCTTAGCGACAATAGAGGTAAATGATCTTTGGTCAATGACTTTCGATGTCAATCTTTTCTTTTCTATTTCGATCTGATCAGAGGTTGGGCAAGGAAAAGAAACCCTTGGAAAGTTCTCATGAAGGACACTGCATGTGCCACAAATGTAAAACGCCATGAAGACAGGAATAGCATCTGCTTTGCTCACCACTGTATCCCCAGAACAGAAGCTAGGCCCAAAAAAGAAATGAATGAATGAGAGAGTGAATCATACAAATAGTGTTATTTAAAGGCATATGATATGGGGAACCTGGGTGGCTCGGTGGTTGAGCATCTGCCCTCAGCTAGGGTTGTGATCCCTGGGTCCTGAGATAGAGCTCTGCATCAGGTTCCCCACAGGGAGCCTGCTTCTCCCCCTGCCTGTGTCTCTGCCTCTCTGTGTGTGTCTCTCATGAATAAATATATAAAATATTTTTAAAATAAAGATAAAAAATAAAGGTATATGATAGGCCTGTGTGTGTGCAATGATATAAACATGGCTTTCCTCAGGGATCAACAGAGCAAGCAGCCTATTCAGTACCAACTGGCACTGTTTGGATTTTCCTAACCACATTTATACATTAGTTATATATTAGTTAAATGTATAAGTCACCCCAAAACAGTGACTATGATAATAATCATATATTTTGCTCATTAGTCTAAAGGCCCACTGACTCTTGGCTGCTCGGGTACTGATCCAGGAAGGACAGCTGGGTTTAGCATGGATTTTGCCAACTGCTGTCATTTCTATGTAAGTGTAAGTAGTCTGAGGGCAAGTTGCCGGCCTGTCTGATTAGAACAGGGCCTGGTACAAAGCAGTCCCTCGCTATCTCTACATATGGTCAACCTGGCTCTTGTCCACAGCTTTTATTCAAGCTACCCTGTCTAGTCAGGATGCCTCTCTGCCTCCCTGGCCACCGACTTCACCACATGGCTGAGCAGCTCACTTCATTCCTTGGAGCTTCCACCTTCACACCTATAAAACACGAATTAGATGATCTTTCAGGTCTCTTTCAGGTATAAAGATCAGATCTTGCCATCTTATCCCATTCATTCAATGACTTCCCACGATGATGCCAAAATACCTC
The DNA here is from genome assembly GCF_018345385.1 of Vulpes lagopus. Taxonomy (NCBI): domain Eukaryota; kingdom Metazoa; phylum Chordata; class Mammalia; order Carnivora; family Canidae; genus Vulpes; species Vulpes lagopus. Next base: position 47,398,566 of record NC_054829.1, on the reverse strand, counting down.
AGCTCAGACGAAGGCACTAACAGGGGTGCCCTCGGGTTTTTACCTTACAAGTGATTCACTTAAGATGCAGCCTCTGGAAACACATTGAATCTAAAAGCAAAGCCTCCTCCACTCAATAAATCCTTGTTGAATTTCAGCTTGAGACCACAGAGAGAGAAGTGTTATGCTGGAGCTGTAAAATACCTTAAAAAGAGACAGATGTGGCCCATCCTCTGCCCTCTTGGGTGTTCATAGCCTTTCTTAGCTAGATCCTAGCCCAGTCAGATAAATATATCACTTTTTATCTTTCCTCATATGTCAATCCCTTTCTTTCCTGAATCATTTCTGTTGTTTTTCTCAGAAACTTCCCTACTCTGTCTCTGCCTTTCTAATACTTAAGATCAGGACCATCCACAGGGTACGAAGTAGAGGGAGTACAGAAGCCAAAGAAGGTGTGAGCCACTAGAAATGAAGAACATTTAGTAAGGCAGCAGTACTGAACAGTACTGAGCACTCACTGAAGGCTGCAGGGACCCCTCAAGTCAAAACTGCAGAGCAGACAACTGCCTATGAGGTGGATGTGAGAGTTTGCTCAGAAATGGCCAGCCTGGGTTCAAATCCCAGCTCCATCACCAACAATGTGTGTGTGATCTTAGGCAAGGTTATTTCTTAACCATCCACTTCTCAGGGTCCTCCTCTAAAAAATGAGGATGATAGTACATCTCACTACAAACGGTTGTTGTGAGGATTATTAAGTGAAACAACACACATGAAGTGCTTTCAGCAGTCCCTCGCACATAGTAAGTGCTCAATAAATGTCAGCTAGTATCTATTAGCTTCCACAGTGCCTGAAATTCTACCACTAAAGACTTATTCCTTGGGATCAAGGCAGGGAATCTAGTCTAGGCCTGTTCTACTTATATTCCCAAGTGGAGAAGTCCATCACAGTCCTGCTTTATTCTGTGAGGAGCAGGATTCCTACCTTGAGCCCCCCATAACTGTATCCTCTCCTTAGTAATCTGCCCATTGTCTAATCCCTTTACTATCAATTTCACACTATTAGTCTCCTTCTTGTGACTAAAATCCAGCTCCTGAAATCCCAGCACACGGATGGACTTCTGCCCAGTATGAAGTAGCTAATCAATTAATACAAGTTGACTGACTGACAAGCTCCCTTCTGCAGGTCTCTCTGCTGCTGACTTGGAACAGTGCCCCTCCACCTGCTCTCTCCACTCACATTTGGTGGCTCCTTGCTTGCTGCTCACCTCTAAGCCTTCCCATCATCCCGCATGAGCAGAAAGGTCCAAAACATTAACCAAACCATTCCCCTGTACCTTCTCCTTGGCAAATTAAACCAGATAGTCACATCTCTGAGGGCTCCTCTCCAGAATGCATGTTCCATGCTTCTGTTGCTCAAAAGCTCTACCACTCCAGGGGCAGACCACATGGATCCACTGTGTATTCATTATCATGTACCCGGGTTCCTCCGACCTCTACACTATCCTCTGCAGTCTCCATGAGTGTCCTAGGGAGAGTTCCCCTTATGCCTCCCCACTGCTCCAGATCCCAAGCCTGGGCCCCCAGTATCCCAACCTAGTGCAAGAGGACTGTCAGGACTATGATAGAAGAGAGCCAGCTGCTTAGGACAAAGGGTTCAGAACAAACGGGGAGTGTAAAATTCAGCCAGAAGTGCAGGATGGGGCCAGATCAAAGAGGGCTTGGAATGGAGTCAGACAGGAGTCCAAACAGGAACTGACAGGATGAGAATGGAACTTCAGAAGGGAACCCTAGCCCAGGGGCACATATGTTGGGATGAGAAGAGCTTGGATGTGAGAAGACTGCTCAGCAAGAAGAGCACAGACTCTTTGAAAGTCGGTGGATGGAGCACCTGGGTGGCTTAGTGATTGAACGTCTGCCTTTGGCTCAGATCATGATCCCAGGGTCCTGGGATTGAGTTCCACATCAGGCTCCCCACAGGAAGCCTGCTTCTCCCTCTATCTATGTCTCTGCCTCTCTCTATGTGTCTCTCATGAATAAATAAATACAATCTTTAAAAAAGAAAAGAAGAAAGAAAGAAAAAGAAAGAAAGAAAGAAAGAAAGAAAGAAAGAAAGAAAGAAAGAAAGAAAGAAAGGAAGGAAGGAAGGAAGGAAGGAAGAAAGAAAGAAAGAAAGAAAGAAAGAAGAAGAAAGAAAGAAAGAAAGAAAGAAAGAAAGAAAGAAAGAAAGAAAGGAAGGAAGGAAGGAAGGAAGGAAGGAAGAAGAAGAAAGAAAGAAAGAAAGAAAGAAAGAAAGAAAGAAAGAAAGAGAAAGAAAGAAAGAAAGAAAGAAAGAGAGAGAGAGAGAGAGTAAGAGAGAAAGTGGAAAGATAAGCCTTTGGCCCAGGGGAAAAAAAAAAAACATCCAAACAATTTGCTTTATGTTTCTGGGGGTTGACAGGCCTTTAAAGACCATCCATAGGATTATCTGGGACATCTCTGAACTTCAGGCTTAAAATCTCTAGAGTACTGGGACACCTGGGTGGCACAGAAGGTTGAGGGTCTGCCTTCAGCTCAAGTCATGATTCCAGGGGTCCTGGGATAGAGTCCCACATCAAGCTCCCTGCTCAACAGGGAATCTGCTTCTCCCTCTCCCTCTGCCCCTCCCTCTGCTCATATTTTTCTCTCTTGGTATTTCTCTGTCTCAAATGAATAAATAAAATATTTTTTAAAAAATTAAAATTAAAAAACTTAAAATAAAATCTCTGGAGTAGAATCCTACAACCAATCAGCACCGAGCATAGGTAATGCATTCAAATGAGAGAAGATGCCAGTTTCTTATTGATTTAGTTTTTTCCGTGGCCAATGGGGGAAGAAGTGAAATCTAATGTGTTCATTCAACAAGATTGAATAAAGTGCCTAGGATGTACTTGAACCTGGGAACATCAACAAGAAAAGTCAGAGCCTTGCTCTCATGGATCTCACACAACAATGGAGGAACAGGCAAAGAACTAACACAATACTGTGGCTGCTGGAGGGCACACCCTCCCTGGGAATCAAGTGCTCGAGTTGAAATTTGAGGAAAGCTTAGAGTTTTTACCTAATGGGATGGAGGGCTGGTGTTACAGAGCTCTAAAGCTTCAAAAGGGAGAACTCCACATTGCACAGCCCCAGACCCAACAGCCCACATCTCTTTTGTTCTTATCTGAGTGCTGCCTATGGGAGATGGGAGGAAAGGAGTCTGATTAAATGTAAGAACGATCAAACTGACAGCTGAGGGGAGGATGGAAAGCAGGGAAAGATTTGAGACACTAAGGGAAGAAAAACAGTAAGGCAGTTGTATTCGTGAGCCTAAATTCCAATCTGCTTCCCATACTGACAAGATAGAGGAAAATAACAAAATGTGGAAATCCAGACCAGCACAGCCAGACAGACTCCAGGTGGATCTACCTCTGAGGACATAGTCAAATCACCCTGCAGAAAGCACAAGGAGCCTGAGTCTTTGAATTCGATCTTAACAGCAAGAGCCAGAAAATGTTCTTCTCTGGTTCTGCAGTTGTGCTGGCCTCTGCGAATCTGTGAATAAGTCAAGCAAATAAATAGGAAGCCTTCCAGGGCTGGATTCTTGGGAGACTTGAACGCTGTGCTTTGGCAGGTGTGTGACTGCCCAGCAGGGAACCCTGGAACTGGGAGCAGGCCTGGCAGTCGCAGGTGATGCAGGTAGAAGAGTTCAGGAATTTCCTTCTAAAGAGGAAAGAAGGGCAGCCCAGGTGGCTCAGGGGTGTAGCGCCGCCTTCAGCCCAGGGTCTGACCCTGGAGACCCGGATCGAGTCCCACGTCGGGCTCCCTACATGGAGCCTGCTTCTCCCTCTGCCTGTGTCTCTGCCTCTCTCTCTCTCTCTCTTTCTCTCTTTCTCTCTCTCTCATGAATGAATAAATAAATAAAATCTTTAAAAAAAAATAAAGAGGAAAGAAGTGTCTGAACTTAGAAGGGAGATTCAATGGGGTGGAGAGGAAGTGATAAGTACCAGACATAGGCAGGTCCCTGGGTGGCTCAATGGGTTAAGCTTCTGACTCTTGATTGCAGCTCAGGTCATGATCTCAGGGTCAGGAGATGGAATCCCAGGTTGGCTTCACCCTGGGCATGGAGCCTGCTTGGGATTCTCTCTCTCCAGCTCCCTCTGCCCCTCTCCTCATCCCTCCCCCTACTCACACACCTGCTCTCTTCTTTTTCTTTCTCTCTCTCTCTAAAAAAAATAGAAAGAGGGGATCCCTGAGTGGCTCAGTGGTTTAGCGCCTGCCTTCGGCCCAGGGCATAGTCCTGGAATCCCAGGATGGCGTCCCGCATCGGGATCCCTGCAAGGAGCCTGCTTCTCCCTCTGCCTGTGTCTCTGCCTCTCTGTGTCTCTCATGAATAAATAAATTCTTTTTTTAAAAAAATAGAAAGAAAGAAAAAGAAAAATAGAATAGGCAAGACTGATTAATTGGAAGAGTAGAAACAAAGCAAAAGGAGGAAATTAGAACAATGCCCAGATATCTTACCCAGGGAACATGGGCTGTGATAGGGTACTTCCCTGAGATAAGGGAGTGTTGGGAATTCCAGAGAGGTGCTGGAAGGAGAGATGAGTTCAGTTCAGCTTTGGAAGTGGTCTTTATTATGTACCTTTGGAATATACAACAAAAATATATTAATATACAAACCTAGAGTTCAGGAGAAGAGTCTAGTCTGGACATGGAGAATGTGGAAACAGCAGCACTCAAGCGGTGACCAAAGTCATAAGTATAGATAAGACTGCCCAAAAAGAAGATATAGAATAAGAAAAGCAAGGAGGCTAAGAGGAGGACTCTGGGGGATACCAATTTTTAAGTACAAAACAGAGGAAACTGAGGAGGAACAAGACAGCTAGCTTAACCAGGAGAACAGTGCCATGGAAATTGAGGGAAGAATTTCAAGAATGGAGTGGTCCAAAAGGCCAAATGTCCCATAAAGTTCAAATAAAATGTCAACCGAAACGTGTCTATTGGATTTAACAACTGCGAAATCATTGGTAACCTTTTCAAGATGGGAACAGAAAGCGGATTACTGGGAGTTGAAGAGTAAATGAAAGAGAGGCAGTGTAGACAGCCCTTCATGAGATTTAACTGTGATGGGAAGGAGAGAGCTGAGGCTGCGGAGGGGACTATCCTGAAGAAAAACTGGATTATCAGCGGATGTTCTTTTGTTGCCATTGTTTTTCTAAGGAAAAAAACTTGAAAGTGTTTTTATTCTGAAGGCAGAAGCCAATGAAGAGAAAGAGAAAGCCAATGACAACAAGACATAAAGTATGGTGCTACACAGACAAATGTGTATAGGGAGTAATTCCTGCCTATCTTTTTCCTGCAAAATACTAAATAAGATTTTCCACAGAAAGTGAAAAAGCTGGCATGGGGATGGGAGCCTGGGTGGGAGAGGATGGAAGAAAAGGTTAAAGGATCACGACAGGGTTGTACCCTCCATTGACATTGAGCACTATAGACCTCTATCTATACCACTACATGGTGGAGAAGGAGCACTTCTGATGTGAAGAAGATATGATCGGTGGGCGGGCGGGGGGAGTCCAGGACAGGTGGAGAAGATGGACATGAAGTTAAAGATGCCCACAGGACACCTGGGTGACTCAGTTGGTTAAGCATCTGCCTTCAGCTCAGGTTATGATTCCAGAGTCCTAGGTTCGAGCCCCTCATCAGTCTCACTGCTTAGCAAAGAGTCTGCTTCTCCCTCCCCCTCTGCTACTCCCCCAGCTCATGCTCTCTCTCTCAAATAAATAAAATCTTTAGAATGAAAGAGAAAGAAAGAAAGAAAGAAAGAAGAAATAAAGAAAGAAAGAAAGAAAGAAAGAAAGAAAGAAAGAAAGAAAGAAAGAAAGAAAAGAAAGAAAGAAAGAAAAGAAAGAAAGAAAAATGCCAGCAAGAGAGAGATTGAAAGATGAGTACACCATGAAATTTCATCTAGAATGATAAACGAAAGCAGGAAGGAACTGATAGACATAAGAGAAGAATAAAGGAGACTGGAAATTAGCACAAAGAGAGAAAGCAAGTGGGATTTCACATCCATATTAAAGGAAATGTTAAAGGCTGGACCTTATGTTTAATAAAAATGAGATATTACCAAAGCTATCTGATTGTGATTATCCTACCTTAGGAAATGAGGGAAAGGGGAGTAAAAGCCAAGTGTGTTTATGAACTGCAAATACTACCTTTAAAAAAAGTAAAAGCATGGGGTGTCTGTGTGGTTCATTCACTTAAGCAGCCGACTCTTGATTTCACCTCAGAGACTCTTGATTTCATCTCAGGTCATGATCTCAGGGTCATGAGATCAAGCCCCAAGTCAGGCTCTGTGCTCAGCGTGAAGTCTCCTGGGACTCTCTCTCTCTCTCTCTCCCTCTCCCTCTGCCCCTCCCCCTGCTTGCTCTCTCTGTCTCCCTCTCTCTCTCTATCTCAAGTAAAGAAATAAAAATTATTTTTTAAAAGGTAAAAGCAAATTTCTATTCTTCTAAAATGGCTAACTGCAAAAAATATACCAGTTACAGGGACTGTTATACAAAAAGCTAGAGGCAGTGAAGCCAACAAGAAATAAGGTCCTGCTTCTCATTTGACTCTTAGGTGAAGACAGATCAATGAGTTGCAAACTCCTGCTTCTGACAATGGTTACAACCAAAATACTCTAAACTGAGACTGATCAAGGACTGTCACTGCAGAGGTATAGATCTAGTTTTTTTGGATAGCAGGTTGAAACATATTCATAATCTCCTTAGGGATAGCCAAAGTCACGATCCAAGAGAAGTGATCTCCACGGCCCACCCATGAGGGTAATCTACTTTTTGACCTCACTCTCCTCCCTTCTTTCCATCTCCTACCGTGTGCCTCATTGGCTGAATCCAGTAGGAAGCCAGCTGGAAAGGCCATTGCTGCAGGATATACCATCAGCCTCCAAGGACAAAGATTAAGAAGAATGATAAATAATGGATGAGGAAAAGAAAGCAACAAATATCCAGCATATTTAGCAAAGATTGAGAAGAACTGTGGTAATAACCTAAGACATGTCTTTAGCTCAAAGACACTGGCTTAAAGAAATACATGAGACTTAGCAAACAGACTGGGTCTAGACTGGAAGCTACAAATCAAATCTACAGGAAACTCAGCATGTAAACATGTAGCATGTTGGTTTTGTTTGGCCCATAGAACATACATGTATAGATACTTTCAAATCAAAGATAGCACGTTTCCAAGTGTTTTAAAATCAAGAGATAGCACATAAAAAGATTTCTTGCTTTTCTTTAAGAACTGGATCACCTAAGGGCGCCTGGTGGCACAGTCAGTTAAGTGTCTGCCTTAAGGTAACGTTCTCAGGGTTCTAGGATCAAGTCCTGGGTAAGGCTCCAGGCTCAACAGGGAGTCTGCTTCTCCCTTTCCTTGTATTTCCCTCCATTCATGTACTCTCTATCTCTCAAATAAATATAAAATATTTTTTAAAAAAAAGAACTGGATCGTGTAACAACACCAGATCCATTTCCTATAGGAACAACACCAAGCTGGACCTAACTATAGCCCCTTTAGACTGGTGTGCCTTCTCCAATTCTCCCCAGGCCCTATCACCTTCTCTTATATGCCTAACATTGAAGTCAAGTGTCAGTTTTCACCTTGGTGTTGTCACTCACCATCAGGCTTGCCTGGGTACTTTCTCATAGTAGAAAAGCATTTTTCCATATTTATGTCTCTACTAAAGTGAGAAAACAAAAGATAAACCAAGAGGGCAGAACTTTTTCTGAAAAAATGGAAGAGGAAATTTTCCTGAAAAATTTCCATTTTCCTTATGGAAGGGAAGAGTATTCCTAACGTGTTTTAATATGCACACAAAGCATTTCTGTATAAAAAAGAACATAAATCAAGAGACCATTTGTCTTTTCCCCAGCTCACTTTAATCAATTATGTTACATGCCTGGAACTCTATAGGCACTGCAGCACAAGATCCTGGACTAGAGCCATATAGGTGGAAAGCTGAAAAAATCATCTAAATTTCAGGCCACCTACCCACAATATTCTTTATACTTATTGCCATTCTTGACCACTGATTTCACCCAAGTTTTTTTGTTGCTTTGTTTTGTTTTTGAAAGAAAGAGCATGCATGCATGCACGAGCTGGAGAAGAAAGGGCAGAGAGAAAGGAAGAATATCTTAAGCAGACTGGATGCTGAGTGAAAAGCCTGCCTTTAGGCTCTATTTCATGACCCTGAGATCATGCCCTGAGTCGAAATTGAGAGTAGGACACTTAACTGACTGAACCATCCAGGTGCCCTCCTACCACTGATTTCAAACCTCCGAATATCTCTGAGCCAACCAGCTCCCCACCATCACCTTTGCCTTTTAAGTAACTCGAGGCATCCAGATTTCAAAGGTTGTGCAGCATTGCCAGGTGGGGACATCCCCTGGAATGGTTGAGGAATGGTCCTAGAGACAAGGGCATATGAGGCAGAGATGATGGTTGAAGGAGTGGGGGTAGATGAGTTCACCTAGTTGAGGGAGTGTTGGAAAGAAAAGTGCAAAAAGCAAGAACAGAGCTATGGGAGGCACAAATAAAAACTGATGAGAGGCAACTCAAGTAGAGGAAATTTAATAAAGAAAATCGGTTACCTGAGTGATGGATGAGCTGAGACACAAAATGGACAATGGGCAACACAGAGATTAGCAATACCAGGAAATTTTTGCCACCCCTAGGGCTGGTGGAACACAAGAAGTAAATGATGAGACTAGAGCCCAGAACCCAGGACTACTGGTGGCAACCAGAACTAGGGCAGAGCCTGCCCACAAACTGGTACTAGGAGAAGGGCATGGCCCACAGAAGCTGAAAATGACCCAAGAGACTGAGCCACTACCAGAGAAATCACTTGCAGTCTTCATCTAGATCCCTTTGGTCAAACCTACTCAAAAATGTCTGTTTGATACAGACAGAACAGGGAAAGAGAAGAGAATGAATCTGGGAGCAACCACAAATAACTAGGTGGAAATGAGATTTAGGAGGATTTAAAAGGAATTGAGGCATAAGAAACAGAAGCAGTAAATGTGCTGTCATTCGTGCTGTTTTGGTGTTTCAGTGCAAACTTTGTCCTGTTGGCATCCATACATTCCTGAGATTTTCAGGAAATTAATTCGAAAAAGCTGACTGTTAAAAAAGCTCCAGTTCAAGCTATTTTTCTCCAAATGAAATAGCTTTTTCCCAAATTACTCCTTCCTCCTTTTCTGCTGAAATTTATAATCTCCTTTTTAACTTGTAATTCCTTTTCTTCCAGAATACTGATGAAGATAATAAATAATTGTATGATTATCTCCAATAACATCCTAAGTTCCTTCCATGTGTAATTTTTTTAACACAATTTTTAATTCTTCTGCAATCAGGAGTTTAGCAGCAGGATGCTGTTCTTCTTGTTACTTTGCAATTACAAAGCAGTAAAATGATTCCCTTGACAGATAGCCAGCCGGTGATTTAAAATAACATCTAAGTAAAAGTAAGGGCCATTCCCCATTGACTAGAGAATGCTTTCCATTTCAATCATAGCTTAGGTATGGATACTCTGTACTCTCCAGGTTATATTCTCCCAAATCAGGTGATTACTACTTTAATCATATAGTCAGGGAAACAAACTCTGGTTGATTTAGAGGGCAAAACATTACCGGGAGACAGAACAAGATCAGGACCTGGATGAAAGAAAGAGAGAAAAAGAAAGAAAGATAAACTAGATCTGACCTCAATTTCCTCATCTGAAAAAAAAATCAGAATAGTCATTGACACCCCAACTGCTTCATAGAAGTACTTTATAGAGCATTTGGAAGGTTAAATGAGATAAGTAGTTGAATGCAATATAAAAATATATCTGCAGTGCCAAAATACCCGGTGTCCAAACACAATTCTAGCATTCCCTGGCCATGTGAATGTAAGCAAATTATTCAACTTACCTGTGCCTCAATTTCTTCATCTGTAAAATGGAAAGTGTGGGAGGGTCCTCAGCATGGCTAATGACTAGCTGGGGTGGGGTATAAAAGCCCTGTGCTCTTCCTCAACAATGAAACAAGGTGCAATTTATACTCCAGAGCTTCCATTGGATCGCCGGAATCCCATCCTCGCCTGAAATCCTGCCCTTTTGTAGCACCTTCTCTTTCCTTATTCTGCTTCCCTCTCTCTTGCCAGTTTTTCCTAAAGTCATTCTCTTTAGTAAATCTCAGGCACACAAATCACTGTTGCAGACTCTGCTCTTAGGAAACCCAAACTAAATCAGTACTACTTTCATTGGACTGTTGATTACACAAGTAGAGCCCTTAGAGCAGAGCTTAACAGAGTACCTGGGTGGTGCAGTGTCTGACTTTTGGCTTCAGCTTAGGTCATGATCTTGGGGTCATGGGATCAAGCCCTGCATCGGCTGTGTGTGTAGTGTAGCATCTCCTTGAGGCTCTCTCCCTCCCTTTCCCTTTGCTCCTACCCACCCCCCCACCCAGCTCACACACATTTTCTCATTAATTAATTAAATTTTTGAAAAAAAAAAAAAAGAACAGAGCTTGGCATATAGTAATTGCTCAATAAATCTGAGCAGAAAATGGTAATATGATCATTATGATAATAATGTTACAAAACCACTGGCTTATAGGCAGCATGTAAGGAGACTGGAAGTTGTCACATCGTCCTAACAATAAGTAAAAAGCTTAGTAAACTGAAAAATCAACAACTGTTCTTAGACTTGTGAAAAGTGAGGTTGCAGGGCAAACCACTGCCCCCAAAATTGGAGAGACAGACAAGCAGATTCAGAGAATTACAACTTATTAGAGCAGAAACCCACAAGCAGAAAGCTCTATGTGAAGCAGTGAGGGGGGGGAAGAAAACCTAAAACAATATAACAGAAATGAAAAATTCCTTTGATGGGCTTATTAGGAGACTGGACACAGAAGAGGAAAAACTCTCTACATTTGAGAGTATATCAATAGAAACTTCCAAAACTGAAAGGTAAAGAGAAAAAGACAAAAAAGATTAGAATATCTAAGAACTATTGGACAACTACAAAATCGCTGGCTTTCCAAGAACTTCAGACAGATTTCTAATTTAAAAAAAAAAGTATTGCCGTTTTCCTCCAGCCCTGGTGCTCCAAATTGAATGAAGATTGTCAGCCACTATGTCAGGCTGTTAACTGCCAGCTCCCATTTGCAGAGAATTGGAAAAGAGGCAAGTTTCTGAGACCGGGTCTCAGTGGTACATTCATGGACAAAAGGGAATAGAAAGGACATAGAAAGAAGAAAAGAGCTTACACTCCACTAAAATTACCATGCAGGCGGAGTCTTTGTTAAAACTAAACTAAGCTAAGCACAGCATCTAGCACGTAGTTGTAATGCCATCAATAAATATCTAGTGTAATGGTTTTAAAGATATGGCCCTAAATTCTTTGGTACACCTCTCTTAAGAAGTAAAACTTAATTTCCCTCTGAATGAGGACTTACTGAATCACCTCTATTGAATAGACTAGAACAGAAGTGACAGCCTGTCACTTCCAAGAGTAGGTTATAAAAAGACTAGAGTTGCACTCTGGAGTGTCCTCACACCGTTCTTCTTTCTCCTGGATCATATACTATGGGGGAAGCCCTATGAAATGGCTCACATGGCAAGCAGCTGAAGCCTCCTGCCAATAGCCCCATGAGAGAGCTTGAAAATGGATCCTCCAGCCTTTCAGATGGCTGCAGCCCTGGGCAACCACTTCGCCGAAACATCACGAGAGACTGAGGCGATGTCTAGATTCCTGATCCACAAGAACCATGAAATAATAAGAGTGTGTTGTTTTAAGCTGCCAAATCTGGGGCAATTTGTTACACTGCAACGAATACCTCATAATGTGGAAAAACAATAAAATCCCAGATACCAGTGGTTTGGTTGAAAAACAAAGGAGAAAAGAAAAGGAAAAACAAAGGAGAAACAAAAATGGTAAACAAGAAAGACGGATAGACTGGCAATGGAGTCACCTACGTGTATAAAGAGCATCAGGAAAAGCAAATTAGAGAACATGAATGCCAGTGAGCCAATATGGAAAGGAACAGACGTAAATATTATGAACCGCAACAAGCTCAGCAACGACACTGGACCCCTAAGCTCACTGAGGTGGCTCTGTTACTGCAGGGAGCACTTTTAGGAGGAACTCAGTCACTTTGAACAGATGAAAAGCGCTATAATTAAAGAGAGAGTGAAAACAGAAAAGTCTTTTCCCTGGAGAAAAAGACCAAAGGCAAGTCGTCAGACTTTTTTTTTTTAATCAAGAATGGATGCTTTACTCTTCGACTGTTAGAACAAGGGGTATCAGATAATTCAAACTCTTTGTATTCAGAGTTGCTTTTTCTGGTCCCCTGAATATAAATCAATAAGATGTTCCTGTGAATTCAGTCTTAACTGGAAGGATTTCAAGAAACTTTCCAAAGTCATTTTATACTAATAGACTCCCCAGAAATTTTCCACGGAATTCAGCTTTTTCCAAGGCAGCTCTGTGTCTTCTTTCCCAAAGTTTTCATTGCTTTGTGATGACCCTGCATGTCCTCCTGGCGTTATGATGAGGCCAAAGGCCAGCAGTGCTAACTGTTGACTCCTGGTCTGAGCTCTAACTTACCAGTCAGAGGACCTTGAATAAAACCTTCTCCCTTTGAAACATACTTCTTGGATGCCTGGCTGGCATCTATAGAGAGCATGTGACTCTTAATCTCAGAGTCCTGAGTTCAAGCCCCACGTGGAGCATAGAGTTTACTTTTAAAAAATAAGATAAAGATTTTTTTTTAATGAAACATACTTTCTCATTTGTCACAAGATACTGATAATATACTTCACAGCACTGATGTCAAATAGATCATACATGAAAAAGCAGCTGGCAAACTAGACAATGCTGTACAGATAGAAACGGGGAATTCCCTTTAGCAGCCATGTTTTTCAAAGAAGATGGCCTCTCAGCTACTGGCAACTCCTCGGTCATTTCAGATCTTTTGAGCAGGCAATGCTTCCCTCCAACATTTGCTCTCTCTTTGGTTGTAACAATAACAACATCCCCAGGTTTTGAACACTCCTGTCCACCTCCTTTCCCCTCCTGGGGTTTTTGTCATTATTTCTGCCTTCTCTGAAGCTGCTCTCAGCATTTCCTTTTACTCCCACTCTGCCTCCCTTTACCTGATATCCAACCACCACCCCCTCACTCCCCCACATAAATGCCCAGCCCTGTCAGTGAGGAAACCACAGTGCAGTCATTCTGTTTTCATTTTCTGGATAAGAGCTACCTGCTGAGTGAGGGCTCATTCTTCACTGTATAGTAGCCCAAATGCCGGCTTGGAATTATCTGGGCCAGTGCAGTCCAGGACTCCCTGTGAACCAGGGATGCTGCAATTCTGAACAACACTTTCTCATTTTCCTAAGTCATCAAATGCCCCAGTGTTCTCAATTTTAGGATGACTTTTCTCCCACCAACCTGACCTACACCCCTTTTCCATAGGGATGCAATTGGTGGTTAAGAACATGGCTTCTGAAACGGTTGGGTCACCCTGAGCAAGTGATCTAACCTCTCTGATCTTTGTTTCTCATGAGGATAAGGTTAACTGCCTCCCAAGGTCACTGGGAAGCTCTACATGAGATAATACACGTGGAATGCTTTAAACTGTGCCAAGCACAGAGACGGATTCCATAAATGTGAGCTACTAAGCTGGCATCACTCTTTACAAGGTTTCAATTTGTCTGCCAAGCTCTCCTGGCCTCCTGCCCCCATGTCTCCTTCCTCTTTCCATCCCTATTCCCTTCCTTCCTGCCAATCCCAGCAAGCCCTGGTTAGGGTCTCCCTCGACTGCAGACAGTCTGAGCTACATTAGCTCACAATGCTGCCTTCCACATTACAGCTCTCCAGCCAGGTGTCCCTCAATGAGAGGTTGTCCTATGCTGTGCTGTTCCTTCCCTTTCCATTTCCTTGTGTGGTATCACTTAGCCTAAGCAGACTTTATCTGCTGACATTGTGATTACCAACAGACCTCTGTCCAAGCACAATAATGGGGATGCTGAATTTTAAAATAATACAAGTAGATACCAATGAAAAACACTGAACAGAAAAATGTTGGCCACGTTTAGGGTCCAACTAAGGTGAACCTAGTTTTCCTTGCAGCTTCCTTTGTACTTTGAAAAGGTTTTCCTATTACTGAAGAGGATACGGTTCCAACACAGTTTTTATCAGTAAAATGATCAGAAGTGGAAATAACATAAGAGGTACAGCCTTGTGTTCTGGGACAGGTGGTGAGAGGAGAGGGTTCTACAGTGAAACACTCATTAGATAACAGTAATTTGTTTCTAATTATGAGCTCTTCTGGAACAACTGGCTGGAAATTGCAAAATGTACACTGGGGAGTCCTGATCTTTAAAAGCTGAGAAAGGTTGGGGTAAGGTTTAGCAAAGTTGAAAAAATGAGGGCTGGCTATAAACAGCAAGGAGAGGTATCCAGGAAAAAGAGATAGGCCCTGCCATGTAATCGGTGCCAGGGCAGGGCTCCCCAGGATCCAGGAATGGATTTCCATCAGCTTTCACAAAACTGGGATGCCCCCCTACAGGGGAGATACATCCCTTGGCCTCTCTTATTGGCCCTGTCCTGAGACTGAATAAGGGGTATTCTCAGGGTCTATATTAAAAGGAGGCCTAGGGGCCCCTGGGTGGTTCAGTCAGTTAAAAGCCTACCTTGGGCTCAGATCCTAGGGTCCTGCGATTGAGCTCCACGTTAGGCTCTCTGGTCAGTGGCTCAGCAGGAAGTCTGCCTCTCCCTCTTCTTCTACCCGCTTCCCACTCTCTCTCACTCTCTCACTCTCTCTTGCTCTCAAATAAAGCCTTTAAAAAAAAAAAAAAAAGGAGGCCTAGGGTGATTTCAAGATTCCTATGCAAAGAAATCTCTCCCCACTAGCCTGCTGATTCCTGACAAGTCTTTCCTTCTGTAATTAGAGATCCAGGCTTACAATGTGAATGCAGTTCCATACATTGACTAAACAATCCAGAAATGCAAATGTGCTAAGCCTATCCTTTCTGGGTTTTATTGGGTAGGAAGGAATCAAAAAGATAAGTGAGGATTAAAGACCTAAATGTAAGACCTGAAACCATAAAAAATCCTAGAAGAGAGCACAGGATCTGTATCACAGTCAAAGATGCACAGCATTTAGTAGTATAAATATGTTTAAACAGATTTATTCTGCATTCCTCAATTAATATTGAAAAGGACTGTTATGAACTGAATTGTATCCCCCACCCCCAAAAAAATTCAAATGTTGAAGCTCTAACCCCCAATGTGACTATATTAGGACACATGGCCTTTAAGGATCATAAGGGTGGGAATCCAATCCTATAAGACTGCTGTCCTCATAAGAAGAGGAAGAGAGAGCAGGTGTGCACTCATGCACAGAGAAGAGGCTATGTGAGGACACAGCAAAAGGTAGGTGTCTACAAGCCTGCAAAAGAAACGTCACCCAAGCAGACTAATATAGGAGTCTAATTTACACACACACACACACACACACAGAAACATCTCCCAGTAGATAGGGGGTTAGAAAACCCACACTGGCCCTTGAAGAATTCTTTAGATGGGCTCCAGGGTGAATGGAGAGTCCACGAATACCCTCCCGTTGGAAACTCTAATTCTATCTCAACATAGTCATTATTATAGAAAGATTTCTTCCTAGGGCGTGGTACATACAGGTCAACAAACACTTATTATGCACCTACTATACCACACACTAGGACACGGGGTAAAAAATGAAGAAGATGTTTGGCTTCAAGGACCAACATCAGCCCGGGGACTGAGGACACTGGAACTAGCCATTGCTTTTCCTAGTCACCTTTTATCACCCTAGGAGAGGTGGACTAGGAACCTGAATTTTGGGTGTGCCCTATAGCCCCCAGATCTCTGGATGGATTAGTCATGAGCAACTCTTCTATCTCTCCTACCCTGAAGATGTTTTACCCTCCAGGAGTGTTTAGATTTGCCTACATTTCAAAAGGATCCTAAGACTCCTCATTTGTAGTTGTGTTTATTTTTAGAAAGCAAAATGGTGACTGAGGAGAGGGACCCAAACCCAGAGTCAGTCTGGGTCAGGTCCAGGCTCCTTCTTTAAAACGGATGACCCTGTCGGGCCCTGTCACCACTGTAAGGAAATGAATGGAGACAGTAGTACCTGCCTCACATAACGGCATGAGGATTTAAGGAAATGTGCACATGTAAGGGCAAAGCTATTTAAATAAGAGGCAGGGGAAAAATAACTACCATGTATGAACTGTTTGCCATATACCAGAGACTGTGGTCAATCCTCACAATAACCATAATCATAACAACTCTGTCACATACATAGTATTATAACCTCCATGTTTACCAGTAAGAAGAATGGAACTCCTCAAGAAGCTGTACAATTAGATCAAGATCACAAGAATGAAGGTTTGAAGGTTGGTAACTCCACAGCATTCTGGGCACCAATTACCCTACTCTGTAATGGTTTCATAACCTTTCAATCAATTGTCTTAAGTACTTTTAAGTCATTTGCATTTGTAACGTTGCATCATAATGCAAACAAGTTGATGCAAACTTTACAGATGAGAGCCAAAAGGAGGAGAAAGAAATAGAAGCTTAACTAACAGGCTAATCATTAGAAGAGCTTGGAAGACATTCTTTGTCCAGGCTTCCGCCAACTGCACGCCTTGAATACATCCCGGATCACTCTTTAAAGAACTCTAATGCATGACTTTGATTTCGATGTTTAAACCTCTGGCACAGGGGAGGTCTTCCTGATTTTTTTTAACCCAAAAACCCTCTGTTTCTAGGATAGAGTGGTGAATACCAGGGGGTTGTGGGTGAGGGGTGGAGGAAATGGAGAGATATGAGTCAAAGGGTACAAACTTCCAGTTATAAGATTAATAAATTCTGGGGATCAAATGTGGAGCATAGTAATTATAGTTAATAATACTGTATCTTATATTGAATATTGCTGAGAGAATAAATCTTAAATTTTCTCACCACAAAAAGGAAATGGTAATTATGTGATGGAATGGAGGTGTTAGCTCATGCTTTGCCGGTAATCACTCTGCAATATACAAATTGTATTACATCAACCCATTGCAAACCTTAAACACACACAATATTATATGTCAATTATATCTCAATAAAGCTGGAAAAGAAATTGTTCCTCTGAAAGCATCAAGCTTTTCTATCATTCAGACAGGTAAGCAGGAATTCATTTTTTTTTATTGGAAACAGGACTTAGCTTCTCTTTGCATGGCCATATAAAGCCTTTTAACTGTGTGATCATTCTGCCATCTAGCTTCTTAAGCCTATATAACTGTTCATGAGACTTCATGAGTATATTAAGAATAAGCACTGCTAAAAAGTAAAAAAAAAATTTTTAAAGAGAATAAGCACTGCTTTGGTTTAAGAGGCATTATTTTAAATCACTTAAATGTTCAGTGATGCTACACACATACTCGCATGCGCACATCACACACACACACACAGTCACATCCCACAGGACTAACATGAAGCATAATGTCTCTTCAAGAGGAAGAAGTCCATGAATGAAAGGTCAATCCACAATTTTGTGAGAGACCCCTGAGCCAGTTGAGATTTCTTCTTGCTACAAAAAAAAAAAAAAAATCAATGCAATAGCATTAATTTTTTTCAAGAATCTGTAATGTGGAGTTTAGACATAAAGTGGGTAAAGGTTAACATGAAAAACCAACAGATAAAACCCCGAGCATCTATCTGTTGTTTGACTAAATCTTATAAATTTAGCTGAAGAGAAAGCTTTTTCTAATAGTCTGTGCATGTTCTGCAACAGCAGTTTCTTTAACCTGCTACCCCTAAGTTACCAAGAATAGTATTTATTATAGAAATACTACTGTTCCTAGAAAATGGTGGCATATCTCTCAGGAAATAAGAGAAATCTGTTTGGGCCTGAACCTGCATTTGAGACCATATTAAAACACTGTGCTTTACTAGTCACCAACCCCAGGAAACAAATGTCCCCATTTCCTTCAGGCTAGAGGACCCTGTTACCAGCAGAGTGTGAACACATGAGTAGCAGAATGGAGACAAGCCAATTCTCACCCAGAACAAGACCTGAGTATATTCCTATGAATTTGGTCCTTTGTTATTAATGGTTTTGTGCTCAGTTATAATGAAGGTCCTAATGTTCTACTGTGTTTTGTCCAAGTGGCCCTGCCCACACACACACACAAACACACACACACACACACGCATACACCTTTTAACAAATTTCTTTCTACTCAAGCATCTATTTCTAAAATATCTTTCATTTAGAATGGAGGGGGGAAAATGTACACTTCTCATTCCATAATCCACTTTCAATGATCAAGTGTAATTACAAGAGATAGGAAAGTACAAAGTGATCAGATATGCAACGTGATCTGTCAGAAAAAATTGTGAAAAACTGAAATGGACCAAAAAGATTTCTAGGTGCTTCCAAATATGTGCTGTTTACAGCATTCCCATTCTGTGTTATCTGGTTTGATGGGGTTTGTTATCTTTGATCTACTTATAAATCTGTAAATAACTGATAGCAATGCAAAGAATTATTTTCTACAGACATGCAAATGGATTCTACCTACTGGAGGCACAACTGATTTCCTTCTACCCTTAGAAAAAGGCAGTATATATCCACTTGTAAATTTATTTCATGGCTTATTTTTGCCTCTGTTCTTTGAATTCCCCCCTTTGAACTGGCTGTAACATCTTATTTTTTCTCTTATTAATTAATTAATTATATCTGTAAGAGAGTTACAAATTATGTTTTTTAATCCTCTTAGAGAACTTGTTTTCTTTCCAGGCAATTTGGGCAAAGAGTGGAAATCAGGTAGCAGGGAAAAAAAAAGAGATATGAGTCCCTTTGGATTTCTCCAAAGCCCCCAGATTCAGTCTACAAAAGAAAGTGCAACAGAGCTGTCCAGCCAAGGTTTCAGCCTCTGGTCTCAGTCACATAGCCTGAGTGTCATAGAAAGGGTGACTTGTAGCCCGGAGAATCCTGTGATCTTCCAATTCGCTGATTAAGCCTGTTTGGATGAATCATGCTTTTTTCCAGCATGGTCAGGAACCTCAGATACCACATTATAGACAAATTGCTAAGCACAGTGATTACATCTCTTTTCTTTAAATAAGGATATTCCAAAAACATAGCATAACACTGATATGGAAACTCATACAACCAAACTGTACCCAGAGTTTCTCTAAAACTAAGACGGCACTGTGGGGGGAAAAAAACACCACAATTTATTTAACATCCCCATGTGCTTTGTCTGCAGGGCAGTGTGTAATTAAGACTTTACACTTTGAAGTCAGACAGCCTGAATTCAAATCCCAGCTCTACTTCTGGGAAATTGACCTGACTTCTCTGAGCCTCAAATTTACTTACGTGTAAAATGAGAAACTAAGCTCTTCCCTCTCAGAGCTTTTGTGAGGATTTAAAAGTCTCTGGCAGAGACAGGTGGCTACAAAATCCTCAATAAATGATGTTGATATTATTATTATTATTGACATTTCCTTTATCTAAAACATATAACTATATCTCATAACAATAGAGTAAGAATTGAGCCTAAAGACTTTGTGATTAAAGATAAAAAGAAAACACTTTTATTACATTTGAGACCTACCTCTCCCCCATTCCTAAGATCTCCTCCAAAGTCTAAGCATCAATTCTTATTGTTGATATTCCCAAGAGCGTTGCAACCTTATTGTCTCCACAGAAAGAACAAATTAAGAATACCAGCTCCATTTCCCATTGACACTGAACTCATGAGGACTACCAGTTCTCAGATCAACTCTGGAGGAACTATAAAGGGAAAACATCAAAACACAGGTAATATTTTGAGCAACCACTGGGGAGATGGAGAGATGTTTTGAACTGAGGGTAAGGAGATGGGCAGAAACAGCTTATCCTGAAACAGGAAGTAGTCCCATTCAGCTGCAGGGAGATTAAATAGAGAAAGGAGCTGTTGGAGTTTGTAGGAGAGGGCAAAACAACTAATTCTTCCCTTACTTTCCAAGGTTCAGTGGCTTGGGCTTGCAAATCAAGCTGATAAAAGATGTATTAACAAGAGGAAAAAACAGGTGTCATGACATACATATATACAGGAGCTCACAAAGAAAAATATGGCTCAATAGGGCACATGAGTGGCTTTGTTGGTTGAGCAACCAAATCTTGATTTTGGTTCAGGTCATGATCTCAGGGTTGTGAGATCAGGCCTAAGGCCAGGCTCCATGCTGAGCATGGAAACAGCTTAAGATTCTCTCTCTCTCTCTCTCTCTCTTTCTCTCTCTCTGCCCCTCCCCCCACCTTGCTCACATGCCTGTGCTCTTCCCCTCTCTCTCTCAAAAAAAGGAAGAAGTCATCTGTTTTCAGATGACAGAATATTATCTCTAGAAAACCCTAAAGACTACACACACACACACACACACACACACACACACACCTGTTAGAACTAGAACTGATAACTGAATTCAGTAAAGTTGCAGGATACAAGATCAACATAAAAAAAAATCAGTTCTGTTTCTACACACTAACAACAAGCTAATTGAAAAAAATATTAAGGGATGCCTGGGTGGCTCAGTGGTTAAGCATCTACCTTCCACTAAGGGTGTGATCCTAGGGTCCTGGAATCAAGTTCCGCATTGGGCTCCCCATAGGGAGCCTACCTCTCCTTCTGCCTATGTCTCTGCCTCTCTCTCTCTGTCTCTCATGAATAAATAAATAATCTTTAAAAAAGAAAAAAAGAAAAAATTAAGTAAATAATCCCATTTGCAATAGTGTCAATAAAATTAGAACTAAAAAGCTAAGCAAGGACAGAAAATATTGTACACTGAAAACTATAAAACATTAATGAAAGAAATTAAAGAAGACACAAATAAATAGAATGATATCCCATATTCAGGACTGGAAGAATTAATCATGTTTAAATGTCCATACTACCCAAAGTCATCTATAGATCAACACAATCCTATCAAAACTCCAATGGAATTTTTCACAGAAGAAGAACAATCTTAAAATTTGTATGAAACTACAAAAGACCCCAAATAGCCAAAGCATTCCTACAAAAGAGTAAAGTTGGAGGTATCACACTTCTGGATTTCAAGCTAAAAATCCACACTAATCAAAACAGTACGGTGCTGACATAAAAAGAGACACATAGACCAGTAGAACAGAATCAAGGGCACAGAAATATGCTCCTGCATACACAATCAACTAATATTTCACAAGGGAGCCAAGAATATTCAAGGGGGAAAGGATAAACTCTAAAATAAATAGTGCTGGGAAAACCGGAGAACTATGTTCCGAAAAATCACATTGGACCACTAGCTTGCAACACTCACAAAAATTAACTCAAAGTAGGAATTAAAACAAACATAAGGGCAGCCCGGGGGGCTCAGCGGCTTAGCACCGCCTTCAGCCCAGGGCGTGATCCTGGAGACTCCGGATCGAGTCCCATGTCGGGCTCCCTGCATGGAGCCTGCTTCTCCCTCTGCTTGTGTCTCTGTCTCTCATGAATAAATAAATAAAAATATTTTTATAAATAAATAAATAAAACATAAGATTTGAAACCATAGGGGCACCTGGATGGCTCAGTGGTTGTCAGTCATCCTTTGGCTCAGGGCATAACCCCGGGGTCCTGGAATCAAGTCCACATCATGCTTCCCATATGGAGCCTGCTTCTCCCACTGCCTATGTCTCTGCCTCTGTCTCTGTGTCTCTCCTGAATAAATAAATTTAAAAATCTTTTAAAAAAATATTGAAACCATAAGATCTAGAAGAAAACACAGGAGAAAACTCTTTGATATTGGTCTTGGCAATGATTTTTCAGGTATGACACAAAAAGCACAATCAATAAAAGCAAAAATCTACAAGTGGGACTATATCACCCCATACCTGTTAGAATGGCTATTAACAAAGATAAGAGATGTCAAGCGTTGAGAGGAACACCGTACACTTTTGGTGGAATGCAAACTGGTGCAGCCACTATAGAAAACAGTATAGAGTTTCCTCAAAAAATTAAAAATAGGACAGCCTGGGTGGCTCAGCGGTTTAGTGCCGCCTTCAGCCCAGGGCGTGACCCTGGAGACCGGGATCGAGTCCCACGTCGGGCTCCCTACCTGTGTCCCTGCCTCTCTCTATGTCTCTCATGCATAAGTAAATAAAATCTTTTTTAAAAATTTAAAACTAGAACTATCATATGATCCATATATCCCACTTCTAGATACATATCCAAAGGAAAGATAAAAAGACATAAAAGATATCTGCATCTCAATGTTTTGTAGCATTATTCACAATAGCCAAAATATGAATAAAAAAAAAGGTAAATATCTATCAAGGGATGAATGGATAAAGAAGACGTGGTATATATACATATACAATGAGTATGGGACGCTTGGGTGGCTCAGTGGCTGGGCGTCTGCCTTTACCTTGGGGCATGACCTCAGGTCCTGGGATCGAGTCCCATATCGGGCTCTCTGTGGGGAGCCTGCTTCTCCCTCTGCCTATGTCTCTGACTCTCTCTCTCTGTGTCTCTCATGAATAAATAAATAAATATTTTAAAAATACAGGGGATCCCTGGGTGGCTCAGCGGTTTGGCGCCTGCCTTTGGCCCAGGGTGCAATCCTGAAGTCCTGGGATCGAGTCCCACGTCGGGCTCCCTGCGTGGAGCCTGCTTCTCTCTCTGCCTCTCTCTCTCTCTCTCTCTATGTCTATCATAAATAAATAAATCTTTAAAAAATACATATGTATATATACACAATGAGTATTATTCAGCCATGAGAAAGAAGGAAATTATGCCATTTGTGACATGGATGGAACCTTGACAGAATTTATGCTAGGTAGACAAGTCAGACAGAGAAAGACAAAATACTATTTGATATCATTTATATGTGCAAGCTGAAAAAACCAAACTGGTAGAAATAGAGAATAGAATAATGGTTGCCAGGGCCTGTGGGAGAGAGGAATTGGGGAGAAGTTGGTCAAAGGGTACAAACTTGCAGTCAGAATAAGTTCTGAGGATCTAATGCATAGCATTGCGATTACAAGTTGCTAAGAAACTAGATCTTAAATATTCTCATCACACAGTGAAATGATAATTATGTGAAATGCTGGAGGTGTTAGCTAATGGTACGGTAATCATAATGCAATATATAAATGTATCAGTCAACATGTGGTACACCTTAAATTTATACAATATTATATATCAATTATATCTCAATTTTAAAAGAAGTTTAACACACAGGTCAATTAAACAAAATAGAGAGCCTAGAAATAAGCCCATAATTATATGATCAAAAAAATTATATGATCAATCTATAACAAAGGAGGCAAGACAATGTAGAAAATATAATCTTTTCAATAAATGGTGCTGGGGAATACTAGACAGCTACATGTAAAAGAATGAAACTGGACCACTTCCTAACACCATCCATAAAAATAAACTCCAAATAGATTAAAGACCTAAATGTGAGACCTGAAACCATAAAAATTCGAGAAGAGTACACAGGCAGTAATTTCTCTGACATTGGCTATAGCAACATTTTTCTAGATATGTCTCCTGAGGCAAGGGAAACAAAATAAAAGGGACTACATCAAAATAAAAGGCTTTTGCACCGCAAAGGAAACCATCAATAAAACAGAAAGGCAACCTAGTGAATGGGAGAAGAAATCTGCAACTGATATATCTGATAAGGAATTAATATCCAAAATATATAAAGAATTTATACAACTCAACACACACACAAAAAAAACCAACCTCACAAAAAACAAAAACCAATCTGCTTTAAAAATGGGCAGAGGACCTGAATAAGACATTTTTCCAAAGAAGACATACATACAGGAGGCCAACAGGCACATGAAAAGATGTTCAACATCCCCAATTATCAGGGAAATGAAAACCAAAGCTGCAATGAGTTATCACCTTACACCTGTCAGAATGGCTAAAATAAAAAAGACAAGAAATAACAAGTGTTGGCAAGGACATGGAGAAAAGGAATCCTCGTGAAGTGTTGTGAACGTAAAAGGTGCAACCTCTATGGGAAACAGTATGGAGGTTCCTTAAAGTGTTAAAAATAGGAAATGCCTGGGTGGCTCAGCGGTTGAGCATCTGCCTTTGGCTCAGGGCATGATCTGAGGGTTCCGGGATGGAGTCCCACATCAGGCTCCTTGCGGGAAGCCTGTGTCTCCCTGTGTGTCTCTCATGAATAAGTAAATCTTTTATTTAAAAAGTATTAAAAATAGCACTACCATAGGATCCAGTAATTGCACTTCTGGGTATTTACAAAGAAAATGAAAACACAAATTCGAAAAGATATATGCACCTGTATGTTTATTGCAGCTTTTTTTACAATAGCCAAGATATGGAAGCAATCCAAGTGTCCATTGATAGGCAAATGGATAGGGAAGATTTGGTGTACACACACACATGCACAGACATGCACATGCATACAAGTGAGCATGCAATGGAATATTACTCAGCCATTAAAAAGGATTATATCTTGCCATTTACAACAACCTGGATGGGCCTAAAGAGTATTATGCTAAGTGAAATAAGTCAGACTGAGGTAAATATCATATGATATCACTTATATATGGAATCCAAAAGACAAAAGAAATGAATAAACAAACCCATAAATACAGAGAATAAATCTATGATTGTCAGAGAAGAGCAGGGTAGTAGGGGTGGGCAAAATCATGAAGGGGAGTGGGAGATACAGGCTTCCAGTTATAAAATAATAAGTCATAATAATAAAAGGTACAGCATAGGGATTATAAGCAGTGATGGTGTAATAGTGTTATATGGTAACAGAAGGTAGCTACCCTTGTGGTATGCATAGCATAATGTTTAGAGAAGTTGAATCTCTATACTGTACACCTGAAACTAATGCAACATTAACTGTACTCAAATTTTTGAAAAAAATTTTAAAGAGAGAAACATACCATTTTTTAAACATTGACAATGAACTGGAAGGATAAATGTCAATAAAAGATAACATGTGACAAACACACAAAAGGTATTCTTATTGACAGTTCACTCCATAAAAAACATTCTCAACTCTGACACCTTGACAGTTTGGTTTTAATCACTTTTGTTTTTCCTCAGTGTACTGTCCTGAGATTGAATGGTCAATCATCTCAGTGTTTTAGTCTAAGAAATGCTGCATACTCTGCTGTGGGCCTAACACTCTTAGATCAAGAGCCTGAGTGTTGCAAGGACACTGGAGCAGGGAAAGCAGCAGTGAAAATAGGATACTGGTCTCCAGAAAAAGCATGACCCATTGCGATGCCCAAGACACTCACTCCACAGTGCTTTGAGTTGTACTCTTTAACTTGAGGAATCTGTGCCAGAATTGGATTTCAGTACACCAGTTGCTGTCAGCACACTTTTAAATTGTTATATTTTTATAAGCTTTTTTAAATAACTTAATTGGTACATTTTTCTATTTGTGAAAATTGAGTCTCATGGTGCAATGGAATACATCATAATTTTTTCCGATGAAATTAATGGAATAGCTTTTTTAATTTAGCAGCTTTTAACTTAGTGGCAGGGTTTTCAAAAACAAATGAAAATCATTAACATGGGGTAAGATTATTTAGAAAACCTATGATGAAGGACCCAAATGAGGAGCACTCATTGTCATGATTTGCTCCCTGGTAATAAAGAAGCTAGAATACTCAGGAACCAGATAACAAAGACTCCTAACTATGTAGAAAACTTTAAAGGATACCTACCATTTGCTTCGACATAGATGGAACTGGAGGGTATCATGCTGAGTGAAGTAAGTCAGTCGGAGAAGGACAATCATTATATGGTTTCACTCACACAGGGAATATAAGAAGTAGTGAAAGGGATTATAGGGGAAAGGAGGGAAAATGAGTGGGGAAAAAAGAGAAGATGACAAAATATGAGAGACTCCTAACTCTGGGAAACGAACAAAGGGTAGTGGAAGGGGAGGTGGGCGGAGGGATGGGGTGACTGGGTGACGGGCACTGAGGAGGGCACTTGATGGAATGAGCACTGGGTGTTACACTGCATGTTGGCAAATCGAACTTCAATAAAAATATATAATATATAGATATATATAAAAAGAAAACTTTAAAGGAAATCGTGTTTAAGCAGATAACCTACAAAAAAAGTTCCATACCATATATGAACTCATTTGCACAAACCTTTCCTGTGGTGATTGGCTGAATACATCATCAGTGCTAGATGTCCACACTTAATTTTCATGAATAGTAATAGGAGTTAATTAGCATCAAAGGAAGAACAGATGCACAAATGTCATCATAAAATGGAATTTGTGGGTATGTAAAAAGAGAACACAAGGTAAACCAGACTCAGTCTATGAAGTTCAGCTAATGAGATTGCCAAGAAACAGGTTCCATTTCTTATTTTGTGCTTTTATTGATTTGTCTGTGCTGCCGTGAACGTTTATCACTTTGTCAACTAGTCCTTTAATGTGTAATCTCTTTATTATTTAGAAAATAAAACAAAGCACTAATATAATGAGATATTATTCTTTATGGGTAACCGTTAGGAATTTTAGTAACCTACATATCTTTGGTTCCCTGTGTGAAGGCTTATTGATTTTTGCAGTGCCTGCTGTTAATGCTTGATGTTTGGTGATGGAAGCTCAGCTAGTCTACACAGGGGAGCTGTTTATACGATCAGTGTAATTATTATTGGGTTGTATAATGTGCATGAAGCTACTGGTACTTACATTCTTACAACTTTATTAAACAACACTGTTCCTTCTTTTCATTGCTGCAACATCTAAAACCATGAACACAGGCACAGAGATCCTATTCTGAAACCTGGATTATACAGAGTAAGAGGTT
Source organism: Vulpes lagopus (assembly GCF_018345385.1). Lineage (NCBI taxonomy): Eukaryota > Metazoa > Chordata > Mammalia > Carnivora > Canidae > Vulpes > Vulpes lagopus. Next base: position 47,371,684 of record NC_054829.1, on the reverse strand, counting down.
ACAAAGTCAGCTCCTGAATTTGCACCTGTCCTAAACTATGTTCAGAGAATTCAATGAGATCTTGCATTACAGGCCCCAGAATCATGGCAATATACAAACAGTAAAAAGGCATGGGTTTTGGGGTTTTTTAATATTTATTTATTTATTTACTTTAGAGAGAGTGTGCATGAGCAGGGGGAGGGGCAGAGGGAAAGAGAATCTTGAAGCAGACTCCCTGCTTAGTGTAGAGACCCATGTGGGGTTTGGTCCCAGAACCCTGAGATCATGACCTGAGCCAAAATCAAGAATTGGCTGTTTAACCAACTGAGCCACTCAGGCACCTCAGAAGGCATGATTTTTCTCTTACCACTAGCCCCACTCTCTCCCTGCCTCTCCAGACACCACTCCTCCCTTTCCTCCAGACCTCAGCCACTGTTGTCAATTTCTGTCAATGGACATTCACCCCCTCCCTTTCCTATTGGCAAATGCAATTATGCAAATATTTTAAGATTATGTGAATTTAAAAAAGTCTTATAATAAAACAGCTGAGTGGCAACCTGCAGTCTGACCAAGGGAGCTGACCAAGGATATCAAAACCATTGGTGACACTGGAGGAGTCACCCACGAGATGGAAGGGTGAGGGTCTGAGGAAAGGAGTCCAGGAAAGTGACATCCCAAAGTGAAGGCAATGTTGGTCATTTTAGCATAGAGTACAGCTTCCCTAAATATGTTCTTGAACTCTAAGGATGGGTTCATTTGAGATCCACACCAGTCACTTCCAGATCCAGTGACATTTTAGTCGTTGCTCCAAGATCAGTGGTTCTCAAACACACAGGCAGGAAGGGATCTCTTTTTAAGCAGATGGAAAGGTGTCTAGAGGCTAAGGGAATAAGAACAATGGGGGCAGTTGTGGGGGTTGGGAGACTGGCAGAAGTGATGAAGGGAAAAGGAAGCCTCTATGGTTCTACAGGCCTCCAACACATCTGTCAGGGAATCCAGCATTTGTTTACAGGAATCAGAAGGTCCAGTCTGGAATCAGCCCAAGGAAGTGGATCACCATCGACATATATAATGGGCTAAATTTAACAAAAGGATTTTCAGTAAACAAAAAAGTCAGTCCTGGTTTCCTTACATTATTTTCTAATTAACCAAATGACTTTAAATTGAAACATTAAATGATAATTAGCCCATCTAGATTAAGCTTGTCACTTCCAATCTCAAGTCTTTTACAGCTCTGAAAGACAAAGGACACTTGGAACTAGCACAGGTAATAATCTAATCTTTGGCTCCTATATAGCTTTGATTCCTGTGTACACATATACTCAGTGATATCAACAAATTGAGCCTTTAATTTTCTAAATTAATCCTTGAGAAACATCTAATAGCTCAGCCTTCTCTTCCTTTTTCCTTTTTTCAACTTCTGTGGATATTCAGGAAATTCAAATACCTTGTTAAATTCTTCTTAATTATACCCCTGGAAGCGCTTTGTTTTGCCTACCTAAAAGCCCAGATCTCTAAGGCACCAATTATTAAGGATAGTTTTCAACAGGAATTACATACTAGGCAAAGGTTATACAAAGAAACTTCTTTAAAACTGTCGGGGCATTAGCCATAGAGATAGATATCTAAGGCAATGGTCTCTGGTCTTTCTGTAATGGTAAAAGAGGGCCCATAAAAAGTGAAGACACACTGATACCCAATCAAATTAAAGTCGATCGAATCTGCTCATTCATTCAACAAATTTTTATTGCACACCTGTCCTGTGAAATGTGTCATGACAGGCATTGTCAAGACCTAGATGAAGTAGAATTAATTCAGAAAACACCAGAGATAGCTTTAAATCATGTCCTATGAGGGACAGTTGAAATAATCAGATTGACCTGAAATAAGATTCTGGAGGAACAGGAAAGCCCTCATGCTTAAATATTTAATCTTTTTTCTTGCAGAAGAGATTAGACTTGTTTTGTATGGGACCACATAGAATTAATCAGTCAGTGGAAATCAATGGAAAGAATCATAGTAGTAGGGCTAAGAAAGAACTTGCTACCAGAGCAGTCAAAAAATGGAATGAGCTGTTTGGGAGGGAGAAGCCTCATTAGCATTATTGGTACCTGGAGTACTAGGTACTCCAGTAGTCACTGGATACCCTGCCCCTAAATAAATCTGAAATCTGACTGCTTCAAATCAAATTACCTATAAATTCTATCACCCAAAGGCAATCCCTGCTAACATACTGGTATGTCTCCATTTCCTCTGTGCCCTTTTCTTTTTTTTTTTTTTTTAACCATTGTGAAATTGTACCCCATATGCAATTTTCTACTTTGTATTGAAAATTATTTCTCTAGGTTATTTTGCACACTACTAAAATTTACCAAAACTTTTCATAACTGCTAGATATTTACAGTTTAATGACAAAAGCAGGTCTGGAGATGCTCTACCTGGTTTGCACCTCACTTACTGACTATACTATCTCAGTAAAGTTGCTTATTCTGCTTCAATTGCCTCATTTGCAAAATAGGAATTTTACCTCACAGATTTGTTGTCTTAAAGAGGCTAGCTAGTTCCAGTTAGCACTAAGAACTTTGCCTGGCTCAAAACATGCACTTGAGAATTTTTACCAATTATAGGTAAAAGCCTAAAAGTCTGTGAAGAAAAATTGTGAAACATTTTGAAATGGACCAAGTTTGCTGGATGTTTTTCAAGGAAACTAAAGGTTTTGTCCAGCACAATCTTGGGGTAAGAGACCCCAAGCCTTTGTGTTCAACCTATTCTACAATTCTTTAAATTGCACATGATATTTGCCCATAGACAACTTCTAATTCTGTTCAGTGGACAATTTACTTCCCTCTCCTGTTGAAAAAAACAGCTTTACATTTGTAAGCTCATCACATCCTGATTCACCTATTAAGGACATTTTGAATTCTTTGAATGGGCTGAAATAGTTTACTGGTTTCAGTAATGAGCTATGTAAAGTTCTTTGCAAGTCCTTTGACAGATCCCATCCAGGTGTAATTTAAAGTCAAGGGACCCAAAATTAAGAATGTATTCTCTATGCTCAAATGGTTGTTTGGACTTCTCATAGCATCTGTATTTTGCCATCGACATCACTGAGCTTTTAGTAAGCAATTTAATTCTTCAACAATTAAAAGACCTACTATTAATATACAAGGCACCTGCTATGTACTGCAGAATATATGGAAATAGTCTCTGCCTCAATGTAATTGTTTCTGGGGAAGAGCATTTAGTGGACACTAAGAACATTAGCTTTGATATCAGACAGATTGGAGGTCTAGACCAATTCTGATCCCTTTCTTACTTCAGTAGGCTTTGATAATTAAATGAAATCAAATTACTGCATCTCTAAACCTGTTTCCTCAGTGGTGCAATGAGGTCTATGAAAGTCTGAGACATGGGATGCCTGGATGGCTCAGCGATTGGGCATCTGCCTTCAGCTCAGATTCTGGTCGCAGGATCTGGGACCAAGTCCTACATCAGGGTCCTTCAATGGAGCCTCCTTCTCCCTCTGCCTGTGTCTCTGCCTGTCTCTCATGAATAAATAAAATCTTAAAAAAAAAAAAAAAAAAGTCTGAGACTTGAAAGATAATCCACTTAAGGCACTCAGCACATCTGGCACATACATTTAAATCTTAAGCAATAAGTTAATTAACCTCTAGTAGAGAAGCCAGACCACCTATTCATACCACCCTTCCCAATCACTCCCACCACATACACACAGGGTTAGGACTGGCTAGGGCATGCCCCTCAGCCAATGCAGTCGTTATGGGAGCATTTACAGTGCCATCCCACTACAGGTTAGCTCATTCAAGATCTCATAACAAAATCACACATTTTACCACCTTATTTGCCTCAATCACTAGGTGAGCCTATCTCACCTTTATCTGAAACTTCCACATTTGCTCAACTAACACAGCTCTTACCCATCCTATCTGCAACATCAGCTCTATTCTATTACCAGAAGCTTCAAGCTCTTCTCCCAATATTTACAACTCCTTGCCCTTTTTTATAATCTGGCTCTTCCCTAAACCAATTCCTAGCAGCAACTGCGGTTTATTATCCCATACTCCTGGGCCTCAAGGTTAGGAGCAGAGGTGGATTTACTACAAAGCTCATGGAAGTTAAGCTTCAGTTGTCTCCAACTTCCATGACTTCCTACAATAGCAGTACATTTGTCATGTTTTTTAAAACTTTGCAAGCTTAACCACAATCAACTAAGATCATTTTTCTACTGTTCTCGGCCACACTTCCCTTTCAATGAAAGGACACAATACCAGAAGCTAGCTGATCACTCCCTGCTTGGTTTCTAGAATGCCACTATCTTGATTCTCCTCCAGTCTTCATCTTCACACCTGTGCCTGGAGAAAACTCAGAACAGTCCTCTTCCTCCATGATCTCCTAGATTTTAAAAATTGGATCTCTTCTAGTCATATGAGATCCCAAAATAAGTGATTCATATTCTGGGGCAACCCAAATTGCACACACAGTCCAAATTTGGCTCCCATGAACTCCAGAGTAATATACCCAAATGCCTACTTGGGAGGCTCCATTTAGTCTAATAAGCACTTTCAGCTTACTATACCCCAAACTTATTCCCCAAACCATTTTTTCAGTCCTAACTCAGAAAGAACCATAGCCTTCCAGGTGCTCAGGCCAAAACCATTAGAATCACCCTTTATTTTGTATCTCCCACATCTAGTCCTTCAACAAATCCTGTCATCTTGCTCTTCAGAAGCCACGTTTATAGACTACCTCAACCACTCCCTTTTATCCTAGTCCTAACCAAGATCACTTACCTAAACTATTCCAACACACTTATTTCCCCCTTTCCACCCTTGCCTCACTTAAGTCTATTCTGCTCACAAGACCCGTGAAACTGTAAAGCCTTAATCACTGCCCTCCCCTTCTACATACAAACATTTGAGAAGCTTACAAGCTTCTACCTGTGAGTTACCCCAAAAACTAGGACTACAACCTCCTCACCTCTGGGTATTGCCCAGGGATTTCAGTAAAACAACAACAACAAAAAAAAAAAAACTCAAAAAACAAACATATTTCAGTAGTTTTACTTCTACTGCCTAGCTCATGGAGCAAATTAATTACTTACTTAAGACAGTTGTCTCGGGTTATATACTGGATCCTAAATATACAAGTCACCTTATGTAACCAAAAAAAATATTCTGGGGCAACCCAAATTGCACACACAGTCCAAATTTGGCTCCCATGGACGTAACAGGATTTGTTGTTTTTGAAATATAAAAACACTGGCATTTTTATCAGTTTAGCATGAATAGTGATATAACTGAGGGAAATTAAACCACATTATGTTGAAGATAAACCCACTGAGAAAATAAGTACGTTTTAAAAATGAGATTTCCAAAATCAAATGACCATTCCAGTCACATTAAAACACTCATAATTGGAGTATTTTTATTTTATGTACAATGAGTTGGCATCAAAGTAGGTATCTTGGACATCTGCAGTTAAGGTAGGTATCTTGGATGACCCATTCAAGGAAGTTCACTTAATCCAACTGAAAAAGAAGCAGACAGGAAATAAATTAATTGAAAACGTTTAAATACTCATTTTATTCTCACCAACACTGGTTCTTATTATGAAGAATGAGGTTTAAACTGGAAATTTGACCCACCCAAGCTAGCTACCAATCTCAAAATAGCTTAAATATTTACCGAATGCCCACAACAAGCTGTTCCACAAACAACAATTATATATATTTTAAAGATTTTATTTATTCATGAGAAACAGAAAGGCAGAGACACAGGCAGATGGAGAAACAAGGCTCCACCCAGGAAGCCCAATGTGGCACTCGACCCTGGACCACGAGATCACCCCGAGTCAAAGGCAGAGGCTCAACCGCTGAGCCACCCGGGTGTCCCGACAACAATTCTGTTAACTTTAGTACTGTTATTCTCACTTCTTCCCTCAACAGAATTTTCCACTAGAAAAATACTACATAAAATGATCTTTACCAAAACCTCAGGGTGGTTATTAAGTAGGTAACTAATCACACAGCTAGTATTTTGGTACTCAATGTGTGACAGACACTACTATAGGAGCCACTCGTAAATTAACCCATTTAATCTTAACCTGTGAAAAACTGGGGACACAAGTTATTAGATCAAGAGCCTGAGTCCACTCTCATCACTGATACACTCACCACCTCCCACTGAGTGAGATATACAGGAACCTCCATACTGCAACAAGCTTTTAGTATATATACTAAGTGGCCAAAACTAAAAAAAACTCTAAACTTAAGATACTTTGTGTCTACCAGAGATCATACATTAACGTCAGTGACTATCTCAAAGACCCAACAAAGTGGTAGTTTTCGCCAGAGGAAAAAAAAAACACTACCACTTAACTGATTTTTAGGACTCAAGACAGCTCTCTCTATGTATGCAAACTACTTTTTGCAACAACTTTGCAATTTATTTTTCTCAGGCAGAAACGTAACTTCATGTGACTGGTCTCAAGAGAGCTAAATAGGGAGACTTCTATCTGAATCCTAACAAGGTCTATCTGGGCCCCACTCCCCAAGCCCATTCCAGTATATGATGCTATTCCACAACTCGGGGCAGTAGCCAACACGTTTCTTTTGCTGGACAATGTCTGGATACGATTAAAGAGATCCAAAACTTAATTTTGGTTCCTAAAACTGACAGACTAGTGAAAAAGGAATTTTAAAGTCTACACCCTCCTATCCCATTACCCTGACTGCCAAAACTATTTTAACAGTGCCGTCCGATACCCCCAAAAGCCCTGCTATCAACTAAGACAAAGAGCAAGACGATGTTGTTCGAAGGCTCAAAAAAGGAAGTCTCCGAACGTTCCGCGCTCACAGGACCGGGAGTACGGCATCCGCGGCCGCGCACCTTAATGAAGCCTATATCCTTGGCGTACTGACGGAAACACTGGCGGCACATGTTGAGGCCGTATTTCCGGATCAGACCGTGCCGGTTTGAACAGACGCGGCTATAAGAAAAGAGACGGCGTTACTGCAGGTCGCAGAAATGGAAGGATTCCACACTCGGGGGCAACCACCCGCACCGCCCGTCTTCCCCGACCCGTCAGAGGCCTGTAATGGCGGCAGTCCCAGCTCCACGGTCGGCCTAACCCCACACGCCGCGCGGGCTCCCCTCCATTAGAGTTCTGGCCGCGTCACAACCCAGTGCAACCCTTCCTTAAAGCCACACTCTGTTGCTCACCAAGAACGAGAGCCCTGGCCAAACTTCCTCGGGTGGCTCCAGTAGAGCTGCTGGTGACCCATCTTGCTCTTTCGGATGCAACGAGGCAAAAGGAAGAAACCTGAGAACGCATGCGCTCTTCAAATTTTTCAGACAGTTTACCCAGAATGCAATGCTGACAAATGACGCGAGCGCTGTGCGGCTACGCTGTGTGGAGGGAGTGAATCGAGCGGTCTTGGAAGCATTCTAGGCCGGCCCGGCTGATGACGTCATCGCAACTCAGCCTCTAGTGTCGACTTGCGCTGCTTCCGAGCGCCGGGCGCGGTGGCGCGCGCCTGTAGTCCCAGCTACTCGGGAGGCTGAGGCAGGAGGATCGCTTGAGCCCAGGAGTTCTGGGCTGTAGTGCGCTATGCCGATCGGGTGTCCGCACTAAGTTCGGCATCAATATGGTGACCTCCCGGGAGCGGGGGACCACCAGGTTGCCTAAGGAGGGGTGAACCGGCCCAGGTCGGAAACGGAGCAGGTCAAAACTCCCGTGCTGATCAGTAGTGGGATCGCGCCTGTGAATAGCCACTGCACTCCAGCCTGGGCAACATAGCGAGACCCCGTCTCTTTTGTTGAGGCCCCCCCCAAAAAATGAATTTTGAACCTTTGAGAAACACATAATCTTGTGATCTATTTTTTCATTTCCTGACCAATTCATGTTTTTAAATTAAAGTTTTACGCTTGTAAAAAAGGATTTTGCTTCGACTCACCACTGACACCTGCTGGGACAAATTAACAAATCACTTAGAGTCAGCTGTAATAATTAAGAGTCAACGGTAGGAGTTTCTCTTATGTTAAACAGAATATGTTCTCAAAGCTGTTTCTTGGTTTTTAAATGACACATTCTTTTTTTTCTCTCCCTCTTCCCTCTTCCCTCTTTCTCCCCCCTCCTTCCTGACACATTCTTAGAGATAGACCTACAACAGTCCAGAAAAATGAGAGGCGTAGAAGGTTTGATATTTAAATGTGTTGAATTTAAAGTGAAAAACAACTTGCACAACATGTATGTTGCTTTGACCAGATAATTTGATTAAAAGACAACTATTAAAAAACAAATGCCATCTGATAGTCCGCTGAAAGAGCTTTAAATTCCATACAGGACGTTTATAATGTCTCTAGATAAACCTAAAAATACCTGGTTCCGAAATCAAAACTTTAAATAGTTCTATAAAATGTACCACAGAGTGAAATTATCCAATAAATTTTTACACATGAATTCTTATATTAAGCCTGAAATACAACACTTTTTGAAGGTATGTTATCTCAGGATTCTGGTGGAGTGCCCCTCCAATCATTAAATTAGGTGTTTGGTGCATGATGAAGGAAGGAGGCAAGTCAGAAATTTAAAAAGCCGAAAAAGAAAAAGAAAAAGAAAGATAAAAAGCCAGATATGACTTAATTCCTGATCTTGAGACTTCTAGAGGAAGAAAATTGAATTATCTCAAAGAGCCCTTCCTTCCAGTTTCAACTTGTGTGACTCAATGACCTAAATATAACTAGGTAAGCAGAACATTCTATGTCCAATGATGAATATACTCATGGTGTACAAGAGGAGCAAAGGAGAAATTAATTCCAGCTTGAAGTATATTTTAAGAGGCCTTTGAAATAAGCCTTGAAGAGTGGGATTTCTGCAGGCAGCACTAGATGGAAGGGAATGCCTAGTGACAGGAAGCATTTGAGCCAAAGTATGGAGTTGGGGAACCTGAACAATCTTGTTTAACTAGAGTTGAGGATGTACAAAAAGCTTAGTGATAGGTAACACAGAAACATGTTTTATCATAAAGCTTGATTGTAGAGGGTCCAATGTCAAACTTCTATAGTTTTCCTGGAATTTATATCAATCATTGATGTGTATAATTTCCAAAATTCATGTGGCCCTCAAAAGTTAATAACATTTCCCCACCTATAGTCTTCTCAGACCTTTCCTAGCTGGTCTACAGAATTTTTTAAAGATTACAATGGTTCTGAGATCAATTCCATAAATATTTCAACACTTTGATATAGAATCCTTTGGACCTAAAAAAGTGTGAACTCCTTTAAAAGCAAAAAGGAAAAGGACAATTAGTTACACTTGAACAATCTGTTAAACTATCTTAACAGCCAACTAGTTCTTAATGTTAAAGCCAGTGCTCACTGGCCTTTCCAAAAAATCCCAGAGCCCTTAAGAATTATGCTAAATCAAAAAAAAAAAAATGCTAAATCTACTCTGCCTGTGCTCTATAAATGGAACAACAAAGCCTAGATGACAGCACATTCATTTATAACACGGCTTACTGAATATTTCAAGCCTACTGTTAAGACATATGCTCAGAAAAAAGGATTCCTTTCAAAATATGACCGTTCATTGACAATGCCCCTGGTCACCAAAAGCAAAGAGCTCAATGGAGATGTACAATGATATTAATGATGTTTTCATGCCTGCTAACACAACATTCATTCTGCAGCTCATAGATCAAGGAATCATTTCAACTTTCAAGTCTTTTTATTTAAGAAATCAGTTTTGTAAGGCCATGGCAGTCATACATAATAATTCCTCCGTTAGATCTGGGGAAATAAATTGAAAACCTCCTGGAAAGGATTCACTATTTTAGATGCCATTAAGAACATTTGTGAGTTATGGGGAGAGGTCAAAATAGCAACATGATCAGGAGTTTGCAAGAAGCTGATTCCAACCTTGAGTTCTAGGGTTATTTGTTGTAACACCATCTGGAGGTCGTGAGCAAAGCCCTGGACTCTTTTCAGCCTCTATTCCCTTTGTGTAAAATGAAGGAAACGAATTAGAATATCTGTAAACTATGTTTCAGCTCTAAAAGCTTAGATTCCATGATAGGAGACCCTTTAAAAAGATTTAATTTGGTAGCAGTGTAGATGGTGGATCATTGCATTAGCCTTTTAACTGATCCCTGCCTCTAGTCCTGCTCTAAGACCTCCCAAGTAATCTCTTTACTGACCACAGTAACCTTTCCTAAACATGTCTGAATTTTATCTGCTGTTGAAATTTTTCAGTGGTTTCCCAGAACTTTCAGGCTAAAGTTCAAAGGCCTAGGTTTAGCAAACAAATTCTTTTCATCATCTGGCTACTTTATACTCCTCTAATGTCTGACATTTATTCCATTGTAGTACACTGTTGGTTTACTTGTCTCTCTTAAACACTGCAAAATCATCTCTGCCCTCTAAACATCTAATATAGGTGCTGGCATACAGCAAGAACACTATTAAGTATTAAATAAGTGAATAAGTATTGAAGTAAGAAGACCTGATAAGTTTAGGAATAGTTCTGGAGGGAAGTAATGTAGCTCTCAACTGACATGGTAGCACTAACCAGGGAAAGGTGGGTATTAATTAGGAAATCATCGTGGAAGTACAACTTATAAGACCTAATTAAGGAGCATCAACAGGGGCAAGGTAGCACTACACGGGTCTAATGTTTAAGTCTTTATTTGTTAACTATTTAGCTTTATTTAACTTAATGAAGTTTATGATTAAAAAAACTAACTCTAAGATCTGGTCACAATGTGCTAGGGGAGACAAGTCTACACTGTCCATAGATTATGACTTCACTGTTTAATAATATGATGTGACTATGATTTACTAGTTTGAACCCAAGTGAGCCACAAACCTAAGTGAGTAAAGTTTACTGTGGGTACAAATGAAGGGGGGAAACTCAGAGATTCAATTAATTAACTGTTGAATGCTGTATGTGAGCCAGAAACCCAGGCAAATAAATGAAAAGTAATTTTAGGTGCAATTGAATTCTCAAACTCCAAAAAAGGAGAACAAGATGTTAAAGGTAACTAGTGGAAACTGAACTGGGTTTTGAAAGATGAATAGGATCAATTAGTATGAACAAGACAGAGGGGAGGGATTAAGTGTAGTATGTAGGCCAGGAAGAAGAGGAACCAATTTTACAGAAGAAAAACCAATCTAGTTGTCATTTCTTTTATTCCTTTTTTTTTTTTCTTTCTTTGATTCCTTTTGTTAAAAACTGAAGCCCACTTTAAAATGCCTTGTATTTCTATGTTCAGTTAGTCTGCAATGCAAACTAGCTTGAAGTAATTAAAGGTAGAAGAGGTCAACAGCCAGGTTTTGTTTGTATGGTAGTGAAGACAGAAACATGGATGGTAATCAAAGAATCTTTTTTTTTTTTTTAAATAAACTCTACACCCAGTGTGGAGCTCAAACTCACTACCCTGAGATCAAGAGTCTCATGCTCCACCAACTGAGTCAGTCAGGCTCCCCTAAAGAATCTTTTGCTTCCTAACCAGTCCAGGAAGACAAAAATAAATGCCAGTTCTTAGTATTTCAGCCATTAAAAGTAGAGAAACTAAGGGAAAGATGGCAGAGGGTGAGAGATCTCAAAAACCAATGTATGCTTACTTTCAGTCCAATGTTATTTTATGTAATCTTATTTAATAATTTTGGGAAACAAACATTTTTTTGAGACTGGCAATTAGGAAGTAAGTTTTTGGCAGTATACAACTAATATGGGAAACAGGCAGAAGGAAATGTAGATAAAATTAAATATCCTTTTAACCTACAGTCCATGACAAATACTTGAGATAGATAGATTATAACATTCCTCCAGAGCCCCCAACCCCAGGGTATATAATCACTTGCTCTTTATAATCCTGGGGCAGCAGGGAGCTGCAGGCAGCAGCAGCTGCATCTCTTTCTGCCCACGGGTCCAGTCCCCATGTTTTAATAAAACGATCATTTTGCACCCAAGACTTCTCAAGAATTCTTTCGTGGCCATGGGCTCCAGAACCCCCACCCCCCCCAACCACCACCATTCAAAAACTACATCAACACTTTGTTCTACTCTAAAATCACCTTAGAGCTTTTAGGTACGTTTCATATATTTAGATTACTCAACATTTAATCACTGAATCTGTGCTTTAACAACCCAGGTAACACCAAATAGAGGGTTGAGGCTCTGTTGTTGTTGTGGTAGTCTTAGGTTTTGTACATTTCTATTCTAATTAAAATTATATCGCTTTATACATTTAAGCTTTTCCCAGCTCCCAACTGTCCCTGGAAGTTCAGAGTACATTTAACGCACCTGTAATGCTTTAGGCTGTTGTTTTATTATTTTCTTCTACTCAAAAGAATTCAAAGAACAAAAATTGTTAATCCCTGTAAAGGTATCTTTGAAAGCTCTAAGGTGTCGTTTTGGTTTAGTTTCGTTTCTAACCATGAGATTAACAGTTGCTACACACAGAGTCATTTTCATGCTCTCTACATGGAAGAATTGTAAATAGAAAAAGAAGTAATGTTTTATTAATCACTAATTTTTTTTTTCTTACACAATTATGTTGTTCAGAACGACAATCAACAGATACCACTTTTAGGTTCAACGTGTTGTAAACAGGGACGCTCACTTAACGGATAAATCATTATATTTTCATAATCGAGAATCGGTTATTTCCGTAGGCCATTTCACGTTTGCGACAGGACAGCTCAAACGACATGAATGTTTAATTAAAGGCCGGGACTAGGGTGAGGCGAGGGAGGCGCCCAGGGCACGAAATTTAGGGAGACAGGCCTCGGACCCTGAGAGCGCCTCCCTCGCCCCACCTGCGGCCTGGTCCTTCGTGGGTACATGTAATACGGAGTGCGACGGGCCTAGGGGGTCTGGACGGTTTTTCCAAGGGTCCGACGCCGTTAAGCCCCTCACTCCAACCAACCTAGTAGCGGTTACAAAGTAGGAATTTGTTCCACAGAAACTGCCAAGGCAAATACTGTCCTATCAAATTCCGTCCTGACGTGACAGGCGTTGCCTCCGGAGGGGAGCCCCCAAAACTACACAAACACCCGCCCGTCAGCGCCGGCATTGGGCAACTCGTAAAGCCCCACGTCCCGAAGCCAGGTAGGCAAAGCGACCTCCCCTCTCCGAGGACACCCCGCTTCCCTTCGGTGCACTCAACGACCCGGCCCGGCCCGGGAACGCGTGAAGTGTCAACGGCGGAAGCTGGAACTCCGCCCCCAAACTCTAACCACCCGCGCCCCCCGCCGCAAGCGTTCGCGGGAAAGGACGTTGCGCCTCGGCCAGTCGCCGGTTCCTCAGGCGGCCGGTATCCGCGCTCCGCCGACTTGCAGCCGCAGTGAGGACCCGGCCCTGCGAGCGAGAGGGGCGGCCGTCGCCCGCGCCGCCCTGGAGAGCCAGGGTCCGGAGGAAGCCCGAGCTGTTGGCGCTGGGGGCCGGCAGGCAGCTCCGGGGGCAGCCCGCATGCTCCAGGACCCTGGCGGCGGCGCGGCGCGGCGGGAACCGGGAAGTTTCAAAGCGCAGTGGTGGCGCTGCTGCGGGCCGCCGCTCCGGCGACATGAAGCTACACTGTGAGGTTGAGGTAGTGAGTCGGCAGCTGCCGGCTCTGGGAATGAGGAACCGGGGTAAGGGCGTCCGGGCGGTGTTGAGCCTCTGTCAGCAGACGGCCCGAGGTCAGCCTCGGGCTCAGGGCGAGCGAAGCGGCCCGCACCTCACCTGCCTGTTTATCTCCACCCTGAAGGACAAGCGCGGGACCCGCTATGAGGTGCGTGGACCCAACTGGCCCCGCGGGAGTCGGCCTTCAGCTCCTCCCCTCCGGGCCTCGCCCGCCCGCCCGTTGCCGAGGCTGGAGCCGGTCTGCGGGGTGCCTGAGCCCCACCACCGCCCCGAGCCCTGGGCGTCCGTCCCCCTGTGGACCCGAAGGAGGAAAGCTTCTGAGAGCGCACCTTCTCGTTTGTTTTTCTCTCCCGTTTCTTTGGCTTTAAACTGACAGCCTTTCTTTTTACTGATAGATAGTAACCCTGCCCTTGCCTTTTAAGGCGTCTGGAAACTCGGCCTGCGTGAAAGGAAACTTTAGATGAAACGACGATCCAGTTAGGGGGCCAGTAAAGTAATCAAACTTTCGTTCAATAATTTTTTTAAATCATTTTTTAAATTAATTATTTTATTAGTTGATTAGTTTTTTAGGAATTTATTTCTGACTTTTTGATTTTTTTTTTTCCTCCTGCAGTTTTTCCGCTAGCTTTTTGTTTTGTTTTTAAGATTTTTAAGGGATGGTCTAAGGTCGCTAGACCAGATTAGTACAGTAGTAAAGCAATAATACTTCAGGTTGCATATTGATGTTTTTATTCATGTTACTGCATCTCTTTTCTCTTAAATGTTTAATTTCCTAAGACTTGATTTTCTAGGGCCAGGACTCTTTCTCATCTGCACAGCAGTAGTAAGCTCTCTAGAAGGTGTTGGAAGTTGAAATAGAATTTTCAAAGCACAGGTTTTATAAAATCCTTTTCCCCTCATTTCATCAGGCACTGTTATTTTGTAGAAATGACTGGAATACCCTTGTGTCTACTATAAATAAAGTTGAGGGAGCAACTCATCTCCCACCCTTGCATCTGAGTTTTGTCTGGATTTTGTACAGTTTCTGGGATTATTTCCCTTATGGTGTTGTATTCCACAGTGAATGCTCTTAACTTGAGGGAAGGGGCTATTACCGTCTCATTCAGAGACATTTTGTAATTGATATAGGCATTTGAAAGTATGCATAATTTCTCCCTCTTCATGGAATCAACTCATACAGTCTTTCAACTTGAAAGAACTTCAGCAGTCACCCAACATTTTATAAGAAGTCTGTAAGATGACAGAAGCAAACTCAACAAGAGTTTTGTCTGTCTTTTCTTCACCGTTGTCTTCCCCAAAACCTCTTTCATGCCCAGCTCAGGTACTGTCTATTTTAAAAGTCTGTAATGATTTTTTCCTTAAAACTTAAGCTGCATTAATAATTGTAGGTGGTAATTCTAATCAAAATTTTATTGTGAACTGTGAGTTGAAGGTTTACTGTGTGCAAGATGCTATGCTAGGTACTGTGGGAGAATAAACTTGGTTTAGTCACTATCCTTACAACACTAGGAAGAAATAGAAGTAGAAACCAGTGCTTACAATACAAGTTGGACTATGATGAATGTTATAATAAAGGTAGAAGAAGAATAGTTTCAAAACAAAATGAGTTTGATTACAGAGGCTTGAGGAAGTTTTTATAGAAGAGGTGGTGCCATAGGGCTTGGGATGACCTAGTAGGTACTCCATAAACATTTGTTGAATATATTAAAGTGGTGTTGATCCTGGGCCTTGAAGACAAGGTATTAATTAGTGCTATGTATGGGAAGTTCTTAAGGGATCTTTCGTAAACCAACTTTTCCATCCCATGATTCAGCTACTGCCCATCTCACTGTGATTTCCAAATCTGTATCTTTGGCTAGTCCTCTCCCTTAGTTTGCAACTTGGATCTTTTATAAATTGGAAATCTTCACTTGGATGTGTTGTAGCATTTCAAACTCAAGAAAATCTAAAAATTAATTTACTTTACCACCTATAAACTTCCTCTTCTGTAATTCATTAAATAGTGCTCTGCTCTTGGGGCACCTGGGTGACACAGTCAGTCAGTTGAGCATCTGCCTTAAGCTCAGGTCCTGATCCCAGGATCCTGGGATCCAATCTTGGAGTCAGGCTCTGCAAAGGGTCTGCTTCTCCTTCTCCCTCTGCTCCCCACTCCCCCCGCCCCATGCTCTCACTTTCTCTCTCAAATAAATAAATAAAATATTTTTTTAAAAAATAGTGTTCTCTTCTATCCGGAAACCTTAAGGCTTTTGCATTCCCACAGCTAAAATGTTGAATCCTTTTAATTCAACCTCCTACATTATCTTTCAGATTTTCATACCTCCTTCTGTCCCAACTGCAGTCTAAATTACCATTACCCCTTGCCTGGCTAGTCTCTTAAAAGATATTCCTATCTCTTCCTGCCTCCATCCCCTCTCCCTTGCCCCAAAGTTCATTCTTACACTGTAGTTAACAGGAATTTATCAAAATATAGATCTATGTTCCCAGCTTCAAGTCATTCAGTTGATATTGTTTGTAGAATAAAATCCAAAATTCTTTTTTTTTTTTAAGATTTTATTTATTTATTCATGAGAGACAGAGAGAAGCAGAGACCTAGGCAGAGGGGGAAGCAGGCTCCCTGCGAGGAGTCTGGCTTAGAGATTGGATCCCAGGATCCCGGAATCATGACCTGAGCCAAAGGCAGACACTCGACCACTGAGCCACCAAGGCAGGCACCCCCAAATCCAAAATTCTTGACATAGTTTACAAAGTCTTTCGCCATTCAGTCTCTGCTTGTCCAGGTTCACCTGCCTCTTTTCACTGAATCCTTCAGCCATACTGAACTTTCAGCTCCCCACAGCTGCCAACCTCTCTTGCCTTCAAGGCTTTGCACACATTTTTTCTTTTTGGTATGCTATTCCCTCTCTTTCCCCGGTACCTTCACTTGCCCAATATCTCCTAATCCTTCAGTTCTCACCTTCAAGGTCACCTTTTCCCTTGACCAGGTAAGGGATATCCATTTGCTATATGATATGAGGTCTTAGAGCAACCTGTACTTCCCTTATCTTAATATCCGTTAGGCTTGTAATTCTTTAATAATCTCTCATCAGACTGACAGCTTTGTAAATACCATGTTGGTTTTCTTTACTACAATTGTTTTAAGCCCCCTATCATAGTAACTGGTACAGTGAGTGCTCATCAGTAGTTGAAGTCTAAAGCAGAAGCAACATCAGTCATTAAAATTTTTTGAGCACCTATTATATATTGGCCACTATTGTGGCTCCATGGATACAGTAGTGAACAAAGGAGACAAGATTCTGCTTTCAAGGAGTTTATAATCTTGTGGGAGGTGTATCGACTTGAGAGTAATGAACTCAAGTTAAGAAGGCAAGTAACTACTATTGGCAGTTCCTATTATGGCCACATAGTTGGAATGGGACTAAAGGAGCATTTTCCCAAACAGGATTCACAGGTAAGAGTTACTGAGCTAATAAAACAGTAATATCTACCATAAGCTAGATAAGAAATGTAGCTACCCAAATGCTAAAAGAAAAAAACCCAATGAAATTAAAACTAAAAACCACAGAACACCCAGACTTAAGGAGTAAAAGTCTGGCAACGTAACTGGCACATTCTAGTTGTAAATAATATTTATTAACTATTAATTATAAATATATTATCTAGTAATAAACATTACTAAATAATAATACCTGGTTTTGTCCTTTTTTTTTTTTCCTTTTTTTTTCCTCATTGGTTTTAAGTAGCTAAAGGAAAACATTGAGCAATTCTTCACCAAATTTGTGGATGAGGGGAAAGCTACTGTTCGGTTAAAGGAGCCTCCTGTGGATATCTGTCTAAGTAAGGTATGGTCTTTTTTTGTCTTTTTTAAAGATTTTATTTATTTATTTATTTGAAAGAGCATAAGCTGGGGGAGAGACAATAGCAGACTCCTTGCTAAGTGGGGAGCCCAACACAAGGCTCAATCCTAGGACCCTGGCTTCATGACCTAAGGCAGATGCTTAACAGACTGAACCACCTAGGCACCCCTAAGTAAGGTACAGTATTAAAAATATTAATGATTAGGTTGGTTGGCTGTATTTTCTTTATAGAAGAGTCTAAGCATCCTGATATCCCACATAGCTGAATAGAGTTGGATACTTGGCAGGTATGTTTGAAGAAGCAATAGCAGCTTCTTTGGCATGCTGGCATAGCTCTAAAAGTGAAGAGAGCCTGGTAAGGCTATGCAGGATGAGGAGGAAGGAAAATGACTTGTTTCTGTGTTCCAGGTGGAGTCTTAGGATATTCTTAGAGGGAAACTCTAAGGCCAGGGGCACAAGTCTGCATTTTGTGAGCATAACCACAGTTTACAAATCTAAATTTAGTGTAAAAAAAGATCAAATACAATTAGGATCATTTTAGGAGTACTTTATTTATTATTATCTTTTTAGAAAATACTTAAACCATTGAAATAAAACTTTGCTGTGCCCTATCTCCCCTTCTCCTGACCCGCTCCCAGAGGGTAGAAGCAAGATCTCATTCAACCTTGCATTATCCTCAACCCAAAGTGCTTTGTAAATAAGAAAGTTTGATGATAATTTAAGATATTTGTAGTGAATGGAAACATTTTGTTCTACCTCCTTTCTTGCAGGTTTTCATTTTCTCTTGATACTCATCCTTCCTTCTATTCCCTTCTACCTAAAAACAAGCTGAGGTCTTACCAAGTAAGAAAATAGAATAGACAAATTTCTAAAAAGACAAGGCCAAATCCATTGCCTCCACTTACTATCTCCTTTTCACTTTTGTTTTCAGTGGTTTATTCAAAACACTGTCTCAAAGATCACTGATGTCCTTCCTATTTGCCAATCACATTACCATTATTATTATTATTATTTTATAATTTACTCATGTGAGACACAGGGAGAGAGGAGGCAGAGACAGAAGCCGGCTCCCTGCAAGGAGCCCAGTGTGGAACTTGATCCCTAGACTCGGGGATCACGCCCTGAGCCAAAGGCAGATGCTCAACCGCCAAGCCACCCAGGCATCACACGTAGCCATTATTTTTCATCCTTTTTGAGCTCTGTAGAATTTGACACTGATGACTACTCCCTTCTTAATAAAACTTTCTTTTCCTAGCATCTGTGACAGGGCACTATTTTGGTTTACCTTTGGTTTTTCTTAGCCACTCCTTTGTCTCCTATCTCTGGCATCTTCTTTCCTATCCCCCAATTAAAGGCTTTATTCCAGTCCTTTGCCTTTTCTCTATCATACCTGCCTTCCATTCTCATAGCTCAGTCTTTGTCACTTTGAAATCTTTAAGCCATTACCCTGTACTAGACCTACTTGACCCAGGTCTCCAAACTTACCTCACACTACTTCACTGTGTATACTGCTGCTGAAATAATATTTAGCCTTGTCATGTAATTCTCATGCTTAAAGTTCTTCAAAGATTTCCCACAACCTGATCGTTCCATCCTCCTTACTTGATAACAGGTTCATCTATACCATCCCCATACTGTATTTTACATCTCTACAAAGCTCCTACGTTCCAACCAAATGAGATCACATACTGTTTTCAAACTTGCTACAAGTTCACTAGTCCTTCACATCTAAACTCTAGGAAACTTATATACTGCAAGCATTAGTTATTTCTATTGATAACTTAGTTCACATATCACTTTGTTAGTGGTTTTTCTGTCCAGCTGGAAGCCATCTCTCTTGCTTTTCATGTTTTCTAGCACTTGTTACAGTGCCATTTGGCCCTGCTTTTGACAGCCTTGTTGCTTTTCATAATTCCAAGTTTTTGTGTGAATGGCAGCCCTGGGTATTTTGCAATGCACAGCACCATATCAGTCTATCTCAGAGGCACTGGAGATTTGCCTTAGTTCATCTTTTTTTTTTTTTTTTTTTTTTTAAAGATTTGTTGATTTTAAAGAGAAAGTAAGAGAGCACGAGCAGGAGGGGCAGGGGGAGAGAAAGAGAGAATCTCAGACTCCACACTGAGTGCACAGCCCAACATGGGGCTTGATTTTACGACCCTGAGATCAAGACCTGACCCAAACCATGAGTCAGATGCTTAACTGACTTCACTACTGACACACCCCTAAAGGTTTTGTTTTTAAGCAATCTTCTCACCCAACGTGGGGCTCGAACTCACAACCCTGAGGTCAAGAGCTACACACATCACCAAATGAGCCACCCAGGTGCCCTGTCTCAGTTCATTTAAACCCAAGTCTTAAGTAGAATCTTTTCATACTTTCCATCTTATTTTATACTCTTTTGGTTTCCCTTCGAATGGTTTTATTTAGAGTGTGTCTTTCAATATAAACTTTTTTAAAAAACTTTCAACATTTTTTGCATCTATATTGAAATTTAATGAAAGTAAAATACTAAAAAATTTATTTTTACAGCCATTTCCAAGAAATTATTGCATCATTTTGCATGTATAACTTTATAGAAATCATTACAGGATGAATTAGCATGCATATATTATCTAAAGTGGAATTTATAATTGTACAACTTATTTTTATTTATCTAGGCCAATTCCAGCAGTTTAAAGAGTTTTCTTTCAGCCCTGAGACTGGCTCACAGAGGTTGTGATATTGAAGCACCGCTTTCAACCTTCGCACCAGTGAAGACTTCAGAATTTGAAAAATGTAAAACTAAAATGGTTATCACATCCAAAAAGGACTATCCTCTAAGCAGCAACTTCCCACCTTCTCTGGAACATCTTCAGACTTCTTATTGTGGGCTTATCCGAATTGATACGCGTATGCTTTCCTTAAGAAACCTTAGGAAATTAGATTTGAGTCACAACCATATAAAAAAGCTTCCAGCTACAATTGGAGACCTCATCCATCTTCAAGAACTTAATCTGAATGACAATCACTTGGAGTCATTTAGTGTAGCCTTGTGTCAATCTACACTCCAGACATCACTTCGGAGTTTGGATCTCAGCAAGAACAAAATTAAAGCACTCCCTGTGCAGTTTTGCCAGCTCCGAGAACTTACAGATCTGAAACTTGACGATAATGAATTGATTCGATTTCCTTTCAAGATGGGACAGTTGACAAACCTGCGTTTTTTGTCGGCAGCTCGAAATAAGCTTCCTTTTTTGCCTAGTGAATTTAAGAATTTATCCCTTGAGTACTTGGATCTTTTTGGAAATACTTTCGAACAACCAAAAGTCCTTCCAGTTATAATGCTGCAGACGCCATTAAGTTTACTGGAATCCTCTGCACGAGCCATATTATATAATAGGTAAGACTTTAATAGTCATAAAATGTGATATCTTTGTTAGCATTCTAGTATTTTCATCATCCTTATTGTTTTTGTTTGTTTTAAGATTTTATTTATTTGACAGAGAAAGAGCATGAGCAGGGGAAGTGTCAGGGAGAGGGAAAGCAGACTCCCCGCTGAGCGAGGAGCTGGATGCGGGGCTGGATCCCAGAACCTTAGGATCATGACCTGAGCCGAAGTCAGACACTTAACCACCTAGGCGCCCCTCATCATCCTTGTAATCACTGTCTTTAACATAGTTTACAATGCTGTACACAAACTGACCCCTTGCTCCAGTGACCTTCTTGGTGCTCCTTACCTCTGCTTGGAATGCTTTTCTTTTCTTTTTTTTTAAGATTTTATTTATTTATTCATGAGAGACACAGGCAGAGGGAGAAGCAGGCTCCATGCAGGGAGCCCAATATGGGACTCGATGCCGAGTCTCCAGGATCAGGCCCTGGGCTCACGGCGGCACTAAACCGCTGAGCCACCCAGGCTGCCCTTGGAATGCTTTTCTTCCAGAAAGTTCCATAGCTCACTTTCTCACTTCAGTTCTCTTCCAGTGGCACCCAGAAAGGCCTTTTCTGACTATTTACAGTTTGGGGCAGCCCTTAACATAGCTTGCCTTTTTTTGTTACAGGATTTGTTATGTAGCATTACATATATTTTTTTTTTTTTTGGCATTACATATTTTTTAACATTTGTTTTCCTGTCAGCTTTCTCCATTAAAATGTAAGATCCATGAGTGCATAGACTTTGTCTTGTTCTCCACCGTACGTTTCCCCAGGGTCTAAAACATGATATTCCCCTGTTCCTGCCATATACTTGGCACTTAATATTTGAACGAATGAATGGCAGTTGTTTCTCAAAATGTAATTCCCTGACCAACAGCATCAGAATCACCTAGGAATTTTTGAGAGATTCGAGGTTTGAACTCCACTACAGACTTATTGAATCCGAAATTCTGAGGGTGAGATCCAGCCATCTTTTTTAATCAGTCCTTCCAGATAGTATTGATGCACCTTAAAGTTTGAGAACTCAAATCTGCCATAGAGGTCAAGTGTGGTCTTTGGAGTCAGACTTGGGTTTGATTCCTGGCTTCACCCCTTAGTGTGGCTTTAGCAAGTTATATAACCTCTTTGATTCAGTTTTCTCATCTGTGAAACAGGAACAATAATACCCACTTTACATGATTGTGAAGATAATGGAGCTAGTGTAATGCCAAAGCATTTGGCATATAGGACTTAATATCTATTGGTTCTCTTCCCCTTGTCTTTGAACACGAACTGCACTTAGTTTCATGAGACACCAAACTCCAGTTATTCATTTGGTTCATGCTTCTTTCATAGAGGAGACTAAGATGTGGACGAAATTATTATCAAGTACCTATAAAATAGTAGGAACACCATATTTCAGAGATAGGATTGGATTTTTAGTGGGGAGAGAAGGTCTAAAACAACAACAACAACAACAAAAAAAAAAAACAGGCTATATGGGCCTGGAAAAATATGCAGAATTTTGCATACAACTTTATAATGCTCATGGACTGTCATTGAAATTCAGTCCTCACTCCTCATTTGTATCTAAGAGTGCTTAGCTTAAAGCAGTGATTCTCAAATTTTATTTGACATTTGGAGTCACCTGAGGAGTTTCTAAAAATTGTGATGATTCAGGGTACCTGCCTGGCTCAGGACTGACATTCAACATAGAAAAGTGCAATGGTGGAAGGAAAAAATAGGTAATCAAAATGTAGAGAAGGTAGAAAAATATTTTGTGCTGAATGATTTAGCATTGTAGTATTGACATTGTTTTTTTAAACTTGACCTCTACTAATATTAGGTTCTTGTAAGGCGACCTTAACTTTTACTTTGTATGTTTTTAGACCAACTTGTTATAAAAAGAGTAGAGATCCAAAGCTATGAGAATAATTTCTGTTACCGAGCTCTTGGTAAATTGTCCCAACTACGGGTTACAAACATAAGGTTATGGTCTATTAGAAAAATATGTGAGAATTTAAATTAGTAGGTTTTATTTATTTGTTAAAAAAGATCTGAACACCTATTATATGCCAGCCTAGGCTAGGACTAGAGAACAAAGAATAGACTCTGGAAGACAGACAAAGTAACTTGGGGCATGGTGAGTTTGGGGGAAGGAGTTGGGCAGTGAGCAAGCAACCTCAAAAGACCAGCTTATAGTGACTCATAGATGAGGGTAAAGAGTTTGACTTGATTTTAATTGCATTGAGCACCATTGAAGTTTTAAGTAGGAGGACAAGTGATTAAGCGAGGTGAGGTCAGCCTCAGACAGTAAGTAAAACAAATACCCCAAACAATATATGGTTTGAATCTATTTCACAGTTTAAAAGTCCCTTTTAACAGTGGATGCCTGAGAGAGTATTTGGATTTACTTATATAAATATTTCTTCACAGGGAGAACTCCATAATTTTCCCATTACCGTTACGAGAATTGTGTAACAACTATGTATTTAAATGATCATTTTATATTGGTCATACAGTATAGATGTAAAGCTCAGATGACTTTTCATTTTATTCCATGGGTTTTGCTATTAACTGACAGTGCTAAAAGATACTTTATTTGGTAGTATAGATCCTCTTAGGTTTACAACATCATATGGTATTTTTAGTATATTTTTCCCACTCTTAACTGTTTGGAAGAGAGGACAGTATATGAGCCCCTTACTGGAGTAATCTTATTTTTCCATGGTTATAATTCAGTGTCCAGTAATTCATGATTTTTTACATGAATTTCTGAATCTAGTAACATATTTAAACAGTATTTTTTAAACTTTTTTTTTCCATTAGGATTCCGTATGGCTCTCCTATCATTCCTTTGCATCTTTGCCAAGATTTGGATACTGCAAAAACCTGTGTTTGTGGAAGATTCTGTCTAAACTCTTTTATTCAGGGAACTACTACCATGAATCTACACTCTGTTGCTCACACTGTGGTCTTAGTAGATAATATGGGTGGTACTGAAGCCCCTGTTATCTCTTACTTCTGTTCTCTAACATGTTATGTAAATTGCTGTGATATGTTAAAGTAATAGGTGATACCACAAAAAGAAATTCCGTCTAGTTACAGATCAGTTTGGGATTCATTTATGGTTTAACTGTGTCAGATTGGAGAAAGGGAAGCCTTTTGTATACTTACTTGAAGGGAAGAATGTGTTACTCTAACATTTTCAATCATTTGACTATAAAACCTTAATTTCATTAAGACCTATATTATTTTATTGTGAGATAAACTTTTATTAGTTTATTGCACTTGTGCTGATTTCAGCATATTTCCAGAATGGGTTGTGGGGTTATCTTTTAGTGTTAAACAGAAGTTGATGCCTACCACTCCAGTCAGAATTTTCATATCAGTTTTATTCTTGAATTTCAATTAAAGAAATTGAGTTTCTGTATGCAAAAAATATACCTTGGAAGACATAGTCTAAATTTTAGTGAGAACTTGTCTGGTATGAATCTATGGTATACCATTTTTTGTGTTTTTCAGGTATATTCTACATATAGAAGTCTGTTTTCAAGCATAAAGTTGGAGTTGCTTTGGGATAAACAGACATCAGCTTTTATAAGTTTTATAATGTAATTCACATAATCTTTGTTATGATTTCTAAGTTTTTTAACTTTTAGAGTTGGAACAAGATTTTAAGGTTGGTTAGAAGGAGCAGAAAATTGCTACATTTTACTGACTACATTCTGTATTCAAGGGTTGTTCTTTTTTCTGTTTATTATTTTAGTCACTTAATATTTTTGTATTTTTAATTTAAAAAGTGGTAGTGATACACCGGCTAAACTATGATGAGGATTTGAGATAAGGCGAGGGAATGGAAAACGAAGCTGCTTGAAAAAATTGTGGAAAATGGAACCAGTAGAACTGTTCTATTCGGTTCCTTCCCACTCCTCTTCAAATCAGCCTCTCTTTTACATCATTGAAATAGCCTCATAACTGGTTTCTGGGAACAAAGGAGGTGAAAGATTAAGAGTTACTGGAGAAAACCCCTCTTAGGTATTAGCATTAACCACTGCTGTTTTGGGCTTGGAGTTACAGGTAATCTGTGTAAGACTATTTTTTAAGGCATAGGTAACTACTACTTCCTCTGTCCTCCTAAAATATTTATTTGGAGCATCCTATTCTTTTTCTGAAAATACAACTATCCCTCAGTAAATACTGTTTTAAATGTTAAAAGATTTTTTTATTAAAACTTTATGTATATGATCTCCAAAACATCTCTTCTTCTTAGAGCAGATTCTTTGATCCAGAGGAGTAATTCTTGGCTGACTTTAAATTTGTATTGCTTGTTGTCAATTAAATTCTTCCTGCAAAAGATTTCTATATAACTTCTAGTTTTTCATTTAAAAAATCACATATATAAAGCAAACATGGCTTAAATAAAAAGAGCTGCCATTTAACTACATCTTGTTCCAGGTGTTTTACATACATTATTTGATTTAATCCTCACAAATTACCCTAGGAGGTACTGTGAACCCAGATCAGAGATTTTAAGCCCAGGTTTTATACTGCCTTCTAAAGTTAATTCATTTTTATTCTTTAAAACTAAGAATTCTAGGGCGCCTGGGTGGCTCAGTGGTTGAGCACCTGCCTTTGGCTCAGGTTGTGATCCCACGGCCCTGTGATTGAGTCCCACATCAGGCTTCCCACAGAGAGCCTGCTTCTCGAGACCTTTGCCTATGTCTCTGCCTCTCTCTGTTGTGTCTTTCATGAATTCTTTTAAAAAACTGTTTTGCTGCGTATTTAACTTGTATGCAATTTTTAAAAAAGATTTTATTTATTCATGAGACACACAGGGAGGGAGAGAGAGAGAGAGAGAGAGAGAGAGAGAGAGGCAGAGACACAGGCAGAGGGAGAAGTAGGCTCCATGCTGGGAGCCTGATGTGGGACTAGATCCTGAGTCTCCAGGATCACGCCCTGCGCTGAAAGCGGTGCTAAACCGTTGGGCCACCCAGGCTGCCTGTGTATCCAATTTTTACATGTTCTTGTAGAAAGTTATTTTAAGTGGAGTTTTTACATTTTTTTAAAGATTTTATTTATTCAAGAGAGACACAGAAGCAGAGGCATTTAGGCAGAGGGAGACGCAGGTTCCATGCAGCAAGCAAGCCCTTTGTGGGACTCCATCCCCAGACTCCGGGATCATGCCCTGAGCCAAAGGCAGACGCTTAACCGCCGAGGTACCCAGGCATCCCTAGAAAGTCATTTTTCATCATCAACAAATGAAATATATCTATGTTGGGACAAAGTGCCAACCAGCTGTTACCCTTACCCCTTGCCCTTTGCCTTTGCATTCTTATTCATCTATGAGCCATCCCATGTAAATATCTTGGCCAACTTAAAATCCTTGTACAAAATGCAGAATTTTTTTCATAACCCATACGCTTTGTCACTTTTTTTGATACTGTTTTACCTCCCATGGGTTACAAGGCTCACTTGATTTTCAGCCTTCCATTCAATTTTCAGTGGTTTACTGCTTACTTTCTCTATGACCAAGAAGTTGCAACATTTGATATCTCCCAAAATGATTTCTAAAAAATCTAGTTTGTGCCATCATGGACTCACATTTTTTTCATAGCTTCAGAATCTCTTGCTTTAGAACTGTTTTGAATTCCTGCCTTACATTCAGGACCAGTCTAAAAGGGTGCTATGGTGCTGTCCCAAAAACTATGATGGAAAGGTTATCTGTGTTGTCCAGTAGGGGTAGCCACTCAGCATGTGTGGCTCTTGAGCACTAAATGTAGCTAGTGTAACTGTGCATTTTTAATTTAAATACCTATATATGGCTAGTGCTCCCCGCCCCTAATTTGCAAGTCAGCTTTTTATACCTCAACTTGGATATTCTGCTCCAGTCAGCTATAGGCAGGCCTAATTTATCCTCTTCATTTACTTTTTTCAAAATCTGATTTGAGACCTTTCCCAGCAGCTCATCAGTCATGATTACGAATTCATCTAACACATAAATTTGAAATTGACCAGAAAAAGTAAAGAAAGTAGTTTTTTCCCTGCTAATGTGATTTATCTCCATAACCTAGCTGTAAAGTTGGGAGTGGGACTCCTATATTCTTTATATATAAATGCAAAATTCCAATTTTGTGGAACTAAATATAAGAATTTGAGAAGAGGGGATCCCTGGGTGGCGCAGCGGTTTAGCGCCTGCCTTTGGCCCAGGGCGCGATCCTGGAGACCTGGGATCGAATCCCACATCAGGCTCCCGGTGCATGGAGCCTGCTTCTCCCTCTGCCTATGTCTCTACCTCTCTCTCTCTCTCTCTGTGACTATCATAAATAAATAAAAATTAAAAAAAAAAAAGTTAAAAAAAAAAAGAATTTGAGAAGAGGATAAATCTTAGTTCATTGACAAATTTGCTATCATTTCCCTAATTATGAATCACGTTAGGCATGTGATTCTATTTGGATTTCAAGAAAACACAAAATATTTGAGTAAAAGTATCACTGCATTTATTTTCAAATGCGTAATTCTTCTACAGCGTCAACATTTTCCTCTCAAAATCGCAAAGCTTAGAACTGGATCACTTGGCCTTTTCTCTTCTTATCTCCTCCCAGTTCGAAATGCTTGCATCTCTTAATGGCCAGCATCCTCTTGGACCTGCAGTTAGGTTCAACGCATTCAAGCCTCAGCACAATCTTCTTTGTGGTTTTAGCCTTCTTCCGGAAAATTGGCTTTGTCTGCCCACCATAGCCACTCTGCTTCCGATCATAGCGCCTCTTTCCCTGGGCATAAAGGGAATCCTTGCCCTTCTTATACTGGGTCACTTTGTGAGGCTGATGCTTTCCACACTTCTTACAGAAAGTCCTTCGGGTTTTGGGAACATTGACCATCTCTGCAGTGGCGTTGTCTGCACGACGAAAACTGGTGAAACATTTAAAATTACAGTAACTGACATTAAACATTTTGAATAAAGTGCTCTAAAAATTTAAGAAAACGTTACATTTATCAGTAATGTATAAACCCACCAAGTACTCCTTTTACATAGGAGTCAATACATAAACGTAAGAGTGCACGCCTTTTGGGAATGCTTGGGGCATTAATGGATTAGATTCACTAAAAATCCGCACGAGCAGCAGCAAAGGGGCGCCCAGGAGACAGCTCCCCCTACAACCCGGGTCCTTCGGAGCTTGAGCGGTGGCGGTTACCCAGTTTCCTCTCCCGGAGACGGCCACCGTGGTGGACTCTTCCTCGCAGCCCCTTCCTCCCTGTTCTAGCTCCTGCGTATCCCGGCTCGGCTCGGGTGCGGCCAGCGCTGCGGCCGCCGCAGTTCTTCCTTCGGCAACTGCCTAGTCTGGTTTCACTTTCCCTCCGAAGCGCCGTCACCCGTCAGCAGCCCTGAAGGCTGACGTGTCCTTAGTGTCTCCGGCCCACTAGCCGCCATTCGTGAGGAGCCCCTTCCGAGGGAGACGCCAGTCCTCTAAGTACCAAGCCAAGGCGGCGGGTGGGCCCCCCCCAGACTCAGAGCACCGGAGGCTCCCGCGGAGACCCCGGCGCTCCCGCCCCAGCTTACCGGGAAACTCGGCGTCCACCCGCCTCACCTCGCTTCGCTCGCGCCTCACAGGAAAGGGAGGACCAAGCGGAAGTAGGAACTGAGCGTGAGCGACAGTGCTACGGCCCAATAGGCAGCAGGCAGCGGCGGCCTGGCGTCTCCGGACGCGCCCGGGAAGCTCCAACCAGCGGCCCCAGGGGCGGGCCGGAGGGGTGTGGGCCCGAGGGCCGCGGCGCTCGGCGGGCCAGTCGCGGGTTGTCAGAACGGTCGCCGGCGGAGTGGGGCGAGGCTGCGTCGCTGGCTCTCGGCGGCCTGGGGCCCGCGTAAGGATGAGAGAGCAGAGGACGCAGGGCCGCTGGAGGCGCAGGTAACCCCGCGGGGGTGCGGTGGGGCCGCGGCGGGGCTTCTTCCGGGACCCGTGCTGAATGGAGAGGACCGAGGCGACGCCGAGCCGCGGCTCCTAGCGGCGGGGCCGCTGCCCGAGCTGCCGCTGCCAGGCGAGGATGTGGGGAGCCTGGGCGGCTCGGGGGAACTGAGACCCTTCGGGCCCCAGGACCCCCGGGACCCGAGATGAGTTAGCTGGGGCAGCCGCGGGGGCCAGTACCGACTGCTACAGGCCCAGGCGACGGCCACCACCCGCCCGCCCCTTCTGTGCAGAAGCCGCTAGCTCCTTTTCGCGCCCGCCCGCCCGCGCTCCCGGCCCTGGAGACCATGAGGTTCCGCATCTACAAGCGGAAGGTGCTGATCCTGACGCTCGTGGTGGCCGCCTGCGGCTTCGTCCTCTGGAGCAGCAATGGGCGACAAAGGAAGAACGAGGCCCTCGCCCCGCCGCTGCTGGACGCCGAGCCCGCGCGAGGTGCGGGCGGCCGGGGCGGGGACCATTCTGCGGTGTCCGTGGGCATCCGCCGGGTCTCCAACGAGTCGGCGGCTCCTCTGGTCCCGGCGGCCCCGCAGCCCGAGGCGGACAACCTGACGCTGCGGTACAGGTCCCTGGTGTACCAGCTGAACTTTGACCAGACGCTGAGGAATGTAGATAAGGCCGGCTCCTGGGCACCCCGGGAGCTGGTGCTGGTGGTCCAGGTGCATAACCGGCCCGATTACCTCAGACTGCTGCTGGACTCACTCCGAAAAGCCCAGGGCATTGACAACGTCCTCGTCATCTTTAGCCATGACTTCTGGTCCACAGAAATCAATCAGCTGATCGCTGGGGTGGATTTCTGTCCGGTTCTGCAGGTGTTCTTTCCTTTCAGCATTCAGTTGTACCCCAACGAGTTTCCAGGCAGCGACCCCAGAGATTGCCCCAGAGACCTGGAGAAGAATGCAGCTTTGAAGATGGGATGCATCAATGCTGAGTATCCCGACTCCTTTGGCCATTATAGAGAGGCCAAGTTCTCCCAAACCAAACACCACTGGTGGTGGAAGCTGCATTTTGTATGGGAAAGGGTCAAAGTTCTTCGAGACTATGCTGGCCTCATACTTTTCCTAGAGGAGGATCACTATTTAGCCCCAGACTTTTACCATGTCTTCAAAAAGATGTGGAAGTTAAAGCAGGAAGAGTGTCCTGAGTGTGATGTTCTCTCCCTGGGGACCTATACGGCCATTCGAAGTTTCCATGGCATTGCCGACAAGGTAGATGTGAAAACTTGGAAATCCACAGAGCACAATATGGGTCTAGCCTTGACCCGGGATGCCTATCAGAAGCTGATTGAGTGCACAGACACTTTCTGTACTTATGATGATTATAACTGGGACTGGACTCTTCAATATTTAACTGTATCTTGTCTTCCAAAGTTCTGGAAAGTGCTGGTTCCTCAGGTTCCTAGGATATTTCATGCTGGAGACTGTGGTATGCATCACAAGAAAACCTGTAAACCGTCCACCCAGAGTGCCCAAATTGAGTCACTCTTAAATAGTAACAAACAGTACTTGTTTCCAGAAACTCTAATTATCAGTGAAAAGTTTGTGGCAGCCATTTCCCCACCTAGGAAAAATGGAGGGTGGGGAGATATTAGGGACCATGAACTCTGTAAAAGTTATAGAAGACTGCAGTGAAAAATCACAATTACAAAAGCAAAAGTGACAGTCTTCTATTTTTGATATTTGTCCAAACAGAATATACAATTGAATAAAAGGGTTTAGAAACTGGTTTCTGCTTTAATACGGAAAAAAAAAATTCTTGTAAAAGGTGTCCAAATATGGTAATCTTTTCCTTCGATGTCTGATTAAAATTTAAACACAAGTTTTCGAGAGTTGGGTTTTAAAGTTCAATCTGTATCTGCTAAAGGTAATCATTGTTAATTGGTAAAAGAAAAATTTTATTTAAATTGCATCTATTAATCTTTTTATCTGGAACTTTGTACACTTTTCGACTTTCAAAACTTATTTTAAGTACAGACTTTAAAAGTGTCTTAGCAGTAAAAAGTATTACAACGGAATTATTAGAGTATTAATGGAACAAAGCCCAATTTCACTCAACACGGTTACTAGGAAGGGATTACTTCACTGGTTTTATAATTCAAAAGTTATGTTTGTTAAACACCCTATCGGAAAAGACATTTTCAGTATTACAGATTCCTGTATTATTGTGTTAAGATTTGCCTGTGCTTTGGAACCTCCATAAAACACACTTTCTTTTGGAATGTATTTGATTGATAAGAAAGTTTAAACACTGTTTTCACCTCAATGTAGAAATACAGTGGGTTTTTTTTTTCCTTTAGTGCTGCCAAAATAAAATACTCATTTTTGCATAAAAAGGTTCCCAGTTATTTTGCAGAATAAATTTTGTTGACTCTTTACACCAAAATTCAGTGAAGGTATTCTAGAAGTTCTAAAGTTTACATCTTCATATGAACTATTTGTATATCATATTCATATAAACTGTGTTTGAAATAAAGAAAACCCCACTCTTGACAATGCATTCCCTTTGGAAGAAACTGGCTTTCAAATTGGCCAGGCACAGATAATGAACAATAAAAAGCTGCTGTGTAAGTGAATACAGCCTAAATTGTTTTCAAAAGCGAGAAATGATAGAAAGTTCAGTCATGCCAAAGTGAAACCTATTCTAGTGCCAATTTATTTTTAACTGAAATCATACTTTTTAAAAGGACATGGTAAATAATAAGGAACATGCTTAATATTTATTCCATATTTAATGTGGAAGTTTAATTGCTTGCATTCAATCAGAAATTACTCAGTCTAATTTCTGTGTAGCTATGACATCATTTCAGTTTAAGAATATTGTGTATTAAATGGACAATTTTGAAATTATTTCATCAAATAAGAGTCCTATTATGGTTGAGAAATGCATATGGTCGTTGTAGGTGGAACAAATAATTCTTTTGCTTTATGAGCTACCTTTATATTCCCCTCACAGCCCAATCTCGTTCCAGATTTTATAGGGGTTATAAATGTAAATCAGGATGAATTGCCAGGCTTTCTACTAACTTTTGGTGCTCTGAAAGAGCTAGTTCAAAGAACTAGAGAAATTAGTTAATTTCCAGGATGAACTTAGGCCAGAGGTTTGAATTAGTAGCTCTTTTGAATCAGAAATAGGTGCGTCAGCTCATGGCTTTGGGGTCAGCGATTAGATCAACAAAAAATTTCCTTTCTACATTTTCTTTCATGCTGCACTAAAAATTTTTGTGAGAAAAAGTCTATTTGGATTTTCTCCTGGCCTCCAATAAAAATATTAACTTAGCCACTGTTAAGATATATTATCTGCTGCCCTTTCTTAGATATTACAAAAGAAACTGATGAAAACACTGGCTTTTTTTGTCCATTTTCATGTTCTAAAATTCATAAACGTAGGGGTGTCTGGCTGGCTCAGTCGGTGGAATGTGCAACTCTTGCTCTCAGGGTTGTAAGTTCGAGCCCCATGTTTGGATGTAGAGATTCCTTAAAAGCTTTTAAAAAAATTCATAAATGTATTCTGTAAAACCAAGAAAGGTCTTAATACTGTAACTTCCAAAAACATCTTTCAAGAAGTTGAATTTTCAAAGGCATCACTATATAACTTTATTTTGTGTGTGTGACACACCTAATACAGTTGAAGCAAAAATACTAAATATTATTCATTGTATTTGTATTGTGATTGGATGATTAGTATTTGTTAGTAAAGTTCTAAGAACCTATTTCAAGCATAAATATATCCTATTTAGTGAAACATAAATGCACAGTTTTGAGATTCTACCCCCTACACACACATACTGATTTCTAATTAATTGCATTCTTGAGAATTACTTTTTGTAACAGACACAACTTAGTGAATATTTACTTTGAAACTTTATTAAAGTAATGGTAAACAAAAGAAGCCAAAAACAAACAAGCAAATATATACAAGTTGTATTAAAACTAAATGTTTAACTGTCCATTAGAAAAAATATACATCAGAGGAATCACAAAAATCCCTGTAATTAAGGAAACTTTGTATAAACTCTACATGCAAAAAAATAAGTATCTCCAGTTTCCCCATTAGAGTCAAAATTGCAAATTTTAATTTTATATTTTCTTGAATACTTCAAGATAGTAGTTAACAGGAAGATCATCTATTTTAAGTCTAAAAAATTTTTACTCATAACTTTTAAGCTCTAAAATTATATAGAATTAATCCAAGTCATATAGCAAAGAATTATGAAAACTGAATGCACATTGAGTCACATGATCTTTAATAAACTGCACACTACCGTCCTGTGTATTGATTTCTCTTATGTTACTGAGACCAGGTAAATTGTGCACTGTAGTTTTGTTTAGTAATGAAGATCGGTCATCTCCATTTAATTCCTTCTCTTCTGTTATTACTGGTTCTTTTAAATCATCTTTTTCCTCATTTGGGTAAACAAGACTTTTTTCTTTTATAAATTCAGGTTCCATTTTTGACTCAGGTTGCTGAGACTTTCCAAATACCATGTGAGAAACATCAAGAGATCCTTGTTGCAAGCATACAACCGAACCACAACTGTCTGTTTCTAGTACTTTATCTGCTATAGATGAATCAGAATCAGTTGTTGAGGTGGCAGGATGTTCTCTATTTTCAGTTAGATGACTTCCTTCATTGACTTTTTCATCCTTTTCATGAAGCTGCTCAGAGTTACTACATTCTTGCAACTATGTCAAGAGAAACAACAAATTAAGAATCTTTGAAAAAAATAAATTGTAGTACTCCCTCGAAATGGTTTTTTTTTTGTTTTGTTTTTTTTAAGTTGTGAGGTGCTTGAGTGGCTCAGTGGGTTAAGCATCTGCCTTCGGCTCAGGTCATGATCCCAGGGTCCTGGGACTGAGCCCCATGTTGGGCTCCTTCCCCAGTGAGGAGCTTGTGTCTCCCTCTCCTTCTGCCCTGCCCCCTGCTCGTATATGCTCACTCTCGCTCTCTGTCTCGCTCGCTCTCTCTGTCTCTCGTAAATAAATAAGTAAACTCTTTAAGAAAAAAAAGTTGTTAGGGAACAATGCTTGCAGATCTGCAGATAGGCTCCCAGGCTTCCCCCTCAAAGTCCTCTTCCAGATGCTGCCAGTTCTTTTTTAACAATACAGACAGTGCAAACCTGGCACTAATTCTTGATTAATTCCTTTCAATGACTTCTTATCTCCTTCAGAATAAAATAATCCTGGCCTATAAACCCTTTAGTATTCACTCTTATAAAGACATTCTTGAATTTCTTAAATTTTCTTAAATTTCTGTAATTCTCCAGAGCCACTCTCCTCCCCAATTCATATATATAAGTCAATTGTGCTAGTTAGTAAATAATTTCTGTGTCCAATACTGAAGACTAAAAATAACCAAACTTAAGGTTCAACTAGAAAGAATGAGCAAACTGAATCATATAGCTCCTTCCCATGGTTTGAGAGTCAAAAAGACTTGTCTCTAGAGTAGGACTCCAATTTCCCAAATGTTAGTTTCCCTGTTCCTCAGTGGAAAGTTATTTCCGGATTTAATGAGATATTTGTGAAAATGAACCACAACATTTTGGCACATAATAAAATACATGCAAAAAAGGTCTTTACTCGGGATCCCTGGGTGGCGCAGTGGTTTGGCGCTTGCCTTTGGCCCAGGGCACGATCCTGGAGACCCGGGATCGAATCCCACATCAGGCTCCCGGTGCATGGAGCCTGCTTCTCCCTCTGCCTCTCTCTCTCTCTCTCTCTCTCTCTCTCTCTGTGTCTATCATAAATAAATAAAAATTTAAAAAAAAAAAAAAAACGTGAATTTAAAAAAAAAAAAAAAGAAAAAAAGGTCTTTACTCCTCTTGTCTTCCCAGCCATTCTGTACGTTTTTTTCATTTTTAATATATTTTATTTTATTTTTTTAAATTTTTTTTTAAATTTATTTATGATAGTCACAGAGAGAGAGAGAGGCAGAGACACAGGCAGAGGGAGAAGCAGGCTCCATGCAGGGAGCCTGACGTGGGATTCGATCCTGGGTCTCCAGGATCTCGCCCTGGGCCAAAGGCAGGCACCAAACCGCTGCGCCACCCAGGGATCCCCTCATTTTTAATATATTTTAAAAAGATTTTATTTACTTATTCATGAGAGACACAGAGAGTTAGAGACATAGGCAGAGGGAGAACCAGTCTCCCCAGCAAGGAGTCTGATATGGGACTTGATCCTGGGATCCCAGGATCACGCCCTGAGGCAAAGACAGACGCTCAACCACTGAGCCACCCAGGTGTCCCCATTCTGAACATTTAATTTCACTGAGCCACCCAGGTGTCCCCATTCTGAACATTTAATTTAAAGTTATGCTATCAAGAAATCAAAAATTTTCTGTCAGGCTTTAACCTTGTCCTAAATCACTACAAAGGCCACCAAATCCTTACCTTAGCATGAATATGAATCTTACTTTCAGTAACCTCAAGAACTTCAATTAATGGTGGGGTTAAAGTCATTGGCTGATCAAGTGGAGGGCTCGGGACCTTTTCAAGAACCTCATCGACATTTTCTTCATTGACAAATAGCCTTTCCTAAAATAAAAAGAGACAAAATATTCTGCTTTATAGGTCATTCTTGACACAGTTGATCTAAAAACAGCTCATACAAGTTCATACTTCAGGATTATACTTTGAAAATATTTAATGTTATTCTGATGCTGTCTTGGCAGAAGAAAACTGTATTGTACAGAGCAGTAATAATAGCAATAGTATATACATACAGAAGAGCCTAAAAGAAAAAAGTCTTAGTTCCTTCTGTTAAGTCTTTGTTAACAATCTGAGATAATCGTACTTACAAATGGTATTTTCCTCTCCTTTTTTTCTCTTAATATTTTATTAGAAGAATAACATCATCTCTAGAGCTATAAATACAGCTGCAGATATAAAATGTAATTTAATTTTAGAATACTTCCTAATGAGATAGCTAATAAATATATAGGACAGAATTCATTCAAATCTTGTGACCAGTTTGCCTTTTAGTTCTTAGCCAGTCAAGAGCCAAATATACTATTTAAGAGATGTATATTCTATTTTTACACATTGAGATAATCCATTGTGACACTAGCATATAGCTATTTATAAGAATGAGGCAGATTTCAAAAAAAAAAAAAAAAAAAAAAAGAATGAGGCAGATTTCAAGAGGATGACATGGAAAGATTTCCAAACTATAATTAGGAAACGCATAAATCACTTTCGCCAGATTCCCAAACACAAACCAACTTGTGCATATTCATGTCAAGTGAATATAGGTATATAGTTAGGATGTTGAAGGGATAACCATATTTAAAATTCATAAAATCAGTTTAATGTTGCCCAAAATAAAAGTACTTCCATAAAAATAAATTACCAAATAGTTCATCATTTAGTCCAAATAGGAGGGCAAAATCAGAAAGAGACAAGTTTAAGGTTCTCTTACATTAAACAGTATTTAAACTTAAGAACACCTACTGTGAACGCTGGGTACAGAAAAATCTTACATTTGGAGTAATTTCCTCGCTATTACTTTAAAGTCCA
The DNA here is from genome assembly GCF_018345385.1 of Vulpes lagopus. Classification (NCBI taxonomy): domain Eukaryota; kingdom Metazoa; phylum Chordata; class Mammalia; order Carnivora; family Canidae; genus Vulpes; species Vulpes lagopus. The sequence goes on along the minus strand of NC_054829.1, from coordinate 47,335,343 downwards.
GAACAACTGTATTAGAGAAATATCCCCCAATTAAATCATTTCTAAGGTTCCTGCCTCTGGAAAAGACACATTAACTGCACAAAAATAACCAAATACTTTGGTTTTTAGTTAGCCCAAGGAAAAATGATGTTTATAATAGAAATGGTTATGATTAAAACAAAGTATTTGCATAAAGTTGCCTATCCTGATGACTGATTTTACTCTTACAGGATTCTGAATTTAGTGGTCCTAAAGCTCTAGGAAAATTTCCAGTGAATATTTAGGACTTTATAAATCTATTTTTTTGTTGTTGTTTTATAAATATTTTGTACTTGTTTATGTGTAAAGTAACAATTCTGACCTTGACAGTCACAAATCAGTCTCTTTAAAATTATTTTCATATAATGCATATAATCATTATATATGTCTATCCACCCGTTACTCTTGTGATTTTTTTAAAATTTTACTTTAATATTTAGATCCTACCGTGAAATATAAAGACAAATAACTGATTATTATGGTCCCATCAGCCTTACCAAATGTGATGATTAATGAAGTAATTATAAACCTATTTCAGGTATCAAAGATAGAAAACACATTTGCCCTAATCCCATTTTGGTCTAGTTTCTTTGGTAAAATAAGGTTAGTCTTCTAGAAAATCAAATTAAAATAATAGCCTTTAGGTATTCTTTCAATTGCTTATCCATAAAACTTTCTTCCCAGTTTTTAAGTTACTTTTACATTTATTAAAACAATTACAGGGGCACCTGGCTGGCTCAGTCCAAGGAACATGCAATTCGATCTCCCATAGTGAGTTTGAATCCCATGACGGGGAGAAGGGTAGAGATTACTCAAACTTTAGAAATTAATAGATAAATAAAACAATTCTAGAAAATGACTGCCCTTTCCTAAATTTCCCCCTTCTCATAATATAAACAGATAATCAACTTCATATTCTCACAAAGTATCTTACTTCACCCTGGCTATTTATTTACCATTTGGGAGAGTTTCAAATTAATCACTTCTCACAGAACATACCCCTCATAAAGTGGAACTTATTATCAAGTATCTAAGAAAATCACAGGAAGGAGTGAAAATTTCTTGCAAGTTAAAGCCCAAGGCTAAAAACTTAATTCTCAACATATATATATAATCTGTGCAACTAGTTTCATTTCTGGGAACTTAACCCTTGAATCTGTTAAAAGCTAAAAAAAAAAAAAAATTACATGTAACACTGATACATATCTCAATGAAAACCACCAATTGTTAATTTATGAGTTTTAAAAAGTTTCTTAGAACTTAAAATTCACAAAGTTTTAAAAAAAATTATCAAGAGGGGTGCCTGAGTGGCTCAGCAGGTTGAGGCACTGACTCTTGATTTCTGCTCATGTCCAGGTGTCTAGTCCTGGGGTGAGCTCAGCTTAGGCTCCTGCTCAGCAGGGGACGTCTGCTTCTCTCTCTCTCCCTCTGCCCCCCTCCCTTTAAAAAAATTTTTTTAAAGATTTTATTTATTTATTCATGAGAAACACACACAGAGAGAGAGAGGCAGAGACACAGGCAGAGGGAGAAGCAGGCTCCATGCAGGGAGCCCGATGTGGGACTCGATCCCGGGACTGGATTCCGGGACTCCAGGATCACGCCCTGCGCCGAAGGCTGGCGTTAAACCGCTAAGCCACCCAGGATCCCCTGCACCATCACCCCCTTTGCATCAATCAATCAATCAATTCTTTTGAAAAAGTCCATAGTACTGGAGTACTGAATCTGAAATTCAAGAACTCCAATGACCTAAAAAGTATAGTAGCAACTAAAATAGAACACACTATTCATGCAAATTATGTCCTAAGTAAACTAGGTAATGCTCAGCCCTAAGTTCTGGAGTACCTGCCCACAGAGATGTAGCTGATCTTGATGTTAACGTTAACAAGTATGTATACAGTTGATCTTTCAACAACAGAGGGTTTAGGGGAACCGACCCCCACAGTTGAAAAATCCACCTACTACTTCTGACTCCTCCAAAGCTTAACGACTAATAGCCTACTGTTGACTGGATGCCTCACCTATAACAGTCCATTAACGCATATTTTGTATGTTGTATCATATACTGTATTCTTATGTGTAGAGAAAAAAATGTTTTTAAGAAAATCATGAGAAAATACATTTATAGTATTGTCCTGTATTTATCAAAAAGTTCTGCTTATTTAGTGGATCCAGGCAGTTCCAACCTGTGTTGTTCCAGGGTCGATTATAAGAGCAAATTTTAAAAGGGGGGTGGAATCTTTAAACATAAAGAGTCTAGAAAGAACTGTTACCTCCAAAGAATCCTTGTTTAAACCATAATACCACTCTCTCCAAGGTCCATGGCACTCTGGAGATTTGGCCAGTTCTATCACCGCATTGCTTGGAGAAATACTAGCCACAGGTTCTCTGGTACTCAATTTATTCTCCGGAGCGAATTGCAAAAAGAAGGAATAATAAACTAAGTCTTGGGTGGAGAAGCATAATTTGTACCGGCAGGGGCTCACATCCCCTTGAAGACTTTGCGGCTGGATCCGAGGCACTTGAATTAGCAGGGTCAGGAATTCTTCATCCTGATTACACTGCAAAGGAGGACACAGAGGTTCCCCGCCGCGGGTCCCAGGACCACCCATGGCTCGGTCCGAGGGCTCCCGGGCCGCGTCCTCCCCGATCGCGCGCGTCTCGGCCCTGAGAGCTCCACGCGCGCTGCCCCTTCCTGCAGACCCCCTGTCACGGTTCCCGGACGCGGTCCGAGGGGAGCCTCCTCCACCGTCCCCGGGGGAGTCTCCTGCTACGGAAGGCGGCTCCTCCTCGATGCCCGCCGTCCGCCCCGCTGGCTCGTCCCAGTCCCGCTCCTCGGGCTCGGAGACGGGCCCCTCCGCAGCGGCGTCCGCGGCCCCCGGAGGCCTGCAGTCGCGGCCACAGCTGCCGGCACCAGCCCCCGCCCCCGCCGGGCCCACCGCCCCCTCGCGAGCGGAAGCGCACGCCGAGCCGTCAGTTCCGGCCGCGCAGACGGCCTCTTCCGGCGCTGCGGCTGGCTCCGGGCGCGCGGCGGGGAGCGCCACGGGGAGCGTGACCACCAGCTGTCGCCGGGCCTTGTTGAACTGCGCCCTGCCGCGGCTGTCGTCCACCGGGTACGGCAGCGACAGCCGCAGCCGGTAGTCCGGCTTCCTGGAGTCGAGGCACAGCCGCTTTCCCGTCACCTCGAGCGCCGCCTGCTCGGCCGAGCGCAACAGCGGCAGCTCGATGGTGACCACCAGCTCCCGGGGCACCGGGCTGGGGGCCGAGTCCCGGCAGCAGCGGTAATCCTGGAGGTCCACGTGGTGGCGCTGCACCACGCTGTAGCGAGGCTCCGTGGGGGCGGGGTGCAGGACCGCCTCCGGCGGGGAGGGCGCCCGGGGCCGGGGGACCTCTGAGCTCCCGGCCACCGCCGGGCTCCGGTAGGGGTAGGGGAAATCGGGGAGAGGGCTCTCCGGCTCCCCCTCGGGCCGGGCCGGGACGCCCCCGGGGAGGGGCGTGCGCAGCACGGCGGCCTCCGGAGTCCCCTTGTACTTGATCTTCAGGGTCTTGGCATTCCTGCAGTCCAGCTTCACCCCGAACTGCTTCTCGACGGCGTCCAGGGCCGTGGCGTCCAGCATCTGGCGGAAGCGCTCGTGGCGCCGGGCCAGCGCGAGCGCATTGGGGTGGAAGACGACGTCGTAGACCATGTAGCGGGTGCCTCGGCCCCCCGCGTACTCGCGGCAGGGGGCCAGGCTGTAGGGCAGGGACCACTGGCTGCCGGCCGCCGCGCCGCTGGGGCCCGGTCGGCCGCTGGGCGCGCCCACCAGCGCGTTGCTACACACGTTCACGAAGCAGCGCCCGGCGCCGTCGAGGCTGGTGCGCAGGACGTGACCCGGCTGCGGGTGCACGAACCGAACGTCCACTCCGCGTTCACGCTCCAGCGCGGTGATCTCCGCCTCGTAGCGCCGCCGGTTCTCCGGGTCCGTGAGCTCCTCGGCGTACTCGGTGAACATTCGCCGGAACTCGGGGTCCTGGAAGGCCGAGGTGAGCCGCTGGACCTCCTCTCCGCTCAGGTCCAAGTCCTCCAGCGGCGACGAGGCTGCCGCCTTGGCCATGCCGCGCCCGGGCCGGGGGGAGAGCGACCCGAGACCAGCTGGATGGGACGCGTCGTGGAGGCGCTGCTCTGCGAGAGTGGGGCGGCCGAGTTCCGTAACCGCCGGCGAGAGCAGCGAGCTTAGGGCAGCGCGTGGGCGTTGCCATAGTGACACCGCCAGCAGCAGGGAGGAGGGGCTGGAATTGGAGAGGGATGGTGAAGTGCCACAATAGCCTCCGAGTTTCCTCAAATCAACCAACTACTCTACTCACTGCGTTTTTAGACACCTGTGCCATGGGGCAATTACTTTTGCAGAATCACTGTCATAGTAACTGTAATTTCCAGCATTTATGAACGTTATTCACCAGCTGTAACTCAAGTTTAAGCTTGCCTACGCTTTTTACTTTACCAAACCAACATTTCAGTTTTCTGGCCATTTCACCAATTTGCCCTATAACAACTCACATTTGGGGCAAGGGATATGGGCAGGCTATTCATAAGTAACCAATGATTAATAAACATACAAGGCTTTTTTTTTTTAAAGTTTATTCTTTTTAGTAATCTCCACATCAAACCTGGGGTTGGAACTCAGGACCCTGAGATCGAGAGTTGCAGGTCTCTCTGACTGAGCCAACCAGGCACCCCGAGACTTTAATAATAAAAATGCAAATGTAAGATGCGACATATTACCTATCTGAATGGTAAAGGCTGTTTTTACAATTACTGTATTTCCTTGGTGGTAGTACATCCTTCCTAGAGAATAGCTGGCTATTCTTTAGAAGGTACATGCTTCTTTCATCTAGCAATTTCAAGTCTAAGACTGTGCTCAAGGCAACATTTCCCATGATTCTAAAGGCTTGGGAAAAATCCAAGAATTCAGTAATGGGACTGGTTGAGCAGATTTTGATACAGCCACACATGGGATTTTATGCATTCAGAGGTGATGTTCTAGAATAATATTTACTGACTTAAGTAGTTATTAATTGGTAGTTGTTAAATACAGTGATTGTTTTTTTGTTCTCACTTTGTTGAAACTTTCATCAGCATTGCACACCGTTGATGTTGGCATTACCTCAGTGACAAGACACTTTCCAGGTTTCTCTCCTACTTCTTCAGACACTAGACAGTATATAGTCTGTTTTGCAGGTGTCTGCCTCTGTTCCACTTCTAAGTGGAACTGCCTCAAGGCTGGGACCCTATCTCTTCTCCATGTACAGTCTCTCCTTCACAAATATATTTATACTCATAAATTCCAGGCTGGTATCTCCAGTTGCCCATTTGAGGTCTCCATTCCAATGATTGAATGTTTATGTCCTTCAGGTTTGAAGTGACCAAAACTCTAACTCCTTTCCCAACCTCTGCCCTCCTCTTATGATCTCTTGGCTGAATTCAAAACAGTTGACTGCCCCCTCTTTGAAACATATTTTACTCTTGGTTTAAAGAACTCCACCCATGCTCTCCCATTTTCCTCCTTTGCTTGTTCCTCTCCTGCCAGTTCTCTAAATGTAGGAGTCACCAAAAGTTTGTTCATCAGCCCTCCTAATTGTATTTCTTCCCAGATGATCCTATTCAGGCTCACAGCTTGAAATGTCATCTAAGTTCAGATTCATTCTTCCATCAGATACTGCACATTTGCTGCATCTACAACCTATATAGGTAAGCCACTATTCTAGGCACTGGAACAAAACAAAATCATTGTGTTCCAAGGATGTAAAGCAGCTGGCACTCTCGAATGCTGGAAGTGTCTATTGGATGGATCACTTTAGAAAACTTCTGTTGACTTTAGTGTGTATCTCATAACTAAGAAATTCTACTCCTAGATATATAACCAGTAGAAACATATACCCCAGGCATCTGGATGGCTCAGTGGTTGAGTGCCTGCCTTTGGCTCAGGTCATCCCAGGGTCCTGGGATAGAGTCCCACATCAGGCTCCCTTCGGCGAGCCTGCTTCTGCCTCTGCCTGTCTCTCTGCCTCTCTCTAGGTCTCTCATGAATAAATAAACAAAATATTTTTTTAATAAAACCAAAACACATATCCGTGTCAAAAGACATATGCTAGCATTTGCATATTTACAGTAGCACTATTTGTAATAAACTGTAGAAACTACCCAAATTTTCATCAACAGTAGGATGGACAAATAAAATGTATACATCCACAAAATGGACATGAATGAAGTGTGGACAAATGTTACTAACAAGGTTATATGAAAGAAACCAGATGCAAAATAATACACCTGTGTGGTTCCATTATACAATATGCAAAGCTTGTCAAAGTAAATCTGCTAGAAATCAGGTTAGTGATTATCCTTTTGAGGGGGAGTGGGCTATTGTGATTGGAGGGCAGCAGGAGCAAGTTTCTGGGGTGAGGGTAATATTCTGATTCTTAATCTTGGTATTGCTAATAGGATGTGCAGTTTGTGAAAATTCATTGAGCTGTATACACTGATGATAGGGGACTTGTATGAATGTATCTTAGAATCCAGTATAAAAGTCTGAATGTACTTGTAAAAAAAAATCCTTGCCTTCATGGATCTCATGTGGGATGAGCCTAGTGACTTCAAAATTTTATCTCCAGTCACACCTAACCTCTGAACTCTAGGCTCATGCCATTGCCTACTAGATGCCTCCACCTGGATGTGTGAGGTATCTAGTAGGCAAATTTCTTCAAATAGAAATTTTTTTTTAAGATTTTATTTTTAAGTAATCTCTACATTCAGCGTGGATCTCAGACTCTAAACCCAGAGATCAAGAGTTGCAGGCTCTATTGACTGAGCCAGCCAGGCACCCCTCCAAATAGAAATCTTGACTTTTTTTTCCCCCTTTCAAACCTGTTATTTCCCCAGCCTCAGTAAATACTACAGTCCACCCAGATGCTTAAGCCTAAAACCTGTGTGTCATCCTTGATTCCTCTTTCCCCCACCCTGCACCACTATTCAGTTACCAAGGCTTGTGGTCTCTTGTTACACACCCCAAATACATCCCCAGCTTCCATTTCTGGTCTGGGCCCCTGAATTGTCTCCATCGCAGACTTCTGTAGTAGTTTCTTGATTCGTCTCTTCAGCTCTTCCCTTCTTACAAGCTCTTCTCCGCACAGTAACCTTAGTGATCTTGAAAACCAGATCTGCTGAATGCCTTTCAGTAACCCCACATCCCAATTTCTTAGTTGTGCCTATAAGGCCATCATTGATCCCTAGCCATCTCCATACTCAACCCCTGGATCATTACACCTTGGCCTCCATGACAACTTCCATTGCTCCTGGGGAGCCTGTGCACAGGCCCTTGAATCTCAAGAACTTAAATGTCACTTTTGTGGCTCTCTGTGACATCTCTTTCCCATTTCCAACTCCCCATCTAAATTTGCCCATTGTTTTTATTTTCATCATGGTTCACATTTGCTGTTTGAAGGTACACAAATGACCTTGCCTTTCTTATTTACCACTGGATTCCTCCCTACCTGGAACATGTTAGGTCCTCATATATTTAATGAATGAATATAATACAGTAAATAAAATAAGTTCAGTATGTATAGTATGATCCCAAATTCTTTTTTTTTAACCCAAGATACTTTTTTAGGAAAAAATGTATTTGTAGAGAAAAATCTGGAAGGATACATACCAAAATAGTAACATTATCTCTGGTGGTGGAACTGCAGGTCATTAAAACTTTTTATGATTACTTGTGTCTCTTAATTTTTCTAAACTATGAACTTGTTTATTAATAAAAAATTTAAAAATAACTTGTCATTTAGGTCTCAAAGATTTATATCTGAAGTGGCTTTGAGGCATAAAGATGACTTCTAGGTCTTTAAAACATGTGACAGATGCATAGAATTGTATCCTTCTCTGTTAATCCTGATGGTCAGTGAACATAACCAGTGATTGGTCTCAGCATAAGTTACCTTTATAACCTCAAAGTTTCATCCTAAAGGCATTTCCAAATATAAACACATCATAGTACACATATGACAACAGACTACACCTGGCTGTTTAGAAATGAGAATGACCTTCAGAGTTCCTGAACGCCGTGAAATTATGTGTGTCCGTGTGCTCCTATATGTGGATTTTTCTGATTAGAGGTCCCTCCCTTAAGCTTTCATTAGATCTTCTAAGAAAGGTTCATCCCCCATGACCCCCACTCCCCACCACCCCACTGCCAAATTTTACTTTTGTGACAGTCCCTTTCCCAAAAGAAGCTACTTGATAAAAGACAGTATGGCATTGTGGAAAAGCCCTGGTGCTCAAAACACATCTCTTGCCTAAAATATATCCAATGAGGAAAGGCTATCCTTATTAAAATATGAATGCCTTTTGGGTGAGAAGGATGTGAATATTCAGGCCCATAGTTCTTTATCTTATTTTTCAACAAATACTGCAACTGGGATCTTTTTTTTTTTAAAGCTTTTATTTATTTATTCATAAGAGACAGAGAGGCAGAGACACAGGCAGAGGGAGAAGCAGGCTCCACAAAAGGAGCTCGATGTGGGACTTGATCCCGATCCTGGGATCACACTGAGGCGAAGGCAGACACTCAACTGCTAAGCCACCCAGGCATCCATCCCCTCCCCCCCTTTTTAAAAGTAAACTCTACCCCCAACATTGGGACTCCGACTCAGGACGCCTAGATCAAGACTCTCATGCTCTTCCAACTGAGCCAGCCAGGTACCTCACAACTGGGATCTTTTTAAATGCCAGCAAGAAGACTTCCCTTTGGGAAGTAGAGGTCCAAAGTGGATGGCCTAACAGCTACTGAAGTGACTGAAGTTCTGATAGAACATGCCAACCTCTGACTGGCACAGAACGGAAACAACAGTATCCTGAAGCGATACTTAACACTGGAATTTTCTGTCTGCTATGACCTATTAATTTTAACCCACTGATGAGTTCAACTGTCAGTTTCAAACAGAGCTCTAGGGATCCCTAGGTGGCTCAGTGGTTTAGCACCTGCCTTTGGCCCGGGGCATGGTCCTGGAGTCCCGGGATGGAGTCCCGCGTAGGGCTTCCTACATGGAGCCTGCTTCTCCCTCTGCCTCTCTATTTCTCTCTCTATGAATAAATATTTAAAAATAATAAATATAGATAGATAGATAGATAGAACGAACAGAGCTCTAGATAGATGATCTTGTATACCTTCCGTAATGTGGTACAAGAATTACTGTTCAGTAAGGAAATGGAGAGGAGACCATATGATATGGAGCCAACTTGGCTCTGACCTATACCAGCTGTGTGACCTTGGCAACTTATTTAACCTCCCTGTACCTGTTTTCTTCATGTACAAATTAAAGGTAATGGTGACCCAGTAGGGATTAAATTGCACAGTGAATAATCAACACTTAGCACAGTGCCTAGCATGGTAAATGTTAACAGTACATTAAAGCATTAGAGCAGGGCAGCCCAGGTGGCACAGCGGTTTAGCGCCACCTGCAGCCCAGGGCGTGATCGTGGAGACCCAGGATCGAGTCCCACGTCAGGCTCCCTGCATGGTGCCTGTGTCTCTGCCTCTCTCTCTCTCTCTCTCTCTCTCTCTCTCTGTGTCTCTTTGAATGAATGAATGAATGAATGAATGAATGAATGAATGAATGAATGAATAAAGCATTAGAGCAGTGGTTTACAACCTCAGTCCAAACCTGACCCTCTGTTTTATTCAGAAGACGGGTCTAAAAATGAAGCCCCAAGTATCAAGAACAATAAAAGTGGAGCCTTACTGGTTGCATATCAAGGGTGGCCTACACAGAAAACCCATGAATGTGCACAGGGTCAGTATAGAAACATTCTGAGGTTCCTGGGGTGGCTAAGTGGTTGAGCATCTGCCTTTGGCTCAGGTCATGATCCTGGGGTCCCCAGACTGGTCTCACATGGACTCTCTGCCTCTCTCTCTGTGTCTCTCTCATGAATAAATTTAAGTTGAAAAGAAAAAAAACAAAGAATCAAAACATTCCGTTTTAATCTTACCTGTCTGCTCTGAGCATTCCCTACCATTAGAAGAGGACATAGAACATTACACAACAGATTTCGGTGAATGATTGGGACTCAACTCCTCTTACTTAATAGGTATATTTTATACAACGAAAGATTGAGTTCCTGTGCTTATAAGGCAGAGAAAGCAATCTTCGTGGGCACAGTCCAGACTGTAATCATGTCTTCATTAATACAGATTGTGATTTAAATCATCACTAAATGAAAAGTTAGGATGCTTTACCTCAAATTCAGATTTCTCCAAAATGGTCACCTAGGCTGGGCTTCCCACATGACTGACTGCAACTGGCTGAAGCAGAACAGCAGGCCCGTGGGTACACCTGTGTTCCAGTCTGCCCTTTCGTGCACCTGTGTGTTCCAGTCTGCATTTCCTGTGGTTTCCCCATATGAGACCAAGTATTGGTTTTCTCACAGTAGAGAAATCTGACCCATGCCTGTCTCCTTGTGTGATCCACCTGTACCCTGCTGTAAGGTGCACCTTCATGACAGTGCCTCATACTCAGATTTCTGGCAGTGAGGTCAGCCATGCTACAGCTGATTAAGCACCAAGTCAAGGAACACAGCACCTCCCTGATTTTCCCCAAAACAGAAGTGCAGGATACCCTCCCAGTGCTGCTCCTCTGCTGCCCCATCTTTCAGACTTCTGCTTTTCATTTCCGGATGATGCAGATTCCCACTCAGTTCTAGTTCCTGTCTTAGTCTAACACTTATTGCCTGGTCCTGGGAACTTACCTGCTTGTAGTTGACTGCCTTGCTTCATTTTCACTTCACCTTGCTAAGTCTTAAATGCACCCTGTCTTTCTAGCCACTAAATATAAAAAGATCTAAAAAAGCTCATCTTGAGAAACAAATCATTGAGGGGAACACTTTGTATCAATTTCCATTTATAACTTCCTACCCGTCATCTTTCATATTTAGCTCTGGTTCTCATAACTGGGCCAACAACCTTGAAATGTTTATTTCACTACCACTTTCTAGGCCCAGATTGTAAATTTTCCAAGCAACATAGCTTTTGAACTTATGCCTTGATTTCATCTTTAACGGTTTCTAGGCTATTCTTGAAATTAAAACTCAGTCTTGCTCTTGCAACATCAGAACTAATGTTCTCCCCAAATTTTCCATCTTCAAACCGCTTCTCAAATTACCACTTCACCCTTAACTACTAATTCACTTATCACTACATTCAGATTAAATTCCATTGAGAAATCTTCCCTTCAATATGTCATTTTTATTTCTTATCAGTCTCTCTTCCCCCAAAAAGCTAATTTCCTTTCAAAGACATGTCTTCCAATCCAGGCTCTTTGTAATAATAAGATTACTCCTACATTTGAAACATTCTTTGTACCCCTAACAACTTCTGTCTGTCATTCAGTTTCATTTCTAGGCTATTACTACAATGCTGTAAACTAAAAGACAAGTAAGAGGATGGTATTAAGTAATCACATCCAAATAGCAAAACATGGTGTTTCAAAATAAACTGCGTCTACTAAATGTAAAATCAATGGGGACTCTGTGTTCTTAAATCTCCAGTCCCAAAATATAATTATGAAATGATTAGCTTAGTAATATCCTGACACAAAGGTTTTCACTATCACTAGAATAAATTCTGTGACTTGAAATTTAAACAGTTTGAAAATTGCTGAATTAGGATTCTTATGGTGATAAAAATCTAAATCAGACTAAAATAAGGATTCAGAAAATCTTAAATACTTGTATTTTTCTTAAAATGAATATTAACATATGGCTAATCTAGAAATAATGAAACTTCAGTTTTTAAACATAAATGTATAATCAGAATTAGACCTTCATGCATACTTTCTATTAAGACAATGCAGAAAATATTTTTGCTGTAAAACTTTGTAGTGTACCATGTTTATTATAACTTAATACCAAAATTTCATAAAATACATTTTTAAGAGCATTCTAGAGTTTATCATACTTTTATTGGAACTTCTCAAAATCACATAAATATAAAATTAATTAGAAACTGATGAATTTTCTTTCTTCAGATACTCTAATAAGAATCTCAAAAACCTTGAAGTTTGCTGAAAATAGAAATTCATAAAATTAAATCTATTAGAAACCTAAGTTATTGTACATTTCTAAGTACTTAGTTTTAGTTAATTTTAAAATAAAGTCATTACATGCATATTGTTCCAAATTCAAAAGGGGACAGGGTGAAAAATAAGCCAGTCTCACACTCTATTTCTGTTCCTGGAAGCAATTATTTTTTCCTTATAAAGACAATCTAATCATCTATAAGCACGTACTGGGGGGGCGCGGCGGTATATGATTTAAAAACACATACATAAGTGGTAGGGTAGAATACAATGAACACTATTCTATATCTTTTTTTTTCTTTTTTTTTTTTTTCTATATCTTTTTTCAATTAATAATAAATATATTTATAAGTTTTAAAACTAATCCTTTCCTTTATGGCTTTGAAATTTAATACTCGAAAAGTTCTAAGTACACACATTTAAATGGGTACCCACTTATTTTTTTAAAAAGATTTATTTATTTTAGAGTATGGGAAGACAGAGGGAGAGGGCAAGTCCCAAGAGACGCCACCCAGAGCTCCCTCCCCCCCTGTAGGGCTCAATCTCATAACCATGAGATCGTGACCTGAGCCCAAACCAAGAGTCAGATGCTCAGCCAACTGTGCAACCCAGGCACCCCTAAATAGGTACCCATTTAAACTGTTTGTTTTGCTATTATACAAACTACAATAAAAATACCTGTACCTTTTATGCATAAGCCCAAGTTACTTGTAGGATAAATTCCTATAAGTGGAATTGCTGGCATATCCAGTCTAGGTCTTAAGAAATCCTGTCAAGTTGCCCACCATAAAGGTTTTTACCACATTTTATTCTGACCAACTATGTGTGAAAATGGGTATTTCTCCACTACATCACCAATACTGTGTTTTAAAATAAACAACTCTATGAGAGTCCCTGCTGAAATGGGGCTAGGCTTATCCACTTTGACTATGTTTTTGTGATTAACACTACAATGTGATTTCACAAATAGTCTACCACAAGATTTCTTCTTTGGAGAAATTACACAGCAGTAGGACCAAACAATTCTAATAAATCTTGAAATTGTTTCCTATTCTCTTAAAAAGAAACTTACATCAATCTGTTTAATCAAGCACTAAAAGATTCCTTCAATTATCACTACTAAATTATAGTTTGGAAATCATGTGAAGGCTTTTCAGCATCTGAGTCTATACAAGATAAAGGAATTTATCTTTTAATTTCAGCTATTCTTGCAGTTCCAGCTATTTCAACTCCATGAATGGTGAGCATCAACTCAGGTCAAGGGCTATACTAGAAGCTTTTAAGGAAGATGGGTACACACATGACTTCTAATTAATAATGTTGGGAACGATCATAAAATTCTGTAAAAAGTGCTTAGAACACAAACAATTGTGTATAGGAGTCAGGCAATATTACCCGAAATGTAACTGAAGTGTCTTGTGTATCGTAATTAATAAATCAGTTAATATCCTATTGTGGTTTACTTATTTATATCCCAGCTCATTTTATTTTATTTTTATTTTTTAAAGATTTTGTTTTTTCATTTGACAGAGTAAGAGAACACAAGCAGGGGAAGCTGCAGAGGGAGTGGTAGAAGCAGGCTCCCTGCTGAGCAGGGAGCCTAATGCAGAGCTCAATCCCAAGACCCTGGGATCACGACCAGAGCTGAAGACAGACACTCAACCTACAGAGCCACCCAGGCACCCCGTATCCCAGCTCATTTTTTAAAAAGAATATAAAATGATTTGCAGAGACAGATGTAATAAAGATAAAAGTGAGGAAATTCAAGTAATGTGAAAATATAGTTCAGAAAATAAAGATGAAGCCAGGGATGTACCCAACATTTATGCTAGTAATTCCTCTGCAGCTATAAGTGGGAGGCACATTTAGTTGTGCTTCCTAGCAGCTAGAGCAAAGGGAGTTTATTAGAGGATTCACAGTCTCCCTGAAGATAAAGAGCTGCTTGGGATAGATACAGAATCCTCTTGTCCTGAGACCTGCTAAAAGTTCCCAGTATTGGTTTTCCTAGCAGAGTAAGTTTCATATCAAATTGCAGTTCAGTAAGTCATTCTAAAGGTGGTTAAAATATGTTCCAGGCAAACAGCCCTCAGTAATCCTGGGGTCACAAAATCAAACACCCTCAGGGGCATCCAGGTGACAACAGGGAGCTGTGAAACGAGATGAGTGCTTGCTCTTACCTAAGGGCATTCCAAATCAATTTTGGTTTTATAGGATTCAGTGTGGGCTAGGTATAGTCCAACACTTTGGGGGCTTATAGAAAGGACTAGAATATCCGCAACCTTAATGAGGTTCTGCTCTGGTTATATTTATTCCAAAAACTAAGCAGTAATATAGAGTATATAGTAAGAATCAAATATATGTCAAATGAGTGAATCCAAGATGAAAATTTACCGTATCATAAAGTAAATGGACTTAAAATACTCCATGAGTATTGAGCAGCAAGAACAATGCGTAATTGTTTCTTCAAGAACTATCTAAGGGCGCCTGGGTGACTCAGGCGGTTAAGTGTTTTCGGCTCAGGTCATGATCTCAGGATTCTGGGATTGAGCTCCAGACTCCGGCTCCAGGCTCAGCCAGCAATCTGCCTGAGGGTTCTCCCTCTCCTTCCCTCTGCCCCTCCCACTGCATGCAGGCGTGCTTTCTCTCTTCTCTTTTAAATAAATCAAAGAAACTGTTATTCATGGTTTCAGGGTTAGGAAGCAAATGTATTTTTCCTTCTCAATTTTATACTTTAAGCATTATTTGAAATTTTCGTCATGTACTTGCATTCATTTTTATTTGAATGAGTATGTTAATTACCAAAAAATAAAGACCACTGGGCTGTGTGTTCAAGATTAATTCTCTGACAAGAACCTGGAAGGCATTTATTTAGCCACTTGTTCTTATCTGAAGGTGGGAGCTTTTTCAAAATATAATTAAGAAATCATATGTTAGGATGCCTGAATCCAAGAGAAACAGTGTCAATAATGCATATTCCTGGGCCCTACAACTAACTAGAGAGTCATCTGATATGTCTGGAATGAGATCCTGGAATTTAATATTACCCCCACCCCAGGGGAGAGCACAAACACAGACCCTCACTACCATAAATTATGCAGCTAGATTTCCCACATTTGGGGGAATCGCAGGGGTCAGCATGTATGGAGTGCAATGGATAAGCCTTGCTCTGGGAAAACCCACTTTTGTGACCATGCTATCTCCCCTGCCAGGGTAAGTGAGAAACTTAACATTTTTAACTAGTATCCTAGAGAATTCTGATGAGGATGGTCTATAGATCACCCTTTGAAAACCGCTAATCCGGGATCCCTGGGTGGCGCAGAGGTTTGGCGCCTGCCTTTGGCCCAGGGCGCGATCCTGGAGACCCGGGATCGAATCCCACATCAGGCTCCCAGTGCATGGGGCCTGCTTCTCCCTCTGCCTATGTCTCTGCCTCTCTCTCTCTCTCTGTATGACTATCATAAATAAAAATAAAAATAAAAAAAGTTTGAAAACCGCTAATCCCCAGGTAATTATTCTTTTTTCCCAAGATAACACCTCAACCCCCACCCCCCCAACATCAGTACACTAACACCCTGGCCTGCCTGCACACACTTCTTTGCTACCAATTTAAGGCAGACTGCCTATCTTTTGAGAATCAAATACATGGAAGGTGGGGCTGACCTCTCAGAATAACAATGTTATTAGGAGTCAGCCTATAAAAGAACTAGCCCACTTCCATGGCTGGTCTGAGATAACCCTCAGAAAACAGTTCTTAATCTTTTTTATCACAAATGTGCCATCAAGTACATACAATTCTATATCCCACAGCATGACCAGAAGTTCAGCCTAGATCATTTCCAATGGACCACTACTGACATTTTTAAAAACCTCAACAAACCTACTGGGCACCTAATTTTCAGCCATACAACACCAAAAGACAGCTCCTCCTTACTGTTTCTGGGGGTACACTTACCTATCTTCTACTGTCTTGTTGGACGGATAAAAAACTTTGAATGAAAATCCACTTCTTGGAAAAGAGCCCTTTGGGGAAAAAAATACCTGTAAGTGAATACTCAACTTTTATTTTTAAAATTCCTATTTTTAAGATCAAATTCCTTGGTCATGACTTAAAAATAAATGTATAAGGTGTGACTATAATGAGACGGATTTTTTTCCCTCATCTTTATAGAGAGAAAGTGTTACTATAAAGTGTCTCCACTTGAAGCAAAAGTCTTTCAAGTTGACTAGACAGTCACACTAACAGATCTAACTGGAAATGCTTAAGAGTAGCTCTACTCAGTGTATGAATAAACAGTACTGTGCAATGCTACATATGCACATAAGACACTTGAACATCATGTTCAAGAAAGATTTCCTTCCCCTCTCTCCAGTGAAAAGCTATGTTGATGGCCCTCTGAGGTGCCCCCAAAGCAACTGAGCAGTAGCCATGCAGTGGTCGGTCTACTACTAAACTCTAGGGCAGAGACAGTCTTTTCCTTTCAGTCTCTGTATCCCTGGCACTAATTCAACGTCTGGCCCATTGCAGGCATTCATTAGTGTAAGTAACAAGATGAGATGAAGAGGGGTGCCTGGGTGGCTCAGTCAGTTGGGCATCAGACTCTTGATTTTGGACTGGGCAGTGATCTCATGGGGGACTGGACCCTACATCAAGCTTCGTGCTCAGTGGGGAATCTTCTTGAAGATTCTCTCCCTCTGCCTCTTCCCCTCATCATGTTCTCTCTCTTCCTCTCTTTCAAATAAATAAATCTTAAAAAAAAAAAAAATGAAGGGATGAAACAATGTGAAAAGCAAGTTTTGGGCTTGCCCAAAAGGTATAAATAAAGTATAAAAAGATATGATGATGGTGTCGGAGGTGGTGCTTTACTAGCCCACAAAAAAGTAGAAAAATTCAGAAATAAGATGTTATCAAAAAAAGCATTAACTGTGAAACGCCCAAAGAGTTAAGGTTAAATAAAGAGGGATGCCTGGGTGACTCAGCAGTTCAGCGCCTGCCTTTGGCTCAGGGCGTGATCCTGGAGTCCCGAGATCGAGTCCCACATCCCTGCTTCTATCTCTGCCTGTGTCTCTGCCTCTCTCTCTGTCTCTCATGAGTAAATAAATAAAATCTTTTTTAAAAATTTTAAATAAATGGGATCCCTGGGTGGCTCAGCGGTTTAGCACCTGCCTTTGGACCAGGGCGCGATCCTGGAGTCCCAGGATCGAGTCCCACATCCGGCTCCCGGCATGGAGCCTGCTTCTCCCTCCTCCTGTGTCTCTGCCTCTCTCTCTCTCTCTCTCTCTCTCTCTCATAAATAAATAAATAAATAAATCTTAAAAAAAATTTTAAATAAAGAAATGGCCTTATTGTGAAAGAATATTGGAAAGTGAATAAAGATTCTAAAGAAATCAGGCCACACATTTCAAACCATGAAACCAAATCCAATGACTGTGCTCATCCTTTGAGCAGTTTTCAACCACAGAAAATTTTGTCCCCCAGGGGACGTTCAGCAAATATCCTAAAACATTTTTGATTGTTACAACTGGGGGCTGCTACTGAAATCTAGTGGGTAGCCAAAGATGCTGCAAAACACCCTACAATGCACAGGATAGTGCACCATGACAAAAAATTATTTGGTTAAAAATGTCAATAGTTCCACTGTTGAAAAACCCTGTCTTAGAGGAAGTTCAACAAAATAAATGAGTATCTGAGGAAAGCAGTAACCAGTAGTAAGTCATGATGTTTCTAGAAATGACCTAGATGAAACAAAAACAGTATTAAGGTCTAAAATACACAAGAATCAAGGAAGCATAGATTAAAAATCACTAATGAAGATATTTTGTTTCACATCAACAGTGTTTATGCAGTAATATTTCCTAAACTTGAAAAGGCAATCATACTTCTGTTTAAGAAATTGTGTCCTGGTAAGAACTTCCACACTCATTGGGTTTAGATTTCTAGAACTTGTATGAATTTCCAAAACTCAAAATCATTCCACAAAGGACATTAATATATTTAAAGAGAATGAAATAGAAATTCTGAAAGCAATTCCCAGAAAGGAATCCCAAGGAAGTTACTTTAAAGGGGAAAATTCTTATTTGGATTTATGAGCTTTGGTGTATTTTTTTTTTAAGTCACATGCTATCTTGAAAGTTGAAGAACTGTGTGTACCAAATTGATTCAATGTTTTATCAAATAGTATATTTTTATACAACAGTAATTTTACTAAATATATATATATATATTAAATTTAAAGAAATAACACTCTAATCTTGACAAACTATGACTATATAATATATAAACTATATTCTTACAGGGTTTATGCAGAGGCATTCTGTATTGGTCAGAGTGAAAGGATCATATTTGTCTGCGATGACAAGGAGATCAGGCACCGGGTACACTCTCAAAGCATAGTCATATGCCCAGTACACAGGGCTGACATAAAGGGGTAGAGGAGTCAGGTGTCCTTGGGATAAGATAGTCTTTACAAACTACAAAAGAATGATAGAAAACAACCTTCAGTTTATTTGTAAAAATTAAAATTGCTAACAAATCATTTAAATGAAATATCAAGTGCCAAAAGGATTCAGAAAATTTAAGAAACAGTTAGGAGGACTTTGAATCACAGAGCTTTGGGAAACACTGATATGAAATGAAATAAGGGGAGCCTGGATGGCTCAGTTGGTTAAGTGTCTGCCTTCGGCTCAGGACATGATCTCAGGGTCTTGGGATCAAGCCCCTCGTCAGGCTCCCTGTCTGCTGCTGCTTCTCCCTCTGCCCTCCCCGCTGCTCACTCTCTTTCTCTCAAATAAATAAATACAATCTATAAAAAAAAAAAAAAAAAGCAATAAAATGAACCATCCTGTACTTTAAGGAAAATCTGTAAGTTTTCATTTAGTATCATATATCATAAAGCTACTCCCCTAAATGGTCATATTGGAACAACTGTACTTACAGCTGTATAATAAACTCAGTTACTAACTCTGTTCACCTAAAAATAATTCCATAGCTTGAGTAATGCCAAAAACAGATATGTAGCCTACATAAACTTTAAATATTAAAAATACTAAAAATGCTCTGTATGATCTACTTCCACATTTCCCAAGGTGGTACATGAAGGTACATATAGCCAGGGATTGATAGGTTTATATCAGGGAACCTTGAAGCTACAAGATAAAGACTACACATCCTCCTAATGTGGACATATCATATAAAATAATGAATGTTAGGAACATAAATATTTTTTAAAATAAATATATATTTTGAAGTATAATATAAGATTTACGAGTTTTAAAAGCAAAATAGGAAGCTTCAAAGAAATTTCCTGTTCATTCTAGGTTTTCCCCTGTCCAATTGGGGATACTTCAGTGAGAAAGTTGAGAAACACTAACAAAAATTAACTTACTGACAAAAATATGTTCAAGTTATTTTGAACCATAAATATAAAAGGGCAAATTATCAAGTGGCTTAAAACATTTTTATATAATGCAACACTTAAGATAGTTTAATGAGGAAGACTCTTAACTTACATGATTAGGAACATCCAAATTGCTACTAGGAAAGCGGACACAGTTTCTGCACATTTTATTCACTAAGTCCTCACGAAAGACAATAATTTCTTGTGTGCAATACTGAATTCTGAAATGAAAACAGTAGCTGAATTTGACTTCCTCAGGAAAAAAATGATAGTTTAAAAGGTTAAAATGTTTTACAATACAAAGCCATTCCCATTTCCCATTGTTTACCACAACAAAAATGCAGCTAGAGTCTATCTACTAATCCATTCATTTGACAGTAATTTCTTGAGTTCCCCATATGTGTCTGGCACTGTTCTACAGATGAATGAACAAAACAAAAACACCCCACTCCTCATGCAGTTCATATTCTAAGGATAGGGTAGGGCAGTCAGAGAAAGTAAACAATAAACACGATAACTATGTAAGCAGACTGGGAGATGGTTAAGTGTATGGGGAAAAGAAAAACAGGCTATTAGGGATCATTTGTGAGAAGAAAAGGGCCAGAAGGCTAGAATATTAAATAGAGTAATCAAAACAGGTAGAGCTGATAATGGAGTCTGCCTTGAGCACAGACTTGAAGGAGGTAAGAGAGTTAGTCAAGCAGATATGCAGAGGAAGAACACCATGCAGGCAGAGAGCACAGGTACTGCAGAGGCCCCAAGATGGAGCATGTCTGGCATGTTTGAGGAACAGAAAAGAGACTGCAGTGACTGGAATGAAAGAGAAAGAAAGATCAGACAGGGAATAGAAGGCTAGATCGTCCAGGGCCCTGAATACCACTGTAAGGCTGTGGGCTGTTACTGAATGGCACAAAGGGGATCTCATCTTTCAGAATCAGTAAGAAGGATGTGATATGCCTTTGTGTCAAAGGATCGCTCTGACACATCATTAAGACCAGACTACAGGGCAGCTCGGGTGGCTCAGCGGTATAGCGCTGCCTTCAGCCCAAGGCCTGATCCTGGAGACCTAGGATCGAGTCCCATGTTGGGCTCCCTGTGTGGAGCCTGCTTCTCCCTCTGCCTGTGTCTCTGCCTCTCTCTGTGTGTGTGTGTCTCTCATGAATAAATAAAATCTTAAAAAAAAAAAAAAAAAAAAAAAAAAGACCAGACTACAGAAGGAGGGCAGGGGTAGAAGCTTGAGACCATCTAGGAGGCTGTTACAGTAATCCCGGCGAGAGAAGATGGTAGAGGGTCACAGAGGAGAGATTGTGAAAGGCAGCCAGATTCTGCATATATTTTGAAGCCTTCCTTCAAATTTTTGAAGGACTTCCTGAAAAACAACATGTGAGAGAAACCCAAAAGTTTTTGATCTAAGTGACTGGAAGGATAAAGGTGGCATGAACTCTGACAAGGAAAGGTACAGAACAGGTTGGGAGCTGTTCAATACACAGCTGGGCAATACACAGATGGTACTGAAAGCCTTGGGAGTGGATAGGTCACCAAGGAGTGAATATGGGCACAAAAGAGAGGAGAACCAAGGACTAGTGTACAGCCTATGATGACAGTGAGCAGCACATGCAGTAAATGCATCATCTTTTCACTTTTCCATTGCAACTTTTCTTAAAGGATGCGTAATGATTCTCAATTTTTAAATCTCCACCTGGTTTTCAGCTTCTCAATTCATTATTAGTGAATTAAATAGTGTTAAAATATTTGTAAAGTTTTAAGAAACCTAAAATAGAAATTTTCTCTTTATATTTGTCTCACAATCATCAAAGTTCATATACAGTTTCAGAATCAAGTTAATTTTGAAATAAAAGGGAAAAAAGTGTAATACAAAATGGTAATATTACCTGCAAGGATTAGTAGTAAAAACTGAAAATGGTACTCTTTGTCTGAATTCATTAGTGATGCTTTCAGCAAGTGGTGGCCTAAAAAAACAATTTATGTAGTACAGAATATATTTTTGAATCATATAAAATTTTTTTTACTGTTAGAAAAATCTAAACAAAATTTACCTTGGTAAGATGGAACCAAATCCAGGATCCTCTGGTCCAGGTATAAATACAAAACGACTACTGTAGCAAAATTTAACATAATTCATTAAAAAAAAATTATTGCAATACTATCCAATATATTAAAAGCAAGTTACTGCCTTTAGTGAATTTTAAATATTGTTTTAAATTTCATGCATTTTAATAAATTAATTACTACAAATCTCCAAATTAATATAGTCCAACAGCCCTTTCTACAGTGATGGAAATGTCTGTATCTGCACTGTTCAATTACTGAGTGCTTGAACTAGTGTGAGTGAATTTTAAATTATATTTAACTTTAAACAATTTAACTTTAAATTTAAAGAGACACATATGGCCAGTGAGTATCATGTTGCAAAGTGCAGCTCTAGATACTTAGAGTAATGTCACCAAAAATTCAAAATATAGTTGAAAGTATTGCTCTTACTTTTAATATTTTCACCATAAATCTCTAGTACAGTGTAACATACATTATCATGATGTGAGGATAATTTTATCTCTTAGCATACTAATTTTCTCAAATTTTTTTCCATTTATTTATTAATAATCATGGATACTAAACTTACAACTTATTTTTTATTAAAAAAACTGTTAAAAATATAGCAGTAGTTGGGGCACCTCAGTGGCTCAGTCAGTTAAGCATCTGCCTTTGGCTCAGGTCATGATCCCAGGGTCCTGGGATGGAGCCCTCCTGCTTCTCCCTCTCCCTGCCACTCCCCCTTCTTATGCTCTTTCTCTCTGTTAAATAAATAAATAAAATCCTTAAAAAATACATATATAGCAATAGAAATCATTACCTTTGGTGGATATTTGGATATTCACATATTATGTCTGCCAAAGTTTTTAAGGAATCTAAAATTTTAAAGAGATACGCAATTTAATTTGCATATAATACAACCAAAAATCAAATTGTATTTGAATAGATACCACCCACATCTTTTGAATGAAATTAAAATATTATAGATCATTTCTTATCAGTTTAGTTTATATAAATGTAAAAACAATTATTTAATAGACCTTCAATACCTTTCAAAGCTTGAATCTGACTTTTTCCATATGGTGCAGATGAAAAATTACCACACATAATAAAGCAGGTTGGAGGTGCTGGTGAATAACCTAAAAATAAGAGAATAAAATGAATACCACCTTTTGAGTCTAGATATCAGATTAAAAACCCTTTAACTATGAGGGTTTTTTAAGTAAGTCCTAGGTCCAACATGGAGCTTGAACTCAGGACCCTGAGATTAAGAGTTGCATGCTCCACCAACTGAGCCTAACCATGAAATAATAAAAACTTACTATGAGTTTAAAAAACTTACTATGAGTTTAATAACAACTCATTTAATAACTATTATTTTTAAATAATAGTAGCAATGCTCCCCATTCATTGAGCATTTATTATAAACTAGGCCCTTCAATGGCTTGATTTTCATAAAATCCCAATAAACTGAGAGATTAAGTAACCTGCCCAAGGTCTCAGGCTGCAATTTCAGACTCCAAAACCCAAGATCTTATCTATTCTTATACTCTACTTAGGACTAATTCTTATTTCTTATGAATACACACACACACACACACAGATATACACACAGAGTCATTTTTCAAATGTAAAAATTTAAGTCTTTAAGATGGACTCATTTAAAATATTTCACTGCTAAAAAAACATTTACAAGAAAATAGACTACTCAAAAAAAAAAAAAAAAAAGGAAAAGAAAGAGAAAGAAAAAGAAAGAAAAGGGACTACTCAAAATGATACATTTTTTAACAATTTAGTTTTAAGACCTGATCCCTTATACTGAGTTCAAAAGGGTAGGAAAGAATGGCACCCACCAGAAAACATGGTGTGAAGTTTTCTCAACACTTCTCCTTGGTCTAACCAAACATCAGATATAAACACAAACATGGCATCTTTATTCTCCTCTTCTAGTTGTTTTAGTTTTGCAGAAGTCTTCACAGATGTATTAGAAGGCCCTCCAAAAAAGTTCACATTTCCATAGTATGCCCTAGATAATTATGACATAATATTAGTTTCTATCCTAATTGGAGACGTTTTTCTTTCTCTTTTCTTTTCTTAAAGATTTTATGTTTAAGTAGTCTCTACAGATCAAGAATCACATGCTCCACTGACCAAGCCAGCCAGGTGCCCCTTGTTGGAAATATTTTTCTAATAATTTTTCAAATTTAGGGATCCCTGGGTGGTGCAGCGGTTTGGCACCTGCCTTTGGCCCAGGGCACAATCCTGCAGACCCAGGATCGAATCCCACGTCGGGCTCCCGGTGCATGGAGCCTGCTTCTCCCTCTGTCTCTGCCCCTCTCTCTCTCTCTCTGCGTGTGACTATCATAAATAAATAAAATTTAAAAAAAAAAAATTTTTTCAAATTTAGCTTCTTTCTATCTAATGAGGTTATTTTCCCCTCAGTGTACATACTACCATGAAAATACACTATTCGTAACACGTAAAAAGCAAACAAGTTTATTTAAGTGTCCTAAAAAAAAGAAATACAAAATAGTACATACTTAACAGGCTGTATCTGTGTCTTTTAAAAATGACTAAAGCAAATATTCAAGATCAGGAATGTGGGTGGCTCAGTGATTGAGCGTATGCTTTCAGCTGAGGGTGTGATCCTAGGGGTACTAGATCGAATCCTGCAACAGGTTCCTTCTGCCTCTCTGCATCTCTCTCTCATGAATAAATAAATAAATCTTTAAAAAAAAAAAATCACAATTTTCTATGTAGTTGAAAGTTGGAGAAATGGGTATTTGATTTAAACAATATCTAATAAAAGAGACTTTTAAACTAAAAAAAAGGGACACCTGGGTGGCTCAACAGTTGAGCATCTGCCTTCGGCTCAGGTCATAATCCCAGGGTCCTGAGATCAAGCCCCACACTGGGCTCCCTACTCAGCAGAAAGCCTACTTCTTCTCCCTTCCCCTCTGCCTGCTTGTGTGCTCTCTCTGTAAAATAAATAAATAAAAGCTAAAATTAGAAAAGAAAAACAGCCCAAAAAATGTACTAACCATTTAATGGAACGATTCCACTTCTAGAAATTTATTCTAAGGGATTAAAGAGGTCTACAGAGACTAATCTACATCCCAGTATTGTGAAAATTTGGAGGTTACAAGCAAAGTATGTGTCCCTTTTCAATATTAAAAAAAAAAAAAAAAAGATACAGATCTGTGCATTCATGCTTAAAAAGAAACTCTCTCCTTGGATGGATGGATGGATATACATGTGGTTCCTAAGTAAAATATGTACATATATAAACGCATCTCAGGTTACAGTCTTAAATCCTAAAAGAAACCTCATCTTGGTTGATTCTATTTTCTTTATTTTACAAAAGAGAAAACCAGGTTCAGGAGTGTTAAGTGATTTGCCTGTGGCCAGTTAGCAGGGGCAAGTGTCGGAGAGCCAGTGCCTGAGCTTCTTGCACTATTCCTGCTCTGCCTTCTATCAACCCCCTTATCTGGTGGCTCTGCATGAGGCTGACACAGAATGGTAATACTCATGGCCAGCTTCCTTGATTTTACCTCTCATTCCAGAGTAGTAATTTTGAAGCATATATGAAAATAAAATGCCCAAACAACAGCAATCTTTCTTTAAATAAATTCCAAAGAAAACCTGTGTTGTAAAAAGCCACAAACTGGCACTAAATGCACTCACTTAAAAGTGAGCTGGTTTGATGAGGTCTTGTGCTCTCCTGAGCATGACCAGCACTTTCCCGTGGACTGCTCCCAACAGGAAGAGAAGCTGCCCTTCCAGTCACTCCCTCCCAGCAAACATGGCCTTTCCACCCTGCGTTTATATAGGTACACTCAAACTCAAATCTTAATCCTTAAAATTCTTGAAATCGTCACTGTCATCATAAATAGAAGCTCAAGATTAGAAGGCAACCTTCATTCCCCCAGACATGGCAAATAGAGCAACCACCTTAGGCAGCAACCAGCAGAGGCCTCGCAGGTAAGGAGCGAGGGTGCATGCCCCTGCCCTGCCCCAAGCAGCCAGTCCCTGCGGCAGAATGGTAGCCAGGTGAGTAAGAATTCAGGTGCCCTGTTGCCAGATCTGGTTGTTTAAGAGAACTCAGAAATCTAGACTTGTATTATGAGAAATCTCCTAGTTTTTAAACATTGGGAACAAACTGTGTTTTAATACTTCCAAGGGGAAAAAAAGAAGGGTCTATAGATTATATCTAACCCACAAGCCAGCAGCTACAACTTTTACACCATTATTTAGCCTCTGCTCTAAAAACTGAGTGACAGGAACCTCTCTCCTCTCAGAAAAGGTCCTTTTGGAATAACTCTAATAGTTGATGCTTTTGCTCATACTAAAGAGCTTTATAATCTGCCTCCTATAACTTTTCATCATTAGTAGAAAACAACAACAAAAAAAAAGCCTTTAAATTAACATAGAAATTATATTCCTCTAAGTATTTTCCTATCTCTTACCTCAGGTGAACTTCCAATCATAGATAACTGATAGAGGAAGACTACAATCTTTCCCATAAAAAGCCAAGGTAAATGTGCTTTCAGTGGCATACACAGCCCAGTCTTCTAACTCACTATTACTCTTTGCATTGTGCACAAAGCCTAAGGCCTTATAATAACCAAGATATGACATCCTATCTTGCATTCGTTAATGCCAGTATTACAAGATTCCCATAGAGCTGCAGTCAAACATTTTATACCTAGTAGTGCTTGAGGGTTCCGTGGGCGGAAATCCGAAGGCATTGACGTGAAACACCCGATCTTCAAACCAACCTGAAAAAGAGAAGTTAATAAATCACTTTCATTTGTCCAATTCTTCTTGTTTGAAAGAAAAGAAACTGTGGAACACAAAGTAGAAAGCTAAATTATTGTCTCATCCTCTGTCAACTAACACAGAAGCTGCCAGTCCCACCAACCAATGTAAAAGCTTTAGATCCAAAAAGAATCTCAGTTTTATTTTTTTTTAATTTTTATTTATTTATGATAGTCACACACAGAGAGAGAGAGAGAGAGGCAGAGACATAGGCAGAGGGAGAAGCAGGCTCCATGCACCAGGAGCCCGACATGGGATTCGATCCCGGGTCTCCAGGATCGCACCCTGGGCCAAAGGCAGGCGCTAAACCGCTGCGCCACCCAGGGATCCCAAGAATCTCAGTTTTATCTACAAAAAGTCATGAAATAGAAATAGATTCCAAAGTAAAACTTTTCACTTCTCAATTTCATGATGCATGTTAGAGTCAGGGAGAGATAAGATACAAAGATTAGAAAATGTTTCATTTTATGATCCTATGTAAAATCTAGGGTTTTTTTCAACTTTATTAAGCTATAATTCACGTATCATTAAGCTTTACACTTTAAAGTATGTAATTCAGTGGGTTTTAGTATATTCACAAGTTGTACAACCATCACCACTTATTTCAGAATATTTTATTCACCCCAAAAAGAAACTCCAGGCCCATTTAATGTTGTCAAAAGTATGTTCTAATAAGCAATGTTCTCAAATTATGTCAAGTTCATATATTTTAACCAATGTAAAAACAGTTTTATTGTAGAATGATGAGGACAGGAAAAAAGTATACTAACTTACCTTCTGCTAAAACAAAGCATGACTCTGTGTATAAGCCACTATGGAACTGGTACACAGCAGCTGAGGAAAATATTTCTATACTTGAGGTGGTGATAAAGTCAATAGACATTCTAAGCCCAAAGCCCTTCTAAATAATACATTCAAAGACTTCACACTTGAAACTGAAGAGATCATGGCTTAAAAAATTTTAGGTTTAACGTCCCATGTCTGATTCTAAGATGTAGCTTAGTAATAATGACAGTATAGATCATTCTTAGCATGCTCTAGACTTCCTCAGTGATTTCTTTGGCTTCTCTAAAGAAGGGAGAATTAAAAGTTTTTTTTGTCTCTGGCTACAATTATGTCTTAATTCCTACATCATCATCATCATATGTAAGTTACAAGGGGAACCCAAATAGGTTAACTTGAGAATGATAGATAATCAATATCCCCAACTCATGCAACATAGACTTAAAAAAATAAAAATGAAGGATATAGCTTTACTAAGATCCAGTTGTACTGTGCCTGTAGGATCTTCCAGAAAAAATTTTCCCTAAAAAAAGTGAAAAGAAGTCAGTCTGTATTTGTGTAAAAATGAATACTAGAACAAAATCATTAAAATACAACTCTGACAACAGAATATAGTATAATACAGTGGGTTTTTTTTAAAAACGAGGAATTCCTAGTCCAGGCCTTTCCATTTGCTAGTCTGGTCGCCTCAGATGAATCACTTGATTAAGACTGAGACTCTTTATCAGTACACAGAGAATGACCACTGCAAATGAAGAGATGGCAAGACAAATGCTCATGGGCTGCCACAGGGCCTCACCAGGTGCCTCCGCCTCAAGAGTCTTCAGTGTCTCTGACAGAGCAGGATGTGGTCTGCAGACTTGCTGGTTTAGAACCTCAGTACTCTCGGTTCAACCAGACACCACTGGGCTAATTTCAGGCCATGCAGACTGGTGGCCTGTATGAAACACTCCTTCCCAACATCTCCTCAGGAAACTGAATGCAGAGGCAAAGGCTACTTGCCAATTGAGGCAGGAGCCTTCCCTAGAGAACATGGCCCTGGATCCTCTGCAGGATTGCTAGAGTAACTGCCATTTCATCAGTCTGAAGGCTGAAAACAACAATCTGAAGCTTATTAAGTTTAACTTACCTCTTTTAACTGGGTTATCATTCCAAGAACAATCACATCTCCAATTTTGGCTGTACTGCCCAGGAGGGTTTCTATTGTTTTAAGCTTAAAATAAGATAAAATAAATTCTTAAAGACTGAAAACACATTTTTTGAAGAAACTAATCTTTTTATGAATAAGTAAATTTTGAGTGTGAATTTTAGTATTTACACCTACTTTATAGTAGAAAATCAAATCGAACACAGGAAATGTAATTTATCCTATAAGAAGCTAAAGTACCAACTCAGGCTCTTAGCAATGACTGTAGTCTCATACCATATTACAGCAGGTTCCCCCTTATCCACAGTTTCATGTTTCATGATTTCAGTAACCCTGTCAACCGCAGCCCAGAAACAGACAGTCCTCCTGAGGAATCGTCAGAAGGTCAACAGTAGTCTAAAGTTATATCATAATGTTTACATCATTCACCTCACTTCATCGCATCATGAAGACATTTTATCATCTCAGTTCATCATAAGAAGGGTGAGCACAATATATTAAGATATTTTGACAGAGACTACATTCACATAATTTTTATTACAGTTAATTATAAATAATTGTTCTATTTTATTACTAATTACTGTTGTGACTCTCTTACTGTGACTAATTTATAAATTAAGCTTTATCGCAGGTATGTATGTATGTGTAGGAAAAAACATGACACATACAGGTTTTGGCACTATCTGTGGTTTGAGGCATCCACTGGGGGTCTTGGAACATATTCCCCATGGACAGAGAGTGACTGCTGTATTCTGAATAATGATAAGTGCATTTACCTTTAAAATACAGAAAAGAATATAAATTTTATTTATTTGGTCAGTATATGTTAATACACACATATACAATTTATAATCATACAGTTTTTGTTGTATTTGCAAAGATTAAGCCATATTATTGTATTATTATACAACTTAATTTTTAAAATTTAATGTCTTAGAAATCATTCCATTTAACTATGAATAGATATACTTCATTCTTTTCAATGAATGGAGATTACCTATTATATATATATGTATATATAATTTATTTTACCAAATTCCTATTAAAGGACACTTAAGTTGCTCCCAGTTTTCTGATAGTAAAACCAGTGCTTAATATTTCTTGCACCTCTCTTGGCCCACTGCATGGGGAGAACTGTTGGACAAATTTCTACAAATTCCAGAAACAGAACTGCTAAATAAAAAGGCATATAATTCTTCATTTTTATAGTAATTACCAAGTGAAACTTCTTTTATCTATACCATCTTATGTTTCTTATTACAAATAATGCCTGTTTACTATAAAAATTTTTAATATAAAACAATAAAGTCATATATAATTGCATCAACCCATAGTAATCACTAACATTTGATATTAGATTTCCTCTTAAAAAACATGAACCTAACATCAAAAGAGGTAGTACAATGTACATGTAAAATAATTTTTAAAAATGAAATAATCAGGGATAAATCTGAAGAAAAGAAAAAGATATGCAACACCTGTATCCTAAAAACTGGGTTAAACAGATTTCTTAGAAACAAAACCTAAAACATGATCCATAAAAGCAAAAAATTAAGTTGGACTTTAACAAAATTATGACTTAGGTTCTCTTCTTATTGAGAGAATAAAACGACAACTGGGGTGCCTGGATGGTGTAGTCAGTTAATCATCCAACTCTTGGTTTCAGCTCAGGTCCTTATCTCAGGGTTGTGGGATCGAGCCTCATATCTGGCTCCACACTAAGCATGGAGTCTGCTCGGGATTCTCTTCCTCTGGCCCACCAACTCTCACTCTAAAATAAATAAATAAATCTTTCCTTTTTTTTTTTTTTTTTAAGACTTTACCTATTTATTCATGAGAGATGCACAGAGAGAGACAGAGACACAGGCAGAGGAAGAAGTAGGCTCCATGCAGGAAGGCCGATGTGGGACTTGATCCCGGGACTCCAGGATCATGCCCTGAGCCAAAGGCAGACGCTCAACCGCTGAGCCACCCAGGCATCCCAAAATAAATCTTTTAAAAAAGAGAGAATAAAAAGACAACTTATAGGCTAGGAAAAATACTGCAATTTATATTAAACAAATAAATAATTTACATTAAATAAGTAAGCAAAGCAGGAATACAAAGCTGTAACAAGTATTCCTGAGGACACAATTTTTGCAGTCAATAAAGAAATTACCATGTAGGTACCATACATAGCAGTTTAAATAGGTAAAGTTACCAACAGGAATACAGAATTAAACAGCTTGGAAAGATTGAAAAGAACATAAATTACATAGCTAAGTCTTAAAGTTACTAAAGTCTGGCAAAAAAAGAGACGAGAAAGAATGCTTCTGTGCACATCTGAGTTGCCATAGGAAACCTAATATACATAAGAAAACATATAGATGGTCTTTGGTCGGGAAATAGAATGCCAATCTTCTCTAATAAAAATTAAAAGCAGAAACTATAAATGTTTTCTCATTATGGTGCTACCACCCAACAGTGTTACTGTTTTAGTATTTACCAGACTACTCATCATCATGACTTCTCATCTTCTGCAGCAGAGAATGTAATCTTACAAGAGGCTAGGCCTCTTCTGAACCTGTATGGAACCTCAGAGAAATGGCAGGGTCTAGAAGTAGCAGAAGACATGCCCCAGCGGGGCTGTGTATGCTGAGAAGAACAAAGCCACAGACGGGCTGACAGTGACTAGGTGCACTGCATAAGCAAAAGTGAACAAAGGGTATAAGAGTATAAAAGTGGAAGGAGTACAGGTGACAGAAAACATTCTCCTTCTCACCTCTTCTCCAGGCCCCAACAACCCTGCGGCCTGTCTGTGCTGTCTCATTTATCCTGTAAATGTTTTCCTTAGTGCCTTCAATAAACTTTTTACTTCAGTGGACAGAGCACACTTTAGCTGAGTAAGTGTGTGTTGGTCACTAGAGGAGGCCTGGAACAAGGACTAGGATTTTGGAGTGTGAGTGAGGGGAGGACACTGCCTTTCTGATAGCTGATCAGAAAGCCAATGTCATACCCAGCAAATAGACCAAGAGGACTAGAGATCTGTGTTGATGGCCAGAAACTGTCAGGGGGCTACCATAGTCTCAGGGCCTGTCCCAAAGATGGAATCTCTCTTTTTTTAAAAAAAGATTTTATTTATTTATTCATGAGACACAGAGAGAGAGAGAGAGAGGCAAAGACACAGGCAAAGGGAGAAGCAGGCTCCACGCAGGGAGCCTAATGTGGGACTTGATCCCGGGTCTCCAGGATCACACCCTGGGCCCAAGGCAGGCACCAAACCACTGAGCCACCCAGGGATCCCAGATGGAATCTCTTTTAGAGATTTACAGGACCCAGGACGCAGGGCATCAACTTTATCAACAGGGAGCATGAACAGGTCAATTAGCCAGTTAAACAGCTTTCAGTGATTCATTTTCACTTAAATTTCAATAAATTAGAATTAAGCAATAAATATTTAACTTATATTCTTACACCCCCTAAATAACTTAACCTAGTTATTAACATTAACATTAACCTATGTTCTAACCTGGAATTTGCTTCCGGTTTCATCAGGGTGAGAACCTATCACTGGAGGAGTAAATAATTCATGTCTGTGGGTCCTCTATAAAAAAAAAAAAAAAAAAGAAAGAGTCACATGAATTACCGAATCAGACATCTTAAACTAAAATTCATTACAATAAAATTTAAAAATTCATTAAAGTACTCTGACAAAACACCTTTAAACTAATGTTACTATTGCCTATTCTCAACAAATTTGAAAGCCGACATATCTTAATATACAAATATATAAATTCTAGGCAAAAATGTAATTCTGAAAATAAAAAAAATATTTAAAAGAATTTTTTTAAAGAGAAAGCTCTTGTGTAGCTGACAGCAGTGCAGTCTCGGTTGAGGATATGAAGACTACAAACCAAGTATCATCCTCAGAGCACAGGGGTTTATGAGAGACATAAGTCAAGGGCCACCAAACAACAAAGCACCCCAGAGATAAGGGGGTATTTAATGAGATCCTAAACACAATAAATAAGACTTTGCTAGTAAGAAACCAAAAGAGACTGAGACAAGACTTTTCAGGGAGAAGGAGGGATGTGTCACAAGAGAGTTATGAGAGTAAGAGTATTTGGGAAGTGATGGGAAGTTTAGTATTAGTTGGCTCATGAGGTGTACAAAGCAGAATATTATACAAAGTAAGAGATTAGCTGGAGCCTCTGTTTGAGGAACCATCTCCCTCGTCTCACTGTGGTCTGTAGTTTAGGCAGGGCTGTTGTCCTTTCCCCCTTCTATAAAAGACCACTAAGGCCAAGTGAATCAAAGTATTCCACCCTTAACCAGTGAATGGTTCAGGGTTGAGCAAGTGCCCCAAGCTAAGAGCTGCTAAGAGGCTGTTGCTAGGAGCACTGGAAGAGTGGAATTCTCTTTCCAGGTGCTGCTGAGGCTACAGGGGCCTCTGTCATCTCATAAAGAGAACTTGTTTGAAAGTAAAATCAATTTTTAAAAATTGCTAGGAGATGGAAAGAGGAAGAAGCCTCATGACTTGTGATATCCTGGAACCAGCCATGCTTGAAACTGGTGGACTCCTAGACCTTTCCACAAACCAATAAAGGTCTCTGTTTTAGTCAGTCTGAATTTCTGTAATCTCCAGTAAAAGAACCCTGACAATATAGACTTTGTATGCCAAGCCAGGAAATTTATCTTCTAGGCAATGGAAAGCAGATATTGAAGTAGAATAATAATAAAATCAGATCTGCTTTCAGGGAGATAATTGCAATAAAAATGTGAATGGACTAAAATTCAACCCTTTTATTTCACAGATAAGAATAAATGAGGCAAAAAAAATTAAAAAATGAGGCTCAGAAGGGTTAAGTGACACACCCAAAATAATATAATAGACTTTAAAATGTAATTTATTTTTAAGGGGCACCTGGGTGGCTCAGTCCATTGAGCACGTGTGACTCTTGATTTCAGCTCAGAGTTGTGAGATGGAGCCCTAAGTCAGGCTCTGCCTTCAGCACAGAGTCTGCTTGTCTCCCTCCTCCTGCTCCTCCCTCCATGTTCTCTCTCTCTCTCTCAAATAAACAGATTTTTTAAAAAGATTTTTATTTATTTATTAATGAGAGACACAGAGAGAGAGAGAGAGGCAGAGACACAGGCAAAGGGAGAAGCAGGCTCCATGCAGGGAGCCCAAAGTGGGACTTGATCCTGGGTCTCTGTGATCACACCCTGGGCTGAAGGCGGCGCTAAACCACTGAGCCACCAGGGCTGCCCAAACATTTCCTTTTTGTTAACATATTATTCTACTGTCCTCCTCACTCAGACTCAAAACCATAATCATCCATTAGTCTTCATGCTCTCCCATCTCCTTCATATCCACTCAGTCACCATGAATGATGGCTCCCACTGCTCCAGTGTGGTCCCATCTATATAACCCTTGCCACTTCCTTCTCCCTCAGCTGTCACTTCTGTCAAGACTAACACTAGACTCCCCTAAGTGTTCTCTCACATTCATAACTCTTCCCCAAATCTGCTGGTAGAGAAGTGCTCACAAAATCCAGCTGTGATTGAAGCTCCCTGGTATTCTAAGGCTCATTACACCAAGAAACTAGAATCACAACTACCAAGAATATCATCCAAGGCTCCCATGATCTGGCTCCCACTTGCCTTTCCAAACCCATCCCTTGCCATTCCTTCTTATGAGCCTTCCTCTACACACAAAATGAACCAACTGTTCATCATTTCCTCCAGAGTTCATTCTTTCCCTTGGCTGTGTCTTTGTTCAACACTGTTACCCCCACCTTTTCCCCATTTCCACAGGATCAAATCAAGCAAGGCCCATCTCAAGGCTTTCCCAATTTTCCCAATGAATACATTGTTTGTATCTCTTTTACAGTACATATAAAATTCTACTTTATATTTTGTTTGTGCAAATGTCCTTAACTTCAAAGATTGTAAGCTGCCAGAAGCCAGTTTAGTATAGTAGGCAAAGGCTGGGCTCAAGTCAGACACACTGGATTCAAATCCTGTGTACACTTACAGTATGTGATCTTTGGTCAAGTTCCTAAACTTATCTAGGTCTCAGTTCCTCATCTGTAAAATGAGGATAGTAGTGGAGCATCTGGGTGGCTCAGTCAGTTAAGCATCTACCTTCAGCTCAGGTTATGATCTCAGGGTCCTGGAATCAAGCCCTGCTTCTTCCTCTCCCTCTATCCACCCACCCCAGTTTGTGCTTGCTCTCGCTCTCTCTCAAATAAATAATTTTTTTTAAATGATGGAAAAAGTGAGGATAATAGCATTTATACATACACTGATATTTTAATGATTAAATGAGGTAAGTAATGTCCATAATGCGAAACAGAGTACTCAGTATACTCAAAGCAGGTAATAAATGTTAGCTGCTATTTTTATCACTACAGTTGTTTTCATTTCTGTTTCCCTCCATATGGTCTCAAACATAGCCCAATGAGAGTCTACTGAATGACAAAAACTGGACTAGAAAATCCCATCCTTTAATTAACCCTGAGTCTCATCTAAATTTAAACAGTCTCATTCCGTTCTCCCCGCTCAGCTTACCTGGTGTAAAATGGTATATCGTTCAAGAAACAGCTCTGCTTTATCCCTTGCTGTTCCAAATAAATTTGGTGCAGGGTGGTTGGTCATTAATAGACTAAAAAAAAAAAAAAAAAAAAAAAAGGAATGCCTATTTATAACTATCTCAATACATAAAGGTAGGCCAAAAATGAATCATGGCTATATGCCTTCTGAAAGAAATGTGCATCTGAAATTAGCTTAAAATCAATAGATGGTATACTTACGGAAGAAATTTTTTTCTTTCTGAACTGTACACAAAGCGTGGAATATCAAATGCTCCTATGATATTGAAAATATGTTCTCTGAAAAACAGCCCACAAAACACAGACCTGATTTACTGAAACATAAGAATTTTAGGTGAGCACAAAAATTTGTATTATAATTTTATGGTATATAAATGTACTTTCCACAGGTCATATACTTAATTTCTTAGAGTGTCTTAATCTGGGGTTAAAATTTTCCTCTCAGAGACAAGAAAGCATTGCCAGTACTGTCAAACAAAAATCATCATCATCATCATCAAGTTAACTTCTAATTATGAATGTCATCTGTTGAAAAAGAATATATATGTATAAAAAATTATATCCTGAAAGAAATCTCTCCCCATGGGTACTACTTTTATGAGCTGTAATATTATTAAAGAATATGATTCATTTCCAACAATTTTTTAATCCAAAATATTATACGAAAGTGTCCCAGGAACCATAAAGAAAATAGAAAAAGAACTATTTTTTTCTATAAAATAGAAAAAGAACTCCCAAAATACTGGCCATATTCTTGATACTTACAGTGTTAGAGGAAGAAATTCAACAAAATAATTTACTTTTAAACACTATTAATAACATATTCATGTTTGAATGAAGTTTTTAAAAAATTTATAGCACTATTGCATAAATATTGCAAGCTAGAAAATCTTCCCTAAAATTTTATCTGTTTATCTCCCAAATTGAATATGGTAAAAAATGTTCTTGCTACCCTTATGGTAGCACCTATTATAGAGTAGCAGAGAACTAGTGGATTTGAAGAAAACCTGGATTCCAAGTACGGTTCCACCATTTTCTAGTGGAAAAATCTTGACAGGTTATTGGACTTGTCATGCCACTTCTTCATCTATAAAAATGAAAGCCTCTCTTATGCCATAATATAATAATTTTCTGACAATTGAAGTTGCAAAGACTGTTTACCATTCAGTCTCCCTGGCCCTCTGCATTGGCTAACTGTGGCATAGAAAGAAATAGTTAACATTAATCCCTACTTTATGATTATTATCCTTACACTTCCATACAATCATTTTGAATTTC
Organism: Vulpes lagopus; assembly: GCF_018345385.1. Taxonomy (NCBI): domain Eukaryota; kingdom Metazoa; phylum Chordata; class Mammalia; order Carnivora; family Canidae; genus Vulpes; species Vulpes lagopus. The sequence continues at coordinate 47,299,161 of NC_054829.1, read as the reverse complement.
TATTGATGGCTTTAGGGATATGTCATTGTACCCTAGTACCTTAAATAGTGTGTTTGCAAAGTTAAAATTAAAATTCTTCAATTTTCCTATTTACTCAGCAGCTATCATATGGCAATGACCCCTATCAGTGATCCCCATTGCCCCAAAGAGGAAAAAAAACTACTAAAGTTAATACTTTCTGTCCATTTTCCTTGTTGTCTTCCTCCCAGTTAAACTTTGTGACTTTTGGGATGCCTGAGTGGCTCAGTGGTTGAGTGTCTGCCTTCAGCTCAGGGCCTGATCCTGGAATCTGAGATTAAGTCCCACATCAGGTTCCCTGCAGGGAGCCTGCTTCTCCCTCTGCCTGTGTTTCTACCCCTCTCTTACTCTGTGTCTCTCATGAATAAATAAATAAATCTTTAAAAAAATATAAAAATAAAATAAACTTTGTGAATTTGGAAAGAAGTATCATATTCAAAAGAGGAAAGGAAAGAGGGACACTTGGAAATAAAACCCAGAAAAATTATTGCCATATAAATTCCTAAGTTCCCATATTATAAGTTAGTGGAAAGAATCATAAAGGTTCTACCCTCTTTGCCATTCACCATGTGACTCAAAGTAAGTCACTGAACTTCTATGGACACCACACTTTCCTAAGAGCAAAAGCAAAATATATTTCTGAATATTCAATTCAATTTATTGGTAGCATACAAAATATAAAGTCATATCCAGTGGGTAGTGGCAGAACGTAGTAATGGTATAAACAACACTGTAATCTCAAATCCCCAGGAAAAAATAGTAAAGATGAGCCACTGAATAATGAGGTTTATAATGTATTAATATTATATAATAAGAAACACTAAGAAATAACCACTGTAAAAATACTGACCATTAAATATTTCCCCAAGAAAATCACTTAAAATAAGCACTTAATAGGGACGCCTAGGTGTCTCAGTGGTTGAGTATCTGCCTTTGGTTCAGGTCGTGATCCTGGGATCCTGGGATGGAGTCCTACATCAGACTCCCCACATGGAGCCTGCTTCTCCCTCTGCCTATGTCTCTGCCTCTCTCTGTGTGAGGGAAGGGAAGGGAAGGGAAGGGGAGGGGAGGGGAGGGGAGGGGAGGGGAGGGGAGGGGAAAGAAAAAGAAAAGAAAAAGAAAAAGAAAAGAAAAGAAAAGAAAAGAAAAGAAAAAGAAAAAGGAAAGGAAAGAAAAGAAATGAAAGAAGGAAAGAACTTAATGTCTCCAACAGAGGAGAAAAGTTCATTTTATCCACATACATAGTTTCATCTACCAATTGACTGCATTCCTGGACTGCCGCTTCCACTACAGATCGTTCGATCATGTTTGATGACACTGAAAAGAGAATTTCAAAGTTCAATTTTAGAAACAGGCATAAAAATCACTTATTTCCACAGATAGCTTTTTTCCTAAAAATAATCTGTAAATACTAACTCTGAGATTCTCATTATATAGTTTTTAGGACCAAAAAAGGGTTGGGCCAGAACAATAACAAAAGCCATATCTCAAAAACCTTAATCTTCTACACTCAAATACTCTTGTAATATCTTAATACACAGCCAAATGGCTTACATTTCTAAATATTGTTTAATAATATAAATTCAGTTATATAAACGCTTCCGTAAACTCCTAGGTTTAAGAAGCTTACATTAGTATAACTTTCTATCATAAATGCTGTTTCCATAGGCATGATAGTAACAGATATAACAGCTACCACTTCTTAAGCCCTTAGTAAATGTGTGACACTATGCTCAATACTTCACAAGCATTATTCCATTAGATTAGCTGTCCTTACAGATAGATTGTTATTCATATGATAATATCTTAAGGGTGCAACTTTAAGAGACTGAATAAATTGCCCCCAAGAAAACAGCTGGAAAGTATAAATGGCAACACAAACCCAAGCCTGATTCCAGAGTGGGCACCCTTGAATACTTTGTTATGTTCTCAGGCAGAACACCATGTGCCATCTTAAATGAATATATACTACTCTTCCACAATTCATGATTTTCCAAATTTTCAACTATAAAGCAATTTTTAAAAGCAAAGGTATATTTAAAATTCTGCCTTTAGAATAAAAAATGAAACATAATGGTAATTTCTCCTGTATCATGGAACATGTCTTCCTACATAATTGAAGAAACTAGCATCGATACAACACCTGAGAGCAAGCCACACCTGCTTCTATCTTTCAGTGTTCGAGAAACACTGGCCATCTGTACTTAGAAGAACTAGAAGAAGAACATTTCTCTTTTGTAGGCCCATACTTGCAGTAAAAGTTTAAATATTTAACCAAAAGATCCCCTCAAAAAAGGCTGGAGCCAGAAGGGAGAATTGGCCCTGCTCATTTATTCATTTCCCTCACCCCCCAAACTTTCAGGAGTACAGAACCCAAGTAAGACAAAGTAGTAGGCATGCTGAGAGACAAAAGTGACCATAAGGAACAGATCAAAATCAGAAGTCAAGTGCAGGATAGCTGGCAATGAGAGCTCCATGAGGGGGAAAAACTTTAAGAGTCTCTGGAGAACATCCCAAAGTTCTAACAGAAGCAGAGATTACCCATTGGGAAGATGTGCGACCATGAGTATGTCTCATAACGCTGGAATATCTCAATATGGAACTTTCACTTAAATCTATAAATCTAATTGAGGATGTAGAACAGGTTTTTTTTTTTTGTTGTTTTCCTTTCTGAGGATGTAGAACAGTTTAAGAGCTATCGGAAAATGTTACTTACAGGGTTGCTTTTCAACTGCATCGATGATTTTTTCCAGTGCATCTTCAAGCTCTACTTCACTGATAGACTCAAGAGCTTCTGTCAGGTACTTAATGGCTTCACTGGGATGGAAAGAATAGATGAGGCAGGTCATCGGTAACTGAGGCTCAAAGTTTAATGCTCCAAACTGGCACTCATCAATTTGGCATTAAAATTAGGATCTATTCACTCTTCACTGTAAGCAGTGCTCACCCCTCCTGCCCTTTCTGAACAAATTCTTCTTTCTATTCTCTGCCAACATAACCATTCTTAAAGCCCCCCAAATCACATCTTTCTTTTAGGAAGCCTTCCTTGACCAGCCCTACCTGCTGCACCCTTCTCTTCCTTCTGGATTGTTAAAATTCCTATACACCTCAGATCTGATACATCACAATAGGCTTTTACCATTTATCACCTTACATTTAAGGCATGACTTCATCTGCTTCAATGTGCTGAAGATAATAGACATTTAAGTATATATTTATTGATTTGACAATGCATTTGCTTAAAGTAAACTTTAGTAATTTCTTCATTGTTTTCAATTTTAAAATTAGAAAATTAGACTAGGAAAAACTATGACATATGGATATAGTCACAGAAGCAACACTCACTGAAACCACAAGAATCCCCCTGCTCCAAAAGAACTCAATAAAGCTGAACTTAAAAAAAAAAAAAAGAAAAGAAAAAATCTGGCCACATGCAGAAGAATGAAACCAGATCATTTCCTCACACCTTACACAAAATTAGACTCAAAATGGATGAAAGACCTGAATGTGAGACAAGAATCCATCAAAATCCTAGAGGAGAGCACAGGCTGCAACCTCTTTGATCTTGGTTGCAGCAATTTCTTGCTAGACACATCTCCAAAGGCAAGGGAAACAAAGGCAAAAATGAACTATTAGGGCTTCATCAAGATAAAAAGCTTTTTTTTTTTTTTAAAGGTATTTTTTTTTAATTTTTATTTATTTATGATAGTCACAGAGAGACAGAGAGACAGAGACACAGGCAGAGGGAGAAGCAGGCTCCATGCACCGGGAGCCCGACGTGGGATTCGATCCCGGGTCTCCAGGATCGCGCCCTGGGCCAAAGGCAGGCGCCAAACCACTGCGCCACCCAGGGATCCCAAGATAAAAAGCTTTTGCACAGCAAAGGAAACAGTCAACAAAACCAAAAGGCAACCTACAGAATAGGACAAGATATTTGCAAATGACACATCAGCTAAAGGGGTAATATTCAAAATCTATACAGAACTTATCAAACTCAACACCTAAAGAACAAACAATCCAATCGAGAAATGGCCAAAGACATGAACAGACATTTCTCCAAAGACATACAAATGGCCAACAGACACATGAAAAAATGCTCAACATCATTCAGCATTAGGGAAATACAAATCAAAATCACAATGAGATACCACCTCACACCAGTCAGAATGACTAAAATTAACAAGTCAGTAAATGACAGATGATGGAGAGGATGCAGGGAAAGGTACACTCTCTTACACTGTTGGTGGGAATGCAAGCTGTTGCAGCCACTCTGGAAAACAGTATGGAGTTTCCTTAGAAAGTTGAAAATAGAGCTACCCTATGACCCAGCAATTGCACTACTGGGTATTTACCCCAAAGATACAAATCTAGTAATCCGAAGGGAAATCAGCACCCCAATGTTTATAGCAGCAATGTCCACAATAGCCAACTATGGAAAAGAGCCCAGATGGCCATCAACAGATGAATGGATAAAGAAGATGTGGTATGCACATACAATGGGCTATTACTCAGCCAACAAAAAAAAAAAAAAAGAAAAAAGAAATCTTGCCATTTGCAATGACATGGATGGAACTAGAGAATATTATGCTAAGTGAAAGAAGCCAATCAGAGAAAGATAATTATCATAATCTCACTCATATGTGAAATTTTGGAAACAAAAGAGGACCATAGGGGAAGAGAGGAAAAAAAAAAAGACAAAATCAGAGAGGGAGACAAACCATAAGAGACTCTTAATCATAGGAAACAAACTGAAGGGAGGGGTAGGGGAGGGGTTGGGGGGTGGGGTAACTGAGTGATAAAAATTAAGGGGAGGGGATGGGGGGACGGGGACCGGGTGATGAAAATTAAGGAGGCCATGTGATGTCATGAACACTGGATGTTATAAAAGACTGATGAGTCACTGACCTCTACCTCTGAAACCAGTAACACATTATATGTTAATAATTGAATTTAAATAAAACTTAAAAAACAAAAAATAAATTTTAAAAAATCCACACGAATTGCTGATTTAGATACCAATGGGGCTCAGAATGAAGACTGTCTAAATAATTAGCTAATTGCATGCCATTCTGTTTGTAGCACACAACTTCACACTTCACATCAATGTTATTGTTATAGTCATCACGCTAATTGTTCTTAACTTAGGTTGCTTATTGATTGTTCCATGTGTAGGTATTACATCTCTCCAATTTATTATGAATGATGCTCCTTGAAAACTGGAATCATGCCATCCTCTGCAGAGTGCCAAGCATTCTGAAGGTGGTCCATAGATATATGATGATTAAGTCTCTAAAATCACACACATTTTTAGTGAGTAAATAGTGGGACAGTTCTTAGGACAGATCAAAGCCTATAGACTTATATAGGATCTGCCCCTGCCAAATCTCATAAAGCTTCTCGAGGGCTCTCCTGCCTCAGGGCCTTTATATGGTCATTTCTCCCCATTCTTTTCTTCACCTACAAAAGTCCTGTTCATCCTTGAACAGTAAGCTCAAACCATTTTTTAATGAAACCCTCCTTTAACTCCAAAGTAGTCACCTTGTTATGCATTATCAGAGCGCCTCTATCCTGAGATCCTTTTCACAACTGAAACTAAATAACTGTGAACTACTTAATACCACAGTAGACAGACTTCTAAAAAAAACCCTAGTAATCCATGCCTCCTGGTATTCACACTGGCTACATCCATGTGTAGCCCTTCCCCTTGGTTATGGGGTGGACCTAGTAACTTGCTTCTAACAACAGACTATAATTAAAAAAAAAAAGTAATGGATCATTTTACTGTACTGTAATTTGAAAAGTAAAATTTTTAAAACAATGAGATGTCATTTCCTTGATTAGGTTACAAAAGATTGTGACTTGGGTCTTGCTAATTCTCTCTTTTGCTGGCTTTGATGAAGGAAGCTGCCATGTTGGAGAGGACCACATGGTAAGGAACTGAGGGTGGCCTCCAGCCAACAGTCAGCAAGGCCTCAGGCCTTGAGTCCAAGTGTCCCAGAAGAACTGAATCCTGCCAACCACTGAATGAGGCTGGAAGCAAATCCTGCCCAACTGACATGAGATGACCTCATTCTGACTGCAGCTATATAAGAGACCCTGAAGCTGAGAACCCGGGTAAGCCTACCTGAATTCCTGATTCACAAAAAACATGAGATAGTAAACGTGTGCTGTTTTAAACCTCTAAGATTTGGAGTAATTTGTTACACAGTAATAAATAACTAATACACTATATGTTCCCCAATCTCCACAGTGTCTTCCTTTCTCTTGTACTCCTTGCCCCAGCACAGTGATCTTAGAATAGATCAAAGCCTGTAAAGCTATACATGATATGGCCCAGATCCTGTTAAGACAGGATCGCAGTGTATTTCTGACTAAATTAATTAATGAATGACAGTTGAATACTAGGTCAAATTCTAGGGGAAAAGAAAGAAAAGTTAATTGATCAACTGCTTGTATTTTCAAAATGTCAGGGATCAGTGGAACAAAATTCATTATTTTCTCCCAGGGCATATCCACTCTTGCCCTTGTTCACCACTAAGCCAAAAGCAAAGTTAAAACACTCATAAAAATCATTATTTCAAAAACAAACAAAAACTCTCCGCACAGAGCAAGAGCAATCACAACCTAGTACCCCCCCCAAAAAAAGTATATTCCATATTTAAATACGTACCAAAACACTACTGTATTCCAAAAAACAAAACAGATTTAGTGAGAAAAATCCTAGAAAAGTGCATTCGGTAAGTACAAGAAAACTTGATTATGGCCAGGAAACCTATTAGAGAAGTTCTAAAAGGAATGTTTAAGGAGGGAAGTGGAGGGAGACCTAGGAGGTCTAGGAATGTGCTTCAAACTTAGCCACTTTTTAACTCTATAGGAATTCTCACTCAGGAATAACACCTGATCCAAAACTGAAAAGGGGAGGGCTCACAATTTTCACAAAATAAGGTGACGACTACTGACACGCCTATGGGCTTTCCCAGGTCGCCCACCTGATGACTCACTAACCACGTGAAGTTGCGCTTATTCCCATTCTGCTAAGGCAGAGCTTGGGGGCAGGGGGAGCTGAGAGGTGCCCAAGTCACAGCGCCCGTAAACCGCTGCTGCGCAGGAGGAGAGCCATATAGCACCCGACAGAAACGCTTCGACTCCGCGCGAAGGTCGCGGAAACCTAAGAAGATACCGCAGCCTTTAGACCCTATAGACCCTACCAGATCCGTTTCGTTTCTTAAAGCTTTTTAAGGGTCTCTAACTTAAGGCCGAGCCACCCATGGGCGCGCGGCGCGCACGGCTGCCTGGCGCGGTCGCCTGGCCCCGGCTCTCCCGCTCGGTAAACTACCCCGCGGAGACTCACCCCCGGAGAAGCAAGCCGCGCAGCTTGAAGGCAGAGACCATCCGGCTCCGCAGCCGCTCCGGCGCCATGTTCGCGTTTTGGCGCCACGGGCCGCGGCCCCGCCCCTTCCGGGACTTGCCCCACCCCTGCCCCGCCCCTCCGTCCCGGATCGCCCCGCCCCCTCCCCCCGACCTGGCTAGGGACCCTGAGGCCGGGTGCCTGGAGGTCTGTACCCTGCAATCCTGTAGGCTAAAGGAGGAAACGATACCGCACTCTGGTTGCCCGAAGACTGAAAGGCGAAAGCGTCTTTTCCTGGTCTGTGGTTGGGCATGTGCTTGCCTATCCAACGCATCATTGACCTACCGTCACATCGCTGACATCTTCAGGGACTCCCGTCCCGGCTCATCCCGAACCGGGGCCCCTGCGTACTCCTGTTCTCTACTTCACACAGGCTCTGGAAATATTGTGGCGCCACAGGGTTTTCCCTGACATTCCCTCGAAGTTGCTACAAATCCCTACCATTCCCACCCACCCTGCTTTGTATTTATTTTTTTTTAATTTTTTTTAATTTTTATTTATTTATGATAGTCACAGAGAGAGAGAGAGAGAGAGAGAGAGAGAGAGAGAGGCAGAGATACAGGCAGAGGGAGAAGCAGGCTCCATGCACCGGGAGCCTGACGTGGGATTCGATCCCGGGTCTCCAGGATCGCGCCCTGGGCCAAAGGCAGGCGCCAAACCACTGCGCCACCCAGGGATCCCCCCTGCTTTGTATTTAAAGCTTCCTTTGTTCTGTGTGATGTCATAAGTGCTTGAAATGTATGAACTCTTGTGCTGCTTATAAAACCGAATGAGTTGTGTGCTATTTTTTCAACACCCTCATTTTACAGATGAGAAAACAGATGCAAAGACGGTAGATGTTTCCCTCAAGATGAAACATTGAGTAAATGATGTGAATTTACTCTGATTCCAGCAAGTGCACTGTTAATCTGCCGCACTTTTAAAACGCTTGCTTCAGTGAATTGAACAAAACCATGGAGTGTTTATAAGTGAACATGCAGCCTTATAAAACATGAGGACGATTTCTAAGTACTTCCAGCTTACATGATTGAGTTTTAAAAAGCATGGTAAAGGAGAGGACCTAAGAATACACACATGTATATGTATTTACTTGGGTTTGTATTTTTAAAAACCTGAGTGTGATACTAGACACTGAAAAAACCGCTAACTGTATCCACTTTTTTTTTTTTTAAGTAGGCTCCATGCCCAGCGTAGAGCCCAATGCAGGGCTTGCAGAAGGTACTCAGGATCCTGAGATCAAGAGTCAAAGGTTTAACCAGCAGAGCCACCCAGGTGCCCCAAAAAATGGCTAACTGTAAAGGACAGGAGAGGATAAGGATGAAACTGAGGCTTTCTTTGTAGTAAGACTTTATTTTCTTTAACATTTTATTTATTTATTCATGAGAGACACACACACAGAGAGAGAGAGAGAGAGAGAGAGAGGCAGAGACATAGGCAGAGTGAGAAGCAGGGTCCATGCAGGGAGCCAGATATGGGACTCGATCCCAGGTCTCCAGGATCAGCCCTGGGCCAAAGGCAGCGCTAAACCACTGAGCCACCCGGGCTGCCCTGTAGTAAGACTTTCAACTGTAGGCCTATTTATATGTTTTACATACTCAAGCAAATAGAAAAGAAAAACACAAATGTAAAATTGAAAGCACACTCAAATCAACACACCTACCTGTGCATTAAATTGGAAATATAACATCATAGAGAAAACCGATTATTGAACACAGTTCTCTATATATTTCCAGTGAACTATATTCTTTTCTTTTTTGGTATATTTTTTATTATTCGATTTGCCTGCATATAGTATAACACCCAGTGCTCATCCCGTCAAGTGCCCCCCTCAGTGCCCATCACCCAGTCACCCCATCCCCCACCCACCTCCCCTTCCACTACCCTTTGTTCCTTCCCCAGAGTTAGCAGTCTCTCATGTTCTGTCACCCTCTCTGATTTTTCCCACTCATTTTGTCTTCTTTCCCCTATAATCTCTTTCACTATTTTTTATATTCCCCGTATGAGTGAAACTATATAATGATTGTCTTTCTCCAATTGACTTACTAGTGAAATATAATATGAAGACAAAAATTTTGCAAGGAAATTTTGAACTTATATGTCAGAAAGGTGAGGAAATATGGATCCCTGAGTGTCTCAGCGGTTTAGCGCCTGCCTTCGGCCTGGAGCGTGATCCTGGAGCCCTGAGATTGGGCTCCCTGCATGGAGCCTGGTTCTCCCTCTGCCTGTGTCTCTGCCTGTCTCTCAGTCTGTGTCTCTCATGAATAAATAAATGAAATCTTTAACACACACAAAAAAGGTGAGTAAATAAAAATAGACATACAGTCTGATTCTCACTATTTGAAATATTTATGTTCTATAAAGTCACCACCAACACTGCATTAGTAAATACTTAGTCATTGCTACTAGAGGAAATGTAGGGTTAGGTTCTTGTGAGCCTCTGGTCATAACATTTTCATCAACTAACCAATACATACCTTTGTTTTATGGAGTTTCTATTCCAAGACACCTTTACTATATGTCATTGATTTATTAACATTGCACTCAAGACCAACAGCACTATTATTTATGCCTGAAGGAAGCTTACACATGTATTTTCTTCTTAAGGCACATCAGTTCTCTCATGCCTTGGAACACTAGAAAGAACTTTAGTTCTATGTTTTAAACAACAAAATCATGATCAAAAATCATAAAAATTCAGAAATGTGGTATTAAATGTACCCTAAAGAAGACACTTATGTATAGTAAGAGAGATGAAGAAAGAAAGCAGTGTCACCTTGCTCAACCTCAGCCACAAACGTGTGGTGGGCAACTAAGATGTTTCACTGTTTTGTGCCTGTCTTCAAATGACTGTGACAGCCCCCAATATGATTTGGGAGTTACAAATAATTTTTATCAAGTAGGTAAAATTACAAACATGGAATGCACAGATAATGATCATTGACTGTATCTACTTAACCACTAGAATAAACAGGAAACAAATGGCAATCTGTACGGAGTTAAGTGAAGGGAATAGGGTTATAAAATGTTAAAACCGTCAGGTAAGAGTTTTAGGGAACAGATACTTGTGCAGTCCCAAAGTATTACCCTCCAGGTTACTAGCTGATAATACAAAGGAGAGAACTTACTTTTACAATGAGTCATTCAGAGGTAACCAAAAATGAAATTTAGCATCACTAAAGCAGGCTAATTTGAAGTTTTGTTACTGTTGTAATGCAATAGGACATATACAGTGTCACCTATGAAGTATGCTTGCCAAAAATGTTAAGCTCAATTTAATCAAACCTAGATCTAACTTCTGGCTTAAGGGAACATGGAGGAGAGAAAACTAACTTAAATTACAACATGAGGAAAAAATCAGACAAATCCAGAATGTGGGACAATCTAAAAGCCCAGTGTCAATGCGCCTGGATGACTTAATCGGTTAAGTGCCTGCCTTCAGCTCAGGTCATGATCTTAGGGTCCTGGGATTGAGCCCCACATCAGGGTCCTTGCTCAGTGGATAGCCTGCTTCTCCCTCTCTCTGCTGTTCTCTCTCTCTCTCTCTCTCTCTCTCTGTCAATTAAATAAATATATTCTTTAAAAAAAAAACTGGCCTGTTCTCTTCAAAAAGTTAGTGGCATGGGAGGACAACAGATGGAAGCAACCATCCCGATTGTGGTAGCCAGCCTCTAAGAGAAATAGCCACCAATGATTTTTTATTCCTGGTGTTCATAACTTGTGTACTCCCCTCCTACTTTGAATAGTACTGACCTGTATAACCAATAGGATATTGTAGAAAGAACTGGTCATAAAAGACATTGCTATTTCTGTCTTGCTCTCTCCTGGGTCACCAGCTCTTGGCGAAGCCAGCTGCCCTCAAGTAGCTTTATGGAAAGGTCTAGGTGTTATGATATCAAGGTTCCTGCCAACAGCCAGCACCAACTTGCCATCCAAATCTCCTTCACCTGGCTAGCTCATTGAGTCCTAGTATAACTCTGTGCTGATGACTCCAACATCTGTATTTCTAGCTCCTATTTCTCTCTGCTTCAAATCCAAGTCAATATGCCCCCAAATGAACTCACCATAATCCCTCCCAAATCTGTTCCTTCTCTCATGTTCACTACCCTAATTCCTCACCTCTTTACCCATTGACCAGGCCAGTAGGCTAGGCAGCATCCTTGACTCCTCTCTCTCCTTCCTTAGGTTCTACTCTTTTTTTTTTTTAAGTAATCTCTATACCCAACATGGGGCTCAAACTCACAACCCTGAGATCAAGAGTTGCATACTCCACTGACTGAGTCAGCCAGGTGCTCTGGATTCTACTTTTTAACTGTTTCTCAAACCTGTCCACTTCTCTCTGTCTTCATGACTAGAGGCATCACTCAGGACACCAGCCTCTCTAACCAGCAGTGCCTGACCTGCCAACTGGTCTCTTTATCTCTAGTCTTCTCTCAGAATAAACTTTCTAAAACATAATTCTTATGTCACTTTCCAACTTGAAACACTTCAAAAGCTCCCTAACAAAACAAACAAACAAACAAACAAACAAACAAAAACCAAAAGCTCCCTAACGTTAGGATAAAGTGAGCAGGTTGTCTCTCCTCCTCTTGTTCCGTTTGCCAGGAACACTTCCCTCTCCTTCCCTCTCCATTTGCCTGAACAACTTCCACTTATTCTTCAGTTTCCAGCTCAAACATTACATTCTCTCAGGAACTTTCCCTCTGACTCTCCCAAATCTGAGTTAGGGGCTTTCCTGTGCAGCTCTAAGGTGCCCTGGACTTTTGCTGTCATCACACTTTCTACATAATAGGATAGTTGTCTATTTGGTGCTCTATAGTGACGACTAGACTTTCAGGCCCAGGAGGACAAGTGGACCATATCAAAAATATAATATCAATATTACTACCAACAAGAAAATGATACAGTAAGGGTGTTTTAAAAATATTTTTATTGAGGTATAATTTACTTTGCACATATTGGAAGAATGCAGTTCAATGAGATTTTTTTTAAGATTAATTATTTGAGAGAGCCTGCCTGTGCATGCACAAGCAGGGGGAGGAGCAGAGGGAGAGGGAGAGAGAGAATCTTAAGCAGGCTCCACACCCAGCACAGAACCCCAATGCTGGGCTCGATCTCATGGCCCTTAACCAAAATTAAAAGTTGGATGCTTAACTGACTGAGCCACTCAGGTGTCGAGTAGGTAAATCCCTTCTTTTCTTAAGACTGAATAATATTCCATTGTATATATATATTTATATATCACATTTTCTTTATCCATTCATCCTTAAAAAAGTATTTATTTATTTGAGAAAGAGCAAGAGAGAGCATAAGAGGGAGAGGGAGAAGCAGGCCCCCTGTTGAGCAGAGAGCCTGATGAGGGGCTCGATCCTAGGACCCTGAGATCATTACCTAAGCTGAAGGTGGACACTCAAATGAGTGATCCACTCAGGTGCCCCTCTATTCTTCCATCAATGGACACTTACATTGTTTACATACCTCAGCTATTGTCTAATAATGCTGTAATGAGCATGGGAGTGCAGAGATAGCTCTTTGAGATAGTGATTTCATTTCCTTTTGATATATACCTAGAAGTGATATTGTTGGATCGTAAGATAGTTCTATTTTTAATTTTCTGAAGCACCTCCATACTGTTTTCCATAATGGCTATACCAATGTTCATTCCTAACAACCATGCAGAAAGGTTCCCTTTTCTCCACACTCTCACCAGTACTTACCTTCTGATGTTTTGATAACAGCCACCCTACTAGGTATGAGGTGATGTCTCATTGCAGTTTTGACCTGCATTTCCCTGATGATTAGTGATATTGAGCACCTTTCATATATCTGTTCTCCATTTGTGTGTTTTCTTTGGAAAAATATCTATTCAGGTTGTCTGCACATTTTATAATCAAGTTATTTGTTTTTTGTTTGTTTTTTTAATTAAGTTGTATGAACTCCTTAGATATTTCACACATTAACCTTTATTGGGTATATAATTTGCAAATATTTTCTCCCATTCTGTAGGTTGCCTTTACATTTTATCGATTGTTTCCTTTACTGGGCAAAAGCCTTTTTGTTTGATGTAGTCTTAGTTGTTTATATTTGCTTTTGTTGCCTGTGTTTTGGTGTCATCTCCAAAAAAAATCACTGCCAAGACCAACATCAAAGAGCCCCCCCCACACCTTTTTTTCCTAAGTTATACAGTTTGGGGTTTTGTGTTTAAGTTTAATCCATTCTGAGTTGATTTTTGTGCATGGTGTAAGGTAAGGGTCCAGTTTCACTCTTTTTCATGTGCTGTTCAGTCTTCCCAATACTGTTTATTGAAGAGAGACACTTTTCCCATTGTATATTCTTGGCTCCTCTGTCATAAATTAATTAACCATATATGTATGCATGGGCTTATTTCTAAACTCTATTCTGTTCCACTGATCTATATAACCATTTTATGCTAATACTATATTGTTTTGATTACTATAGCTTTATAATATAATTTGAAATCAGGAAGATATACTTTTTTATAGTCATCAGATTGGCAAAATTAAAAAGATAATATCAAGGATTAAAAGCAATTGAACTTGTTATCCATTGGTGATGGGCATATAGATTGTTACAATTGCTTTGGAAAGCAACTTGGTATTATCCAGTAAAGTTGAAGATGTTCATACCTTATAACCCGACAAGTTCAATTCTAGGAATATTTTGTAGATTGAGGACTAGTTAATTACAGTTTTGAGCCAAATGTGGCCCACTACCTGTTTTTGTACCCCTCAAGAGCTAAGAATTATGGTTGTTGTTGTTTTTTTAAGCGGTTAAAAAAAAATCAGAAGAATGTTTTGTGGCACATATAAATTATATGAAGTTCAAATTTCAGTGTCCATAAATAAAGTTTTATTGGAACATTGCCAAGTTTGTGTATTGTCTTTAGCTATTTTCATGTGACAAAGGCAGAACTGAATAGTTCTGACAGATACTTTGTTGTCCGCAAACCCTAAAATATTTACTAATAACCTTGCTGTTATAGTAACAACTAGGAAGAACCTAGGTGACCTTCAACAGTACAAAGGATAAATATATTCTGAAATGTTCATACAATAAAATGTGACAGCAATTGAAAAAACAGATTTACACCCCTTCGCAAGCAAGTTAATTTCAGGCATATGTTGAGTGAACAAAAGCAAATCTTAGAAGAATATCTACAACATGATTCCATCTTAAAAAGTTCAAAAACGATCTATGTGGTAAAACTATGGAGAAGAGCTGGGGAATAAGAGCCTAGTGATTACTGCTGGGGGGCGAGGGGGATGGGGGCAAAAGGCTGAGAAGAAGCAATGGCAAAGGGGTTATCCTCTTTTTTTGAAGGAGCATGGTGAGTACAGAGGTGCTTGTTTTGTCCTTATTCTTTTTGCTTTAAAATAGTTTGTCCTTCCTTATTATGAAATACAAATCAATTAAAAAAATTGCAACAGCTCTGAAGGGAAAGTTGAGGCTTGCTCATGCCTTTCTGTTTGTCTAATATCGATGGCGTTAGACAAGAAGAAATGCTCTTAGATCTGGGTTGGGGAGTTTGGGATAGGAGTTGGGTAGCCTGAGTTCCTCTGAATGATAGAGAAGAATTTAGCATTCCTTGGGGACAGTCTTGGAGGGATAGAATAGTAGAGAAGAGTCAGCAAAAGGTTCTGAGACTGGGGACTAAGGAGAGAAGACCAATGAATGCAAAGGTGACCAAGACTCTCTTCTTGACCAAACAAACTCAAGTCGTGCTCTCCTGAGCACTCCTCTCAGCTGGGCCGCAATCACAAATGATTTTATCCCCCACGCCTTCCATGTACACACACTTAGAGACATGAACATTAGCACAGTTTCTAACAGCTCAAGGCCCAACCTCTAGAACAACCCCAGGACCCCTTACAGTTGCCTTCCTGAGAAAGCTTAATGCTGCCAGGAGAATTTGGTTTGTTCCAGTCCCAACTCTAGTAGGGAGATAGATCCCGAGCCCCCTCTTACAGCAGTTACTTCAGAAAGTTTGCAATTATAAATACTTTCTCTGCCTTTGAGATGTAAATCTACCACCCCAAGCCGTTTCTCTGAAGATGGGAGAGCTGTCTTTTTGAAATGCAAACATTCAGGGAGATATGCTCTCAATCCCAGTTCCTGAGTGGGAAGATAAAGGCTCAACTTTGGTAGATGCCTTGCTTTAACTTGCACCACCAGCTCTGGTCATAAAGATAGAAGTTTGTTTCTTCTCTGGTTAGGCTCCAATTAACAAGCCCAGATGGCTTAGTCACAAGGATCACCCCCGCCCTTAGCACTCCTCGGTGCCTTCTCTTAGCACATCCCTGCCTTTCAAAAGTCTCCAGCTTTCTGTTTCCATGAAGTTGATTTCAGGTCATACTGGACCCTCTTCCTTATTGCAGTTCACTACCAAAAAAAGAAAGAAACAAACAAACAAACTGCCCTCACCTCTTCAACTAGTGTCTGACTTTATCTTTTTGACAAAAGCTGCAACAATGGGGTGGCTAAAGGAGTCTGAGGAACAAGGGTATACAATGTTCTATTTGAAATTATTTTCTATGATATAAACCCCTTCTCTGTCATCTTTTTACTTTTATCTTTTATTGCAGTAAAACTTAGTAGAAATGCAAATTACTTTTAAGAGTGGGTTTTAAAAGAAAATATGGTACGCCTCTGAGTTTCATGCCTGGAGTGATGCATCAGAGAAGGGATCTAGCATGCTCCATAGGTAGAAGATCCATAAATCTGTGAGTGGAATTTTGCCAGTAGCAGTAGGAGTTTTAAAGCCAGGGTGACTATGAGATTATAATCCTAAAAACTCACAGAAATCTTGGAGAGGGCTTTGGAATTCCACTGCAGGTGGAAAGGGGGCTCCTGGGACAAAGACCCAGAGTGCACATGTAGATTACATATATTAATAACTACTACTAGTGCTACCACCATTTACTGAGCACCTACTTTACACCAGACCTATGCTGGGTGCTATCCATCTTTCTGTCTTGAGCCCCACAATCCAAAGTAAATGTTTTAATAATTAAGTTACATTATTTCCTCCCCAGTTAAGACCATTTGGCCTTAAACTGTAGACTCCCTGGCATAATGAACAAGACTGTGTGATTGCTGTCCCAACTTTATCCTGGTTGCTCTCTATAAGCATTCTAGTCATACTGAACTATCTATATGACTTATAAGTAGACTCAAGTGTCTCTCTTTGTGCATCCCCTTCCTCAGTAGAGCACATCTTTCCTTCTGATTTTTCTGCTGTATTTTGTCCACATTTCTACTATACCACTTCTTATCCCACACTGCATGTATTTATATATATATCTTCGCCTCTAACTGGATTTTGAAGCTTCTGTGGTAGAACTGTCTTATTTGTCTTAAAATTCACTTTGTTATTTAGCCAACAAATATTTATTTGCCATCTATTTGGTACTAGGTTCTGGGAAGTCAATACTACCTGATTCCTTCAGAATTTCCAGTCTAACAGAGCCTGAGAAGAGACTGTCTGCATTAACCAGGTACTTAATGTGTACTGAGTACATGAATGAGTGAACTTATTCTGAGTGATTGGCAGCCACAATCTTCAAAGACTCCGGACAAGCACATTTACAGACACTGGTAGAATTATTATTTTCCTTCCTGATCATAGTTTTACTTCATAGCATCATATAATAACAAGAGTTCGCCAGCTTTGTCTGTAGAGGGGCCAGATGGCAAATATTCTAGCACTGTGGGCTATCTGGTCTTTGTTGCAACTGCTCAAGTCGGATTACTCAACCCGATGGTTATGTATAAGCAGCCTTAGTCAACACTTAAACGAATTAGGGTGGCTGTGTGCCAATAAAACTTCATGTTACTGACGATGAACTTTGGATTCTTTTCATTTTCATGAGTCACAAAACAGCATTCTTCTCTTGATTTTTTTCAACCATTTAAAAATGTAACACGGGGCAGCCCTGGTGGCTCAGCAGTTTTAACTGCGCCGCCTTCAGCCCGGAGTGTGATCCTGGAGACCGGGGATCCGGGCTCACGTCAGGCTCCCTGTATGAGGCCTGCTTCTCTCTCTGCCTCTATCTCTATGTCTCTGGTGAATAAGTATATAAAATCTTTTAAATAAATAAATAAATAAATAAATAAATAAATAAATAAATGAATAAATAAATAAATAAAAACAAAGAGGCAAACAAGAATCACCAGGGTGCGAGGCTCTGGGATACCTGCCTCTCTAAAAAAAAAAAAAATAAGAAAATAAAAATAAAAATGTTAACACCGTTCTTAGCTTGCGGGCCGTGCAAAAACTGGCGGCCGACTGACTTTGGCCTCCTGGCCATTTGTTGGAAGACGTCTTTGAAAATTCCTATATATATATATATATATATATATATATATATATATAATTTCTATTAAATACACACCAACATTCTTGTGGATAACCATCTTTGCTGGAGGTTGAATGGAAAAGGAAACCCACACAAAGCATTAATTAAAATATGTTGATTACGTCACAGCAGCATCCACACTGTGGACCACAAGTCTATTTGTCCAGCGAATAAGACAAAGCGGATAAAGAGGTGGGTTGTACTACTGCTCAAACCACGCGATCCCGTGGAAAGAAATCAGCAGGTGGCAGGGGCCGCACGCCGAGGCACCTCCTCCCTCCCGGCTCCGGCCGAGCATCCCCAACCGGCAACGCCACCCTGGGCCGGGCTTCCCGGGCGGGCTGCAGGACGGCGCAGACGCACTCGTTCCGCCTTCCCACCAATCTCGACCCTCGACGCGTTCCGTTCGTGCGTGGAGGAGCCCGGCGGGAGGAGAGGCCGCTCCGTGGGCAGGGGCTGCGGCGCGCCCAGCGGCTGGACCCGGCGACGGCGCGGATGGCGGACTCGCAGCCGTTCTGCGTGGCGGAGGAGCGCAGCGGCCACTGCGCCGTGGTGGACGGAAACTTCCTCTACGTGTGGGGGGGCTACGTGGTAAGGGGAAGAGGCGGGACGGGGCGCACTCGCGCCGGGAGCCCGCCCGGCCTCTCGGCCCGAGCGGACGCCGAGCGCCCGCCCACACCCGGCCCGAGGCGGGGGCCGGTCCGCGGCCCGGGCGAGGCGCGCCCGGCGCCCCCCGCCCCCCGCCCCCCGCCGTCGGCCGCTGTCCCAGCCGCGCCAGGGCTTGACGCCGCCCCGCCGTTGCTTCCACTCTGAAAGCCTTCAAACCCGCCTTCCGGGGCCCTTGCCACTCTCCGGCTCCCCTCGACCCCCGCCGCTGTCCAGTAAGCCCCGGTCCGACCAACACCGAGCCCGTCTCTGCGCGGTTCATTATCTCTAAATGCTTGCGCAGAACTTAAAGGCACAACGAGGACGCCGCGCTGTAGTTCGTAAATAGTTCTTTATTGCTACAGCGCGATTCGGAGTATTGAAATCACGGAAGAATTTGAATTTCTAAGAGATGTTTAGTGGCATTCCTTTATCAGTGGGTAACCTCGAAGTTTCTTCGAGTCTCAAAGTAGACTCCTATTAGCAGTATACTAAAAATCGCTTAAATGCTTATTACAGCGGAGGTTTGAATGTGTGTATTTTTGTTTCCATAATCCTGGGATTATAGAACCAAGGATTCTAAAGCCGGGAAACAACAGTTCAGGAATATATGCCAACCAACTCCAGTTTACAGGGGTTTTTTGTTTTTGTTTTTGTTTTAAAAAGCAAGCCATCTGGAAGTTCTATTGGAAATAGAACCTACTTTTTTTTTTTTTTTTTACTGTTTCGATACTATTATGTGACAGATGTAACATGACTGAATCACTCACTGAAATAAAGTACATACAATCTATGTTAAATGATTCTCAGATCCAAGTCGGTTTTTGTTGTTGTTTTGTGTGTTTATTTTTAATTTGGTGCAGTATCAGGACGGGAAAATTAGAACTAACCTTTGAGTGCCTACTATACCTGGCATGTGCTAGGAACTTTCATATCCCTAATCTTACGTAATCTTTACCATACCTGGTAAGGTAAGTAATATCTCATTAAAAATAAGGATGATGAGTCAATGAGAATGAATAATGGCCTTTTGACCTAAAGGGCAGGAGATTCCGACCTGAGTATTGGATTTCCAAAGGCTCTTTTCTATGACTAACAAAAATTAGACGACTGTGCTTTCTTAATGTGTAATATTTACACCTTTTGTTCTTTATGGAAAAGGAGACTAGATATAATGATGGTTTTATGCAGAAGAAACATTTTGATTGTTTTTGAGCTCTGCCACTTGAAGATGTAGAAGTGTCAAACTCCCTTTGCTATACTGATTCTTAATACTGTAAAAGTTAAGTGAAAAAAATCTCATTTAAAATAGTAATCTGCAATATCTCGGATCTGATGACAGTGTACATTTATTTTGGGCCTACAAATGAAATGTCTGAATATTTTATCTCATTGTAATCTTGAAAATCATGTAAGTGATAAGATTCCAGGTGTTCAGGTGGCAGTCAGTGAATAGAATTACTTAATTTTCTACTGTTCATTGATCCAGAGAGTAGACTGTTACAAGAACCACTCTGAAAAGTGCCACACAGCTTTGGATATAGTTGGTTAATAGGCATACCTTGGATATTGCAGGTTTGGCTCTAGACCACCAGGATAAAGCTGGTCAAATGATTTTTTGTTTTCCCAGGGCATGTAAAAATTATGTTTACATTATAGTGTAGTCTATTAAGTGTGCAATGTCATTATGTTTTAAAAATGTACAAACCCTAAATTAAAAATACTTTATTGCTAAAAAATGCTAACCATCATCTGAGCTTTCAGCAGGTCATAATCTTTTTGCTGGTGGAGGGTCTTGCTTTGATGTTAATGGCTGCTGACTCATCAGGGTGGTGGTTGCTGAAGGCTAAATGGCTGTGGCAATTTCTTAAAGTAAGACAGTGTTGAAGTTGTGTCATCGATTGACTCTTGCTTTCATTAATGATTTTTCTGTAGCATGTGATGCTGTTTGATAGCATTTTACCCACAATAGAACTTCTTTCAAAACTGGAGTCAATACTCAAACCCTCCTGCTGCCTTATTAAGAATAGAAAATGTCATATTCTAAATCATTTGTTATCATTTCCACCATCTTCACAGTCTCTTCGATAGGAATAGAGTCCATCTCAAGAAACCACTTTCTTTGTTCATGTGTAAGAATCAATTTATCCACTGAAGTTTTTTCCCTGAGATTGCAGCAGTTCAGTCTCCTCTTTAGGCTCTACTTCTAGTTCTCTTGCTATTTCTACCACATCTGCAGTTCCTTCCTCCACTGAAGTCTTGAATCATCCATTTGTAAAATTGCAATATCTGTGAAGCACAGTAAAGTGAAGTGCAATAAAACAAGGTATGCCTGTACTTTTTAAACTCCAGGGATTATCAGCAGCTAAAATATGTCTAAAGCATGAGTGGAAGGAAAGAGAGTGGGAGGCAAAAAAAGAAGACACATCATATGAGAAAAAGAATCCTTTAAACAATTGTTTTATTCAGATCCTTCTGAACAGAAGATAGCTGAAAGGCTTTGGAATCTGGAGGTAATCCAGTAGTCTGTAGTTAAGAATAATGATCAAATAATTCCAGATTGTATGTTCTAATCACAGTTTCCTTCCTTATTAACAAAAACCAATGTGTATTAAAATTCACAACCATCCATCCATTCTAGAGCTTGAATGGCCCACAGATAACTCTCTAAATTACTCATTACTCTATTGTCAGACATACTCTGTAGGTTGTTGCTCTTAAAACAAATCTACCTGTCTCGAGGTAAAAGTGGAAGTGCTGGAAAAAGTAAGAATGTTCTTTTACTTATGGTTCTTCCATATCCTTTCAGTATTTCTGAACTTCATGAAAACTTTAGCACTGCTACCAGGAACGTTGAAGGGTTCTGAGTAGTTTTCCCAAATTTTGAAGGAAAAGCACAGGGGGTTAACATGTTTGTAGGTGGAATGCTTTCCTCATAGTGCTTAATAATTTGAACAGCTTTATTGCCCTGAGCTTTTCCTTATAGAAAATATCTGCATAAATGTGGTTACTTACATATTTCTGTTTTGGATATGGACCTAAAGGGAAAAAGGATCAATTTAGAATGTGTTTGAAAAGAATCAAAATGAGAGGCTTACAGTGCCAGGTATTAAAACATATCACAATACTGTAATAGTTAAATTGGTGTTCCTGATGCAAGATGAGATAGGATAACGTATTGGAATGGAAAAGAAATTTCAAACAGCCAAGCGTACCAGACTGTTTTATATTTAAAATGTAGCATTTTAATTCTGGAAAAACAATTATCCAATAAATGGCCTGGAGATAACTAGAGGAAAATGATAGTGGAGCCTTAGGATTGAAGAGTTAAATGTGGGAAAATTAAGCTGTATCATAACAGAAGAAAATATGTGACTTTAAAATCTTAAGTTGAGAAAAAAACGAATTGGGTAGAACTGAAAGAAAAGATTAGTAGATAAAACTTCTAAAAAATGCTTTTAGACACCATAAAGTGAGAAGGCAAATGACAAACTGGGGAAAATATTTACTATATATGGCAAAAATAAAGATTAATATCTACACAAATAAAAGTTAATATCTGCATTGAAAACTGAGCAATGGATATGTACAAGCAACTTACAAAAGAAGAAATATAAATCAAAAACTCCCAACTGAAAATCAGATTTTCCTTCTTCAATCTGCAAATATTAAAAAGAATCTTTGAGAAGAGCATGGGGAAATGAATTGGTCTGGTAATGGAATTTAAATCTGTGTAACTTTTTTTTTAAAGATTTTATTTATTTATGCATGAGAGACACAAAGAGAGAGGCAGAGACATAGAGGGAGAAGCAGGCTCCATGCAGGGAGCCTGATGTGAGACTCCATCCTGGGACTGCAGGATCATGCCCTGAGTCAAAGACAGACACTCAACCACTGAGCCACCCAGGCATCCCTTATGTAACCTTTTTAAGGAGAAGTTTAGTGATGTGTATCAGAAGCCTTAAGTGTGTATTCTCTTTCACCTAATAGTTCTGCTGTACATATTTTTAGATGGTCATATGGGTCATTCATGTTATATTCATTTATTCTTTTTAGATGCCCAAAATTTGAACTTCCTTTCTCTAATGTAGTATGGCCCACCAAACAAGTCTTGTATTTATTGTAGTTGTCTAACTTCTACTTGCCTCCAAAGAATGTAAATTCTGTGAAGATAAAGAATTTGTCCCCTATCATATTCCTAGTATCTAGAATTGTGAATAGCTTATAGGAGGTGACCTATAAAAAGGACCTAAGTTCTGCATATTCATTTTTCCAGCTTCCCTTGCAGCTATAGGCTGTGGGCAAGTGGCTTTGATTTGTTTAGAGGAATCTGTGCTAGATTTGGACTCAGAGTAAAGATGTCAAAATGAGGATCTGAAGAGGATTCTTATCCAGCAATAGAATCTGTAGGAAGACCAAGGTCCCTGGCAGTACTACAGGCTGCAGTGTATGGCTCCCTAGTGACAGCGGTTAGCTCACCAGACCTGTTCTGTGGCATGATTTCAGAACTTGCTCTTCCTTACAAAGATCAGAGGCTGATTCTCCAGCTTCCTTGATGATTTTGTGACTTAATACTCATTTCTGTAAATTTTATTTTCTTAATTTTATAATTTAAAATGTATGTACAAAAAGAATATTATAAACTAAGTATCATTTAAAAGTAAACATGTTTAACTTCCAGATTAATGAATTGATTAGAACCATACCTTAGAAGCTTTCTATTTGTTTTTCCCTGATTACAATGCACCTCTCATCCCTACTTGATTTCCACTATCTTGGGTACCACTCTCTTGATTTCCAGTTAATCTTTTCTTTATAGTTTTGCCACGCACACATCTATTTCTAAACAGTGTGTTATTTGGTTTTGGAATCATAGCATATGTTTTCTTTTGTGACTTATTTTTTAAGTAAAAGTATGTATTTTAGACTCACACATTGCTTGTTTTCAGCTGGTGTGCCCTTGCATGGCCATACCTGTTTTTACTTGATGTCCATTATGATTAGTCAGCTTCTGTACTGCCTGGTTATTAAATATTTTGAAAATCATCCCTGGATTTATTCATTTGATGTATGTCCTGTATAATATTCTGTTGTGTGAATTTACTGCTATTGTTGAATATTTGAATATTTCTGGGGGTGTTTGGTATTGTTAAGCCATGCTACACTGAGCATTCTTATAACATGTCTCCTTCTAACAAGCACAAAGGCTTGCACGCTCTCTAGAGCACATACCAAGGAATGGACTGCTGGGTCACTTGGTATACATATCTCCAAATTTACTTGGAAATGTCACTGTTACCAAAATATATGTATCAATCTACACTCCCATCAGCCTCCTCCTTGCTCTACATCCTTGACAACATTTGGTACCATCTGGCCTTAAATACTTTGCTAATCTAGTAAGTGTGACATGATATTTCATTGTGGTTTTGTTTGCTTTTCCGTGGTTATTAATAAAGTTAAGTGACTTTTCATATGAACTATTATGAACTATTTGTGTTTCCTCTTCTGTAAAAATGCTGGTTCATGTCTTTTGTTCATTTGTCTATTGGATTGATTTTTTTCTAACTGATTTATAGGAATTCTTTAAAGCATATACTTGTATGAGTTGAATATGTCTTCTCAGTTTGTAGCTTGTCTTTGTGCTTGCTTGATGATTGTCTTTTGTGCAATACAAGTTCTTCATTTTAATATAATTTCAATATTTTTCTTAATGCTTTGTGCTTTCTGCATCTTTAAACTTTCCCAATATGGAGACCATAAAATTTTCTATATTCTAAACAATTTTCAGTTTTGCCTTTCATGTTTAAAACTTTCTTTAATCTGAATTTTTTGTTTAATTGGTTTAAGATAGGGATCTAGTTTCATTATTTCTCTATATGGATAACCAGTTGTCCTTGTGTCATATATTAAATACTCCTTTCCCTGCTAACATGCAAACAGTCCATCACACATCAAGTTTTCATTTATGTGTAATCTGTTTCTAGGTCATTTATTATGTCCAACTGGTCTGTTTATTCTTTTGACAAAACCACATTATGTAAATTACAAAAGCTTTATTATAAGTTTAAATGTTTAAATGTTAAATTAGAAGTTTAAATACTCTATCTGGTTCTTCAGGAATATTTTGGGATTTTTTTGGAGCCTTTTGTGGGTTTTCTAATTTTATTTTTATTTTGTAGTAAAATATGTAAAACTTATTATTTGTCATTTTAACTATAGTTTAGCATACAATTCAGTGGCATTAATTACATTCACAGTGTTGTACAATATTACCACTATCTAGTTCATTTCTCTGACAGAAACTCTATACCCATTATGCAATATCTCATATTCCTTTCCTCAGTCCCTGGTAAATTCTAATCTTACTATCTTTGTGAATTTGGCTTTTTTCTAGATATTCCAATTAATTGGAATAATATAATGTTTGTCTTTTTGAGTCTGGTTTATTTTACTTACCACAATGTTTTCAAGGTTCATCTGTGTTATAGTGTATATCAGAACCTCATTCCTTTTTATGGCTGAATAAGATTACATTGCATTATATACTGCATTTTGCTTATCCATTCATCTGTTGATGGAATACTTGGGTTGTTGCTATCTTTTGTGTATTGTGAATAACACTGCTATGAAATTGGCATACAAATATTTGAGCCCCTATTTTCAATTCTTTTGAGTACCTAGGATTTGAAATGCTGGGTCATATGGTTATTCTACATTTAACTCTTAGAGGAACTGTGTAATTGTTTTCCACAGTGCTTCCTCATTTGTATAAACTTTAAAGTGAGATTATCAAATAAAGTACTCTGTTGGGAATTTATGTTACTGTATTCAATCATTAGATCATTTGAGGGTAACAGACATGTTATAAAATTGAGTCTTCTCCAATTATATAGTATATCTCTCTATTCAGAATTTTTTGTCTTGATAAAGTTTTACAGTGTTTTCATAGGGATCTTGTACATATTTTGTATTTCTTAGCTTCTTTGTATTTTTTATTTCTATTGTTAATTTTTTAAAAACTAAATTTCCTGATTGTTGCTGGTGTTTTGAAATATAATTGACTTTGAATACTTTTGAGTCTGGCAAGCTTTTTTAATTTACATTAATTCTCATAATTTATCTGTTACTTTTCTTTTTATTTTCTATGTAGATAGTCATATAATCTGCAAGTGATAACAGTTTTGTTTCTTCCATTCAAATCTTATTCCTTTTATTTTCTCTGGTGGACCCAAAGTACAATGTTAAATAGAAGCTGTTTTTTTCTTGTTCCTAATCTCAAAGGATAGTTTTCAACTATTAATCATTAAGTTTGATGTCTGTGTTTTGTTTGTAGATAACCTTTTTAAAATTGAGGAAGTTTCCTTCCATCTAATTTCCAATGATTGGGTGTGGAATTTTGGGGAGTGATTTTTCTGCATTATACTGAAATAATCATATTTTCTCCTTTAGTCTCTTAAAAGGATAATTTATAGTGATAGTATTATGCTAAATTGATATTGCATTTTCTGGATTCAATGTAAGTTAGTATATTATTTTTCTTATACATTACTAGATCCTGTTTACTAATTATTTATTGGGAGGGAGAATTTTTACATCTGCGTTTGTAAGTAGATTGAGTATTGTTATTTTATTTTCTGAGATGGTTTTTGTAAGATTGAATTAATTATTCTTAGAATGTTTGGAAGACCTCATCTGTAAAACCATCTGGTCCTTACTTTGTAGGGGAGGTTTTAAATATGTGGCTCAGGGGATCCCTGGGTGGCTCAGCTTTTTAGCGCCTGCCTTCGGCCCAGATCGTGATCCTGGTGTCCCATAATCGAGTCCCACATAAGGCTCTTTGCGTGGAGTCTGCTTCTCCCTCTGCCTATGTCTCTGCCTCTTTCTGTGTCTCTCATGAATAAATAAATAAAATCTATAAATAAGTAAGTAAATAATAAGTGGTTCAGGGCAGCCCGGGTGGCTCAGTGGTTTAGCGCCCCTTCAGCTCGGGTAGTGATCCAGAAGACTAGGGATCCAGCCCCTCCCTGCATGGAGCCTGCTTCTCCCTCTGCCTGTCTTTGCCACTCTCTCTCCCCGTGTCTCTCATGAATAAATAGATAAAATCTTAAAAAAACATTTCTGGTTCAATCTATTTAAAGCCATAGATTGTTCAGATTTTCCATTTTTTTTCTTGAGTCAAGTTTGGTAAGATTCCCTCACCCCCACCACCAACCTCAGGAGTCTATCCATTTCATGTAGGTTTTATTTTATTATTATTATTATTATTTTAGGTTTTATTTATTTATTCATGAGAGACAGAGAGAGGGAGAGAGAGACACAGGCAGAGGGAGAAGTAGGCTCTACACAGGGAGCCGGAGGTGGGATTCGATTCCGGGACTCCAGAATCATGCCCTGGGCCAAAGGCAGGAGCTAAACCGCTGAGCCACCCAGGGATCCCCTCGTATAGGTTTTAAAATTTCTTGGCATAAATCTAAGTTGTCCATAATACACTCTATTTAATCTCTCTAGTAGCTTTAGGAATGTCCCTTTTTCCATTCCTAAAATGATTTAATGGTATCTTCCATTCTTTCCTTTTTTGAATAATTTTGCCAGAGGCTTATCAGCCTTCTGAAACACAAACTTTTGGTTTACTTGATTCTCTCTGTTGATTTTTTAAAATTTCATTAATGTCTGCTTTTTATTTTCTTCTACTTTCTGTAGGTTTATTATGTTGTTAGTTCTTGAATTTCTGAAGTTGGATGCTTAACTCCTTCTTTTTGAGACTTTTAAATACTGTGTGTAAGGCTGTACTTTTTCTTCTAAATACCTCTTTAGCTGTCTTCTTTGTTTTAATAAGCAGTATTTTGTTATTTTACAGTCCCAATATTTTATACTTTCCACGATTATTTCTTACTTGACCCATATGTTGTTTGGGAAAATATTTTAAATTTCTATGTTATTTTTATAGTTAGGTTTCTGTTACTAATTTCTAACTTAATTGTGTGGTATTCTGAATGTGGCTTCTGTCTATCTGTTGCCAGTCCTTTGGAATATGTTGAGGTTTGCTTTTCGGACTAACATGTGATCATTTTCGTAAAATATACCTTAGTACTTTTTTAAAAAAAGATTTTATTAATTTATTTGACAGCGAAACAGAGCACACCAGCATAAGCAGGGCTGGGCAGAGGGAGAAGGAGAGGTAGAAGGGGAAGCAGGCTTAGCAGGAGGCCTCATATGGGGCTCTATCCCAGGATCCTGGGATTATGACCTGAGCAGAAGGCAGATGCTTAAGCGACTGAGCCACCCAGGTACCCCTATACCTTAGTTCTTATAGAGAGTATATATACAAATTATCAGGTGAATATATATGTCTATTTTATCAATCAATCTTGCTGATTGTGTTGTTCAATTCTCCTATATTCTTTTTTATTTTTTAATTTTCTGTTCTATCAATTACTGTAACAGGCATTAAAAACTACTACTACTCTGACTTTAGATTTGTTAGTTTCTCCCTGTGGTCCTGTCAGCTTTTACTTTAATATATTTTAGGCTACCTTTTTATGTGTATGTGAATTTAGAATTATGATATCTTTCTGGGTAATTGAATATTTTATTATTTTGTAATGATCCTTTTAATCCATAGTATATTACTTGCCTTAAAATCTATTTTCTCAATATTTCTATACCAGCATTCTTTTGGTTGATATTGCATGGTG
This sequence comes from Vulpes lagopus, assembly GCF_018345385.1. Classification (NCBI taxonomy): domain Eukaryota; kingdom Metazoa; phylum Chordata; class Mammalia; order Carnivora; family Canidae; genus Vulpes; species Vulpes lagopus. The sequence goes on along the minus strand of NC_054829.1, from coordinate 47,271,019 downwards.
TACCTTTTTCTATCTCCTGATGGAAACTTTGTATATCTTTATATTTTGGATGCAGGTATTATAACCTGAAAATAGCTAGATCTTGTTTCTATCTAGTCTGATACTCCGTATATTTTATTTGAAGGGTTTAGCCTATTTATACTTAATTTGATTCTGATATACTATTTTCATCAGATGTGGAGTTTTTAGAGAGAGAGAGGGAGAGCATGAGCTGGAGGGTGGAGCAGAGATAGAGAGATCATCTTAAGCAGGCCCCATGCCCAATACAGAGCCTGATTTAAGGCTCTATCTCACCACCCTGAGATCCTGACCTGAGCCGAAATCAAGAGTCAGTCGCTTAACGAGCCACCAGGCACCCCAGGTTGTGTTTTATATTTGCCTCTCTCTGTTTCTCTTCCTCTTCCTTCTTAACTTTCTCATTTCAACAGATTTCTTAATTATTGATTATATGATTTATTTCTAACCACGTAGTAGCTATTCTATTTTAGAATGAATACTTTGGGGATGCCTGGGTGGCTCAGTGGTTGAGCGTCGCCTTTGGCTCAGGTGGTGATCCTGGGGTTCTGGGATAGAGTCCTGCATCAGTCTTCTCCCCGGGAGCCCCCTCCTCCCTCTGCCTATGTCCCTGCCTCTGTGTTTCTCATGAATAAATAAATAAAATCTTTAAAATTTTCTTTAAGAAACCCAAATACTTCACAAAGTTCAGAGTTTTAATAGTTTTCCTTCTTCCCAGAGAGTTCAAGTACTTTAGAAAGTTTAAAATTCAATCACCCCTTTCCCTAGGTGATTCTATTCTGTTTCTCTCCCTTTAAATTAGGCATCAAAGAAAAAAGTTAGCTCTTTTTATGTGTTTAAATTTACCCACACATTTACTAATATTTTGCGTGCTGTTTCTTATCACATTTCAGATCTTTAATCAGGTCATTTTCCTTTTGTCTGAAATGGCACAGCTATTATGATTTCTATAAATGAAGGTTGATTACCAACTGTTGCAACTTTTTGTTTGTCTGAAAATTATTTACTTTGGTTCTTTTTTTTTAATTTTTATTTATTTATGATAGTCAGAGAGAGAGAGGCAGAGACACAGGCAGAGGGAGAAGCAGGCTCCATGCACCGGGAGCCCGACGTGGGATTCGATCCTGGGTCTCCAGGATCGTGCCCTGGGCCAAAGGCAGGCGCCAAACCGCTGCGCCACCCAGGGTTCCCTTACTTTGATTCTTAAAATACTTTTTTTTTTTTTAACTGACTATAGGATTATAGGTTGACAGTTACTTTCATTAAACACATTGGCTAATACTTAGTCTTGATTGTTGCTAATAGGAATTCAGTCATTAGTTGCCATTTGTTTGAAGGTGATTTGTTTATTTATTTTGCAATTTTTAAGAGTACATATTTTTCTTTGATGGTCTGTTGTTTTACTGATGTGGCTTGCTATGGATTTCTATTAATTTATCCTGCTTGGAACTTGTTAGGACTTCCTAGATCTCAGGTTTGATAATGTTCAACAATTTTGCAAAATTCCCACCCTTTGTCTCTTCAAATATTGCCTTTTCCTCATTCTATTACATTCTCATGAAACTGTAATTAGACTAAGTTCTTCTCTTTCTCCATGTATCTTAACTTCTTGTTTATATATTCCATCTTTCTGGGCCATTTTTTTTTCTGGGCCATATTTTCAGATAAATCAGTTAACAAATTCTCTCTTTAAGAGTCATCTCAACAGAGCAATTTTAGTGGAATGATGGGCTCAAAAGCCAGATTAATCTGGCTTGATGAGAGAATGAGAAGTGGAACCAGTGGGAACATTCATTATAGTTAGTATGGAGTTTTGTGTGAAGGGAACTGAGATATAGAAGGATAAGGGAGGGTTTGTTTGTTTTAAAGGTGAGTGATATTAAGGCACGTTTGGATATCTACAGGAATGAGCTAGTAGAGAAGGAAAACTTGTAGGAAAGAGGGGATGATTTAGGAATGAAATCTCTCAGAAAACAAGTAGGAACTAAGTCCAGATTTTTCAATTCTTTGATTCGTTTGTGTTTTTGTACCACCCTATTTAAAGATTAGTGAAAAGGATTTTTTTTTAAAAATCAGGCTGAGGTGAGCCTGCAGTCAATTTAACAAGTATTATTCAACTTATCCATTCACTTAATCAATCAACAAGCATTACATTTGGCTTTTATGTGTGGGGCACTGTGCTGGGTTCTGGGAACAGAATTATAACAAGAGAAACATGACCCATGCACTCATGAAGCCAATAGGTTAGTGGTAGTGGGTGGATGTGATACAGACAAAGGACTTGGGAGGGGAAGCACATTACTGTGGGAAAACATTTAATAGGGACTTTAATCCTTTATCCTTATTCTGGGAGATTAGAGAAGCAACATTTAAGCTGCTTTCCAAAGAATGAGTAGTTAGGCAAATTTTGGGAGAGCATGCCAAGAAGAGAGAAGAGGCAGATGAAGTCCCTGTTGGAACAAGGAATTTGCAGAAAATTAGGAACTGAAAGAACACTAGAGCATAGCGAATGAAAGGGAAGATGAGCTTTGGAAGGATAGCAGGTGCCATGTAGTACAGAATCATAAGAATTTGAGACTATTCTGGGAGCAGTGGGGAAGCATTTGAAGGACTTAAGGAGAATAGTGACAATCTATTTTCATAATATTTCTGTTACAAAGGTGTGTACATGAGGCTGCTGGAGCCTGATGCCATTAAACCTTAGAATCATACAGTTATCACACTCATTACAATTATATTTTACTTATCCATCTAATATGACTTCCACAGTCGGACATGAGTGAAAGTTTCCTTGGAATTAATGGAATGATTTTTTGCTCTGGGTGTGTGGGTATGGGTGTGAGAGAGAGGAAGAGAGACAGATGGTAGGGGTCAGATACTTGGTAGTCAAGATACTATTTTTTTAAATTTAACAAACCAAAGAAAAAATTAACCAACTCTAGCGTGTTAATAATGTATACATCCTACAGTCTTAGAAATTCTTAAACTGCTTTCTTTTAAAACTGTTTTTGAATTATTTTACAGACTCTAATAAATTATGATGAATTTGTGTGAGGATTTGTTTTAATACCTAAAGTTTTAGACTTAAAAGAAATGATTCTTTTTTTCTTATTTCTCTTTTCATCATAAATGTCAGAATGTGCTATTCTTTTTATGTTATCAGCTTCTTTAGAGATTATTCAGATTCTGAGTTGTCATTTTGACTAAATTATCTTGATCCTTAGAGTCTATGTTTAATGAACACCTAACACTATGCCTTGCACATAGTAGGCACTCAAAAAATATGCTCAATAAATCAAGATATCCGATACAGTGCTCTTAATATACCTTGTAAAAATTTCTTCCTTAATTGCTTCCTTTCACCCGAAACATATTGCCCTTTTTTTATATTCATTTTCTCTTGACTTTGTAGTCTTCAGTATTCTACTCTGAATGTTATTATTTTTGCTATTTTACCTTACTCAGGATCCCTTTTTTAAGGTTCAATTGCCCCGAGTCTTTTTCTTGAGACTCATATATTTGCTATTTTGTATGCTAACCTTTCCTATTTGCCCACTTTCTCTTAGAAAATGTCTTTTTTTCCCTTCTTTTAAAATCTATCTTAATTTAAATTTAAAAACCCATCTTGGAGCCTGTTTCTGATTTTATATTTTGCAGCATCTTAATCGCAGTTTTCCCATCCTGAGGAACTATTTAATTGTTACTGCGTAATTGATAAACATAACTTTATGTATTCTGTTTTTAGTCTATTGAAGACAATGAAGTATATTTGCCTAATGATGAAATTTGGACCTATGATATTGATAGTGGGTTGTGGTAAGTAATTTTAAATTGCAGAATGTCCAATCTTAATATGTTTTAAATATTTTCATAGACTACAGGGAATTTAAGACCAAACTTAGAACATACTGCAACATTTATTGTCTTCCTTTCCTTTTCTTTGAATGCTTTATTCTCTCTGGCTCTTTCTTTCCCCTACTTCCTTCCTCTGTTCTTTGTCATTTGGCATTCCTCGAGCTAAGGCTGTCCCAGAAGACTTTGCTTTGTTCTACCAATTAATTCTCAATTCTAGTGATACATGAAGATTTTGCAATTTTTCCCCCAATAGGTTAAAAATCTTTACCATGGATCTTAGAGTTTTTACAGTGTTGGCTACCGTTGCATTTCAATTGTAATTATCAGTGACAATTTTCATTGAAAGAGCACTCATGGAGTTCAAAGGGAATTTTAATTTGCCTTTCTGAAAAGTCACGGAATTCCATGTTATTCTTGCTGCAGGACCATGCACCTCATGGAAGGAGAACTCCCTACCTCCATGTCAGGAAGTTGTGGTGCTTGCATTAATGGAAAGCTGTACGTTTTTGGAGGATATGATGACAAAGGATACAGCAATCGAGTAATACTTTCTTTCAATTCAGGAATGCAGAAAAATGTATTATTTAGTGCATCTCACAAGTTTACAAATATTTTAAAAAGAAGATATAAGTAGAAAATCTTGAGCTTACAAGGTTTTTAAAAATAGAGTGACAATGCAGCCATTGTGTTCTTCTCTTCTTCCACGTCTTTCTGCTTCTGAATTAGCTCCATGCTTAGTTGGTGTCTGTAGGGCAGAGCATGATGGGACAAGATCCATTTCAGTATGTTTTATATGTCATTTTTCTTCTAAAACACAGTCTCATTTTTATTAACTTTACAATGAAAAATTTTACCTTTTAAAGAGAAAAAAGTAGTATTATTAGTTCTTGGATCATATATCCCTCAGACACAGACTTAATTTTTAAATGGCCTATCTGCTAATGGTGTTCTCCTCTTTTAAAAGCTTTATTTTGTTAATTTGCGAACAAGAGATGGAACCTATGTTTGGGAAAAAATCACCAGTTTTGAAGGACAACCACCCACACCACGTGATAAACTTTCTTGCTGGGTATATAAAGACAGGTAATGTAGCAAAGTCATCTCATTAACTACACTTAAGTAAGGGTCATAGCTTGTGGCCTAAATGGAGAAAACTTGAAAGTCTGGATTTTTCAAGGTATAATTACAAACTTTTGACTCTGTCAGTAATGGCAGTTCTGCATCCTGGATAAGAGCCATGTCATAAGAATAAACATTGTGGAAGCAACTATTTGTTTTTCAAAATAAATTTATTATTTAATTAAACTTTCTGAATAGTTAACACATTCACATGGTTCAAAATTCAAAACCATATTAAAAAGTTGATAGTGGGGCAGCTCGGGTGGCTCAGCGGTTTAGTGCCGCCTTCAGCCTGGGGCCTGATCCCAAAGGCCCGGGATCGAGTCCCACATCAGGCTCACTGCATGGAGCCTGCTTCTCTCTCTGCCGCGTGCTCTCTCTCTCTCATTAATAAATAAAATCTTAAAAAAAAAAAAAAGTCGATAGTGAAAGGTCTGCTCCCACTCCTGTCCCCATCCACTCTGTTCCCTCCCACCATGCACAAATAGCTACTTCTACTACTGTCTTTTGTATTCTTACAGTAGTGGTTCCCAAACTTGGAATTCCCCTATAGGAATCACCTGTGGATTTTTTAAAAATTCCAAGGCCCACGTAATACCTTACACTAATTAAATGATAATCTCTGAGGTTATGATGTTTTGAAACTCCTCAGGTGATTCCACTGGGCCATTTCATATTTCCACTGGTAATGTACACAGGTTCTAATTTCTCCACATCCTTACCAATACGTTCTCTTTTCTGTTTCTTAATTTCTTTCTTCTTTTTCTTTTTAAAAAATAATAGCTATCCTAGTGGGTATGAAATGGTGTTCATTATGGTTTTGATTTGTATTTCCCCAGGCACTAATGATGTTGATCATTTTTTTCATATACTTATTGGCTATTTGTAAATCTTCTTTGGAGAAATGTCTGTTCAAGTCCTTTGCCCATTTTTAGAAATTGAGTTGTCTTTTTGTTGTTGAGTTATAGGAGTTCTTTACTTATTCTGGATCTTAATCTCTTAGACATATGTAGAGTTTTTTGTTCTAACGTTTTGACTTGGCTGGCCTAACAGAATGAGTTAGAAGTATTCTTTTCATGGAGGGGGGGGGGAGGGGACAACTTCAAGAAGGTTAGCATTAATTATTCTGTAGGTGTTTGGTATAATTTACCACTGAAGCCATCTGGTTCTGGACTTGTCTTTGTCAGGAAGTTTTTGTTTGTTTGTTTGTTTGGTTTTTTGTTTGTTTGTTTTTTTTGTCAGGAAGTTTTTTGATTACTGACTGAATTATATAGGTTTATTCAGTTTTTCTATTTCTTCATAAGCCATTTTTTAAAAAAGATTTTATTTATTTATTCATGAGAAACAGGGAGAGAGAGGCAGAGACACAAGCAGAGGGAGAAGCAGGCTCCATGCAGGAAATTAGATGTGGGTCTCGATCCTGGGACTCTGGGATTATGCCCTGAGTCAAAGGCAGACACTCAACCGCTGAGCCATCCAGGCGTCCCGCCATTTTTTTTCATAAGCCATTTTTGATAATGTCTTTCCAGAAAATTTTCCATTTTCTATTTTCTATTTTATTTCTAGCACCCAATCTGTTGGTATAGTTTTTATAGTATTCTCTTATAATCCTTTTAATTTTTATACTGTTGATAGTAGTGTCGCCTCTGTCATTTCCAGTGTTGGTGCTTTGAGTCTTCTCTTCCTTTTTCTTTGCAACCTAGCCTAAGATTTGTCAATTTCGTTGATCTTTTCAAAGAACCAACTTTTGGTTTGTTGTTGTCTTTATTTTTCTGTTCATTGTTTTGCTTATTTCCCCTTTATTTTTCATTATTTCCTTCCTTCTGAGTTTAGTTTATTCTTCTCTTTCTGACTATTTCTTAATGTGTACAGTTATGTTACTGATTTGAGATGTTTTTAAAAATTGTAGGCATTTATAGCTATAAAATTCACTCTGAGCACCTCCTTCACTGCATAAGTTTTGTTTTATTGTATTTTCATTTTTATTCATTTCAAGGTAATTTTTATTATCTCTTGTAATTTTTTTCTCCATCTGTTGGCTGACAGTTTTTTTGTTTGTTTTTTGTTTGTTTGTTTTTCTTTTTTGTCTTTCAGCACTTTAAAGATTTTACTACCTTGCTTTTGGCCTCCCTTTTGCTGGTGAGAAATTCACTCTCATTCATGTTTTTGTTCCTCTGTATATGTCTTTTTCCCCTGGCTTTTAAAAACTTTAAAAATTTTTGCTCCTCATTGATTTGATTAAAATGTTCTTACTTGTAGTCTTCTTTGTATTTAACCTCTTGGAGTGTGCTGAGCTTCTTAGGTTGGTGGGTTTATATCTTTCATCAGTTTTGGGAAGCTCTTAGTAATTATCAGATATTTCCTTTACATGTTTGTCTCTTCTCCTGTGATTCCTGTTATATATACATTAGACCATTTGATATTGCTCCACAGAGCTTGGGCTACCTGAGTTTTCCCCCTCATCTCTTTTCTTCTCTTTGTTTTAATTTGGATACTTTTTATTAACCTCCTGACCTGTCTTCAAGTTCCCTGGTCTTCCCATTGCTATGCCCAGTCTACAGTGAAGCCTATTTAATCAGTTTTTTATTTCTGACATTTTTTTTCCATTTTTAGCATTTCCATTTAGCAGTTCTTTTTCATGGTTCCGTATCTCTGCTGAAATTGCTCTGTTCTTCCTGCATGTTATCCACCTTTTACTAACTAGGTCTGTTAGCAGTTTATCATAGTTATTGTAGATGCTGATTAAATAATTAGAAAAATATTTATAGCCTAATTGGTAGGTCTTTGGGTCACTAGGGAATTCTTATTGTTCTCCAGTTACACCTTTTGCTTTCTCTACCTTGGGAGATCTTTTTCAGCCTTGTACCTCCTCCCTTGGGCTTTTGAAGGCAACCATCCTTCAGATCTCCTATCCTGGTTTCAAACTTTTGTAGTTAAAAGCTCATATTGCTTAAAGGATATTTGCTTAGTTCTCTTCTGCTTCCACCTGTTGGAGACTGACCCTGAGCCCTCTAAAGACCACATGAAAGACTTGTTGAGTGGATTCAAACTCCCACTGTGGCTGATTTTCTTAAGATTCTAATTTGCTATGCCAGCCTACAAGTGGCTGTTAAAATTTTGGGTGATTTCTTTAATGAACCCTATCTGTCCTGGATTCCTCCTCCTCTTGTTGTAATACCAGGAATGAAAGCAACCATGCCTAGTCTCTTCCCTTCTATTGAAAGTTCATCACTTTCTGGAATTAGTTCATTTAGATTTCTTTGTTCCTTTCTCTCTTTGATTTTTTTTTTAAACTATGTTGTTTTTAGTTTATTTGCCTTGTTTAGGTTATTAGGGTGAGAGAGATGATCTCTTTCAACTTTCAATGAACAGACTGGAAATAGAACTTCTTTTTTTTTTTTTTTTTTTTTGGAAATAGAACTTCTAAAGTGTGTTCTTTTGTTCTTGTTTTTCAGATTAATATATTTTGGTGGCTATGGGTGTAGGAGACACAATGAACTCCAAGACTGTTTTGATGTTCATGATGCATCTTGGGTAAGAGAGTAATCACTGTTTACATTTTCCTCTAATTTATTTAGTTAATTTTTTATTTTTAAAGATTTTATTTATTTATGCATGAGAGACACAGAGAGAGAGGCAGAGACAGGCAGAGGGAGAAGCAGGCTCCTTGCAGGGAGCCCGATGTGGGACTCGATCCCAGGATCCCGGGGTCACGCCCAGAGCTAAAGGCAGATACTCAACCACTGAGTCACCCAGGCGTCCCCATTTTCCTCTAATTTAGTATCAACTGAAAGTCTTTAGAAATAATGAGCCCAATCTTTCTCAGTTTAACCTGCCATAATTGACACTATGAAAAAAAATGTATTTTCTCATTTTTGGATTTAGATTCAGTTGGAGGAGTTTCTCTTACCTAGTAGTATTAGCTTTCGTGGCTACTGGCAGAGTAATTGCTTACCTTATTAATCACTTACACCTGCTTCTGTTAGACAAGTAGAGGTTTTAGGACAATTTGGAAAAACTTCATTCATAGACAACCAGAATGGCTGTTGCTGACACACCTCCTTTTAGGTATGTCCACCAGAACTGTTCATAGCTCAGGCTGACCTCTGTATGACAGTAAGTTGGTAGTGATATTACCCTTCCTATTTATTCTTATTGGTTAGCTAATAAATTGTTAACTAATGAAATAAGACATGACATAAAAACAAAATCTTTTAAAAGATAACTTTAAAAACCATTGATCCCAGCACCAAGATACATAGTAGTTCTCTGGTCTTACCTTCTACTAGCATATATTATTATTGCACATTATAATGTAAATATATATGTACATTTCATGTGTATCTTTTTATATATGAGTATTTGAAAAGATTGCTGTGTATTTACATGGTTTCTGAGTTTTTAGAACAAAATATCTTTAAAGTTTTGCTACTTACAGTATTACTGATAATTTTCAGAAATATAAGTTCCCATTACTTACATCTACATATTTTTATTCATTCTTTTTCTCCCCTAGTACAGTTAGGCTAAGGATCATGTCCTGAAGTTTCTGGTGTACAAGTAGATTTTTTTAATTTATATTTTAAGCTAAGTGAATTGTTTAGTTTGTTTGACTTGTTTGACAAGTTCTGACAAAAATGAATGATGTATTAGTGGCATAGAACATAAAACTGACACAGGTGTAAGTAAAGTAGTAATAGAGGATTTCAACAATCCAGAGATGCTAAATATAGTATAATTGCTAAGTGGTTGCCTTGCTGACAATTTTGTCTCTTTGAAGACAAAGAAGAGTGAGCACAAGTTTGACCTCTAAGAACAAATTGCTTGGTTAAGTTGAAGTAATTGGAACTTTTTGGAAAAAGGAACCTTGGTCCCCTAAAGTTCCTAATTGCAAAGATTAGGAATTCTGAGCATGTACTCTAGGAAAACAAATTGCAAAATAGAAGTGTCATTTTGTCCTCTACAATTTTAAAAGAGACAATTCCTTGAGGGAATTGGAAGATTATCAACAAGTTATGACTCACTGCAAACAATGCTATGAGAAGAGACGTTGCCAGGTGGTGGCTGCTACTACTGGTTAGAGGCCACTTTGTGAGTCACTAGTGTATGCATTCGCTTTATGACCATGGTAACACTTAACACTATTTTTTTAATGATGTCTATTATTTTACTGGTAAATATGCAATGAAATTTATTATAATAACCTAAAAATTTAAAAAGCTTAAAATATTCTAAAAATTCCTGTTTTAGGAAGAACAGATATTCTGGGGATGGCATAATGATGTTCATGTATTTGATACAAAGACACAGAACTGGTTTCAACCAGAAATCAAAGTAAGTATTGTAAAAAGTTACCTTTATATTTATATATTCATTGATATTTAAAAGGATATTTTTTTTGCTGTGTTATTTGGATTTTAGCAATCAAGTTTATTTATTTATTTTTATTTATTTATTTATTTATGATAGTCACAGAGAGACAGAGAGAGAGGCAGAGACATAGGCAGAGGGAGAAACAGGCTCCATGCACCGGGAGCCTGATGTGGGATTCGATCCCGGGTCTCCAGGATCACGCCCTAGGCCAAAGGCAAGCGCCAAACCACTGCGCCACCCAGGGATCCCAGCAATCAAGTTTATGATCATATAATCCCTCAAGTACTGTCACTGATACTTTTTTTTTAATCACCTATTTTTCTCCAGGTTAGCTAAGGTTTCTAGAAAAGTTTTCTGAAGATGGTACCGTCACCATTCTTTACCCACAAGTGTGACATCCTGATTTAATGATGGCACTTTTAAAATATCTTTTTATAATCCAGTCCACAATTTTGAAAAGCCCATATTTCATAAACTCTTGAAATCTACGTGCAGTTAAAGCATGACAAAAATACATTATTATACTCTTTCATGTGCTGGTGAGCAAACACAAGTTCAAATTAGCTTATGCAATAATGAATTTTTACATAGAGGGAAGGTATATTTTGGAGTGGCTCACACAGTGGAAAGCTTCAGGGACTAGGGCCTGAGGAGCTAGATCAAGTTACTGAACATCATCACAACATTTTGCATCTGTCTTTGTCAACTTCTCTCTGCTTCTCTTTGTATGCTAGCTTCCTTCTGTCTACTGCAAACCAGTTGGCTCATTTAGGAGGGAATATGGTTCTGGCTATCCAAGAAGTCTTTTCTATTGGTGCTGTATTCTTTCGATGTCTATAAATTAGTCCTAGAAAAGAACTCTGGCCCTATTTGGCCATGTTTTCACCCTTTACATTCATCCCTGTGGCCAAGGGGATGATAGGCTAGGCTCACATTTCAGGCTCATCTGGGGGAGCAGAGGATTCGGTTGATAACTCACCAGCACTGTGGAGAATGGAGCACTGAGCAGGTGAAACCAAAATAGTCTACTAATTTCCCCAAATGATATACATACATTTGAATTTTAAGATTTATATCTTTTATTAATGCAATAACAACCTTTTATCTCTGTTTAGATAATTTTATGTCAAAGCATTGCAGAGAAATAGTGTTGAAACTGGATTTACTGAAACTCATTCTAGATCTCTTCCAGGTGTCTGTACCCTCTCCTTCCTTAGAAAAACAGGGGCCTGCAGCTCTTGAAGTCATATTTGTAGTATATGCACCTGTTGGGCTGTCCCAGTCAGTGAAACATGTGACTCTTGTTCTTGGGGCTGTGAGTTCAAGCTCCATATTGGACTAGAGCCTACATTAAAAAAAAAAAAAATGTGCTCCTGAGGATAAGGGAGTTAAGGTAGTTCTTTGGACTTCAAGTCTTTCTCTGACTCCTTTCTCTTCTTACCTCAGTCCATAGCCCCCTCCAACAGTCTCACATACACTTGACCCTATTTTAGTTTGCATTTACCAATATTTTCACTGTAATTTCTCTGGTGATTTCTTCAAATAAGTTCTTATATTATTTATATTTTATCCAAAAGTTTATCTGACATAGTTGTAGCTGGAGTCCACTTTATTCATTTTTTAGAGACATTCTTAAAGTACTTTATTATTCTCAAATATCAGCATCAAAAGACAAGGCAGCATAGTAGAGTGTGCCAGTTGATGTCAAAGTTGAAAAAAAAAATGGATTTGCATTCTAATTCTGTCCTAAAAGAGCTGTGTACTTTAGAAAGACATTTAGTGTGTCATCTATAAAATGGAAGTGTTGAAAGTGTTTTTCCTACATGGGATTTTTACCCCTTAAGAGCAATAGAGATCCTTGAGTTATTTTCAGTATTTCAAGCAACTTAATAAGCATTGTGCATTATTTAGGCAGTTAGACACATAGATTAACACAAATGCCATTTCTTTGTTTTTGTTTGGAATTACATGAACTCAGCTTTATTATTTATTTATTTATTTATTTATTTCACGAACTCAGCTTATTCAGAAGCTTTAGGTAGCTATTAAATGCATTTGATAGGTCAATATTTATTTTATAATAAATGTGTATATAGTAGAATAATTTTTCCAAAATTTCAGATCAGGAATGAAGTAATAATAAAAATGGTGTTTTGCCAGATGGCTGGGAACCACATTTCAGAAAGTTCTCTCTCACTTATTTAAGTATTAAATTGCTAATATCAAATAAATAAATAAATAAATAAATTGCTAATATCTAAATTATTTCTTACTGTGTTGGCTTCAGGACATTCAAGTAATCCTGAAAAGTTGTGATATTGGATGTAGAGCTTAAATTTCCTATGCTCACATTCAGTAGCCAATGCACTGAAAATGTTTAAAGAGTTCTTTCAGAACTTGGAATGAAATGCATATGCAAAGGCACCTACCATGAACATATGGAAATTATGCAGATGTTTCCTTCAGATCTCATTCATTCATCAACCCATTATATTCTCTTTTCCCACCAACCCAAAACTTCTCTAGAGAAAAGAACTGCTATATTTATTCAAAGTAAAGTATAGGAAAGTGTTATCAGTTAATGGAAGAGTTTTAATATGTGATAAAGCACTGTTTGGCTTAAGGCACGAGTGAAGTTCTTACTGTGGAATTTGAGACACCAAGAGTTTGAGAGGGCAGATGTAATTTTTTAGAGTCTCTGAGATCATCACATTGTGCACTGGTTACTCATATTAACTCTGTGGGGGAAGAGTTGTGGGGGAGAGGGAGAAGGAGGGAGAAAGAGAATATTTTTTTAATTGATTTTTGAATCCTTATATTCCAAGCTGAAATTTACATAAAATCTTATTTTGCTGAATAGTGTCAGGCATTTAAGAAAAAACACTTTAAAAAGTAAAGATCAGGATGAGTAAATTTCATTATTTTTTTAAAGGATTTATTTAATTATTTGAGAGAGAGAGAGAGCATGAGTGGGATAGGGAGAGGCAAAGGGAGAGAAAGAAGCTCAAGCAGACTCCCCGCTGAGCTCAGACCCATGGTGGGACTAATCTACGATCTTGAGACCATGACCTGAACCAAAATCAAGAGTCAGGTGCCCAACCAACTGCCCATAAATTTCATTCTTGAAGAATGGTATTTGTCTGTAATCATTACTATTTATTTTTTAATATATATTTTAAAGATTCTATTTATTTAGAGAGTAGAACAAATAGGAGGAGCAACAGAGGGAGACGGAGAAGCAGACTTTCTGCTGAACAGGGAGCTTGATGTGGGTCTGGATCTCAGGACCCTGAAATCATTACCTGAGTGGAAGGCAGATGGTTAGCCAACTGAATCACTCAGGTGCCTCTATAATCATTACTATTTAGAATGAACTTCTGCATTAGGACTTTTATTGAGTTACAGAGGCAATGGTGGTTTGGTAGTCAGGTATTTCTCATACTCAGCATAGGAGTGTGACTTCCTTAGAGATGTTTCAAGGCTTTGCCCTCTGTTTTCTCATGTCTTCTTGCAGGGTGGAGTTCCACCACAGCCACGCGCCGCACACACGTGTGCAGTTCTTGGGAATAAGGGCTATATCTTTGGAGGACGTGTTTTGGTTAGTGTTTTTAATGGATATGATATTTTTATATGTGATTCTTCTTACAAAAATTATTTTCTGATTTTGGGGAACAACTGAATATTCAAATTATCTAGATACTAAATTGCCATTTAATAACTTTTATTTATTTTTAATCTCCTAAACAGACTATAACAAGTAATCACAGATGATTTATAAATCATATTTTAATGAGAGAATCCTTCAAGGCATAACCAGAAAAGTTTAACTTCTTAATATTTAAATCCTGTTAGGTTTTTTTTTAAGATTTTATTTATTCATTCATGAGAGAGAGAGGCAGAGACATAGGCAGAGGGAGAAGCAGTCTCCCTGCAGGAAGCCCAGTGTGGTACAGGATCCTGGGACTCCAGGATCACGTCCTGAACCAAAGGCAGATGCTCAATCACCGAGCTACCCAGGCATCCCAAATCCTGTTAGTTTTCTTATTTTCCCTTTGACACATTAATTGGGTAGCTCTATATTAATTTTATTAACCCTTAACATGGTTTCCCAACATGTAAACTTCTGATGTTAAGTAAAATGGAGATGGTCTATTTTTAATCTGAACTAATTTTAAAACTGAAATTTTAGCCCATAAAAGATGTAAAACACAGACTAATAACACACTTTTGTTTTAGCAAACTAGGATGAATGATTTGCACTATCTGAACTTAGATACCTGGACTTGGTCTGGAAGGTAAGTTTGAGATTTAAGTATATTTTAATCGAAAGGAGTGTGTGTGTGTGTGTGTGTGTGTGTGTGTTTGGGACTGTAATCCAAATTTGAGTCTGTAAAACTGAACTAGTGTCATTTTCTTCAGATTATATATCTAATATAGGAATATACAGATTTAAATGCAGAGTTTGTTCTTTAACCAAACCATATAAAACTTGAGAATACCAGCAGTTGAAAAGTGACTATGTAAAAGTACTGGTTTTATATTAAATATTCTTGAGAACTGGTCAGTAGAAGAAATAAAGGAACAGTTTATTGGGATCATCACAAGTAAACAAAATGAAGTTGGTAAAAGTCAGATTTTATTTGTAGTTCAAAATATATGTTTAACAATAGAACAAATCCATTTAGCTATCATTTCAGCTGTTCATGTAATGAGATGAAATCATAGCTATATATTATTCCAAAATAAAAATACTATTAAAAATGAAACTGTGAAAGTGCCAGAAATGAAGATAGCAGATTGTGTTTAAAATCTTGGCATAGGGGATCCCTGGGTGGTGCAGCGGTTTAGCGCCTGCCTTTGGCCCAGGCCGTGATCCTGGAGACCCAGGATCGAATCCCACATCAGGCTCCCGGTGCATGGAACCTGCTTCTCCCTCTGCCTGTGTCTCTGCCTGTGTCTCTGCCTCTCTCTCTCTCTCTCTCTCTCTCTCTCTCTGTGACTATCATAAATAAATAAATAAAATCTTGGCATAGAGAAAGTTTTTCTAAAGATGGTATAAACCCAGAATTCATAAATGAAAAGACTGTTAAGACCACGTAAGAATTAAGTTTTTCTGTATAGAAAACTATATCAAAGTTAAAAGGCAAACTGGAAAATTCAAACAAAAAACAAACTGGAAGTCATATTTGCAGTATTTTTAACAGAGCTCAAACCCACAGGAACT